>NC_135664.1:20863388-21172624 GCF_964188315.1 Podarcis muralis | reverse complement strand
GGCACCGTTTTTGAGTGAATTGCCGAAAGTCAGATTTTTGATGAAATTGTGACCCCGGGGCTTAGGGATTTTTTCAGAAAAATATTTTTCTGCCGGCTAAGTTGTCGAGGGCTGATTTCTTTTCCTATGACAAAAAGCCTTCTATTTCGACCGCCAAACCTCTCAGGGGAGCATTTGCAACCTTTTGGCACCATTTTTGAGCGAATTGCCGAAAGTCAGATTTTTGATGAAATTGTGACCCCGGGGCTTAGGGATTTTTTCAAAAAAATCTTTTTCTGCCCGTTAAGTTGTCAAGGGCTGATTTCTTTTCCTGTGATAAAAAGCTTTCTGTTTCAACCGCCAAACCTCTCAGGTGAGCATTTGCAAACGTTTGGCACCATTTTTGAGTGAATTGCCGAAAGTCAGATTTTTGCTGAAATTGTGACCCCGGGGCTTAGGGATTTTTTCAAAAAAATCTTTTTCTGCCCGTTAAGTTGTCGAGGGCTGATTTCTTTCCTGTGATAAAAAGCCTTCTGTTTCGACCGCCAAACATTTCAGGGGAGCATTTGCAACCTTTTGGCACCATTTTTGAGTGAATTGCCGAAAGTCAGATTTTTGCTGAAATTGTGACCCCCCGGGACTTAGGGATTTTTTCAGAAAAATATTTTTCTGCCGGCTAATTTTTCAAGGGCTGATTTCTTTTCCTGTGTAAAAAGGCTTCTATTTCGACAGCCAAACCTTTCAGGGGAGCATTTGCAACCGTTTGACACCATTTTTGAGTGTATGGCCGAAAGTCAGATTTTTGATGAAATTGTGACTCCGGGGCTTAGGGATTATTGCAAAAAAATCTTTTTCTGCCTGTTAAGTTGTCGAGGACTGATTTCGTTTCCTGTGATAAAAAGCCTTCTGTTTCGACCGCAAAACCTCTCAGGGGAGCATTTGCAACCGTTTGGCACCATTTTTGAGTGAATTGCCGAAAGTCAGATTTTTGCTGAAATTGTGACCCCGGGGCTTAGGGATTTTTTCAAAAAAATCTTTTTCTGCCGGCTAAGTTTTCAAGGGCTGATTTCTTTTCCTGTGTAAAAAGGCTTCTATTTCGACAGCCAAACCTTTCAGGGGAGCATTTGCAACCGTTTGACACCATTTTTGAGTGTATGGCCGAAAGTCAGATTTTTGATGAAATTGTGACTCCGGGGCTTAGGGATTATTGCAAAAAAATCTTTTTCTGCCCGTTAAGTTGTCGAGGACTGATTTCGTTTCCTGTGATAAAAAGCCTTCTGTTTCGACCGCAAAACCTCTCAGGGGAGCATTTGCAACCGTTTGGCACCATTTTTGAGTGAATTGCCGAAAGTCAGATTTTTGCTGAAATTGTGACCCCGGGGCTTAGGGATTTTTTCAGAAAAATCTTTTTCTGCCGGCTAAGTTTTCAAGGGCTGATTTCTTTTCCTGTGATAAAAAGCCTTCTGTTTCGACCGCCAAAACTCTCAGGGGAGCATTTGCAACCGTTTGACACCATTTTTGAGTGTATGGCTGAAAGTCAGATTTTTGATGAAATTCTGACCCCGGGGCTTTGGGATTTTTTCAAAAAAATATTTTTCTGCCTGTTAAGTTGTCTAGGGCTGATTTCTTTTCCTGTGATAAAAAGCCTTCTGTTTCGACCGCCAAACCTCTCAGGGGAGCATTTGCAACCGTTTGGCACCATTCTTGAGTGAATTGCCGAAAGTCAGATTTTTGCTGAAATTGTGACCCCGGGGCTTAGGGATTTTTTCAAAAAAATATTTTTCTGCCGGCTAATTTTTCAAGGGCTGATTTCTTTTCCTGAGATAAAAAGCCTTCTGTTTCGACCGCCAAACCTTTCAGGGGAGCATTTGCAACCGTTTGGCACCGTTTTTGAGTGAATTGCCGAAAGTCAGATTTTTGATGAAATTGTGACCCCGGTGCTTAGGGATTTTTTCAGAAAAATATTTTTCTGCCGGCTAATTTTTCAAGGGCTGATTTCTTTTCCTGTGATAAAAAGCCTTCTGTTTCGACCGCCAAACCTCTCAGGGGAGCATTTGCAACCGTTTGGCACCATCTTTGAGTGAATGGCTGAAAGTCAGATTTTTGATGAAATTGTGACTCCGGGGCTTAGGGATTATTGCAAAAAAATCTTTTTCTGCCCGTTAAGTTGTCGAGGACTGATTTCGTTTCCTGTGATAGAAAGCCTTCTGTTTCGACCGCAAAACCTTTCAGGGGAGCATTTGCAACCGTTTAGCACCATTTTTGAGTGAATGGCCGAAAGTCAGATTTTTGCTGAAATTGTGACCCCGGGGCTTAGGGATTTTTTCAGAAAAATCTTTTTCTGCCCGTGAAGTTGTCGAGGGCTGATTTCTTTTCCTGTGATAAAAAGCCTTCTGTTTCGACCGCCAAAGCTTTCAGGGGAGCATTTGCAACCGTTTGGCACCATTTTTGAGTGAATTGCCGAAAGTCAGATTTTTGATGAAATTGTGACTCCGGGGCTTAGGGATTTTTTCAAAAAAATCTTTTTCTGCCGGCTAAGTTGTCGAGGGCTGATTTCTTTTCCTGTGATAAAAGGCCTTCTGTTTCGACCGCCAAACCTTTCAGGGGAGCATTTGCAACCGTTTGGCACCGTTTTTGAGTGAATTGCCGAAAGTCAGATTTTTGATGAAATTGTGACCCCGGGGCTTAGGGATTTTTTCAGAAAAATATTTTTCTGCCGGCTAAGTTGTCGAGGGCTGATTTCTTTTCCTATGACAAAAAGCCTTCTATTTCGACCGCCAAACCTCTCAGGGGAGCATTTGCAACCTTTTGGCACCATTTTTGAGCGAATTGCCGAAAGTCAGATTTTTGATGAAATTGTGACCCCGGGGTTTAGGGATTTTTTCAAAAAAATCTTTTTCTGCCCGTTAAGTTGTCAAGGGCTGATTTCTTTTCCTGTGATAAAAAGCTTTCTGTTTCAACCGCCAAACCTCTCAGGTGAGCATTTGCAAACGTTTGGCACCATTTTTGAGTGAATTGCCGAAAGTCAGATTTTTGCTGAAATTGTGACCCCCCGGGACTTAGGGATTTTTTCAGAAAAATATTTTTCTGCCGGCTAATTTTTCAAGGGCTGATTTCTTTTCCTGTGTAAAAAGGCTTCTATTTCGACAGCCAAACCTTTCAGGGGAGCATTTGCAACCGTTTGACACCATTTTTGAGTGTATGGCCGAAAGTCAGATTTTTGATGAAATTGTGACTCCGGGGCTTAGGGATTATTGCAAAAAAATCTTTTTCTGCCCGTTAAGTTGTCGAGGACTGATTTCGTTT
Organism: Podarcis muralis; assembly: GCF_964188315.1. NCBI lineage: Eukaryota > Metazoa > Chordata > Lepidosauria > Squamata > Lacertidae > Podarcis > Podarcis muralis. The sequence goes on along the minus strand of NC_135664.1, from coordinate 21,169,339 downwards.
CCTGTGATAAAAAGCCTTCTGTTTCGACCGCAAAACCTCTCAGGGGAGCATTTGCAACCGTTTGGCACCATTTTTGAGTGAATTGCCGAAAGTCAGATTTTTGCTGAAATTGTGACCCCGGGGCTTAGGGATTTTTTCAAAAAAATCTTTTTCTGCCGGCTAAGTTTTCAAGGGCTGATTTCTTTTCCTGTGTAAAAAGGCTTCTATTTCGACAGCCAAACCTTTCAGGGGAGCATTTGCAACCGTTTGACACCATTTTTGAGTGTATGGCCGAAAGTCAGATTTTTGATGAAATTGTGACCCCGGGGCTTAGGGATTTTTTCAGAAAAATCTTTTTCTGCCGGCTAAGTTTTCAAGGGCTGATTTCTTTTCCTGTGATAAAAAGCCTTCTGTTTCGACCGCCAAACCTTTCAGGGGAGCATTTGCAACCGTTTGGCACCATTCTTGAGTGAATTGCTGAAAGTCAGATTTTTGCTGAAATTGTGACCCCGGGGCTTAGGGATTTTTTCAGAAAAATCTTTTTCTGCCGGCTAAGTTTTCAAGGGCTGATTTCTTTTCCTGTGATAAAAAGCCTTCTGTTTCGACCGCCAAAACTCTCAGGGGAGCATTTGCAACCGTTTGACACCATTTTTGAGTGTATGGCTGAAAGTCAGATTTTTGATGAAATTCTGACCCCGGGGCTTTGGGGTTTTTTCAAAAAAATCTTTTTCTGCCTGTTAAGTTGTCTAGGGCTGATTTCTTTTCCTGTGATAAAAAGCCTTCTGTTTCGACCGCCAAACCTCTCAGGGGAGCATTTGCAACCGTTTGGCACCATTCTTGAGTGAATTGCCGAAAGTCAGATTTTTGCTGAAATTGTGACCCCGGGGCTTAGGGATTTTTTCAGAAAAATCTTTTTCTGCCGGCTAATTTTTCAAGGGCTGATTTCTTTTCCTGAGATAAAAAGCCTTCTGTTTCGACCGCCAAACCTTTCAGGGGAGCATTTGCAACCGTTTGGCACCGTTTTTGAGTGAATTGCCGAAAGTCAGATTTTTGATGAAATTGTGACCCCGGTGCTTAGGGATTTTTTCAGAAAAATATTTTTCTGCCGGCTAATTTTTCAAGGGCTGATTTCTTTTCCTGTGATAAAAAGCCTTCTGTTTCGACCGCCAAACCTCTCAGGGGAGCATTTGCAACCGTTTGGCACCATCTTTGAGTGAATGGCTGAAAGTCAGATTTTTGATGAAATTGTGACTCCGGGGCTTAGGGATTATTGCAAAAAAATCTTTTTCTGCCCGTTAAGTTGTCGAGGACTGATTTCGTTTCCTGTGATAGAAAGCCTTCTGTTTCGACCGCAAAACCTTTCAGGGGAGCATTTGCAACCGTTTAGCACCATTTTTGAGTGAATGGCCGAAAGTCAGATTTTTGCTGAAATTGTGATCCCGGGGCTTAGGGATTTTTTCAGAAAAATCTTTTTCTGCCCGTGAAGTTGTCGAGGGCTGATTTCTTTTCCTGTGATAAAAAGCCTTCTGTTTCGACCGCCAAAGCTTTCAGGGGAGCATTTGCAACCGTTTGGCACCATTTTTGAGTGAATGGCCGAAAGTCAGATTTTTGCTGAAATTGTGACCCCGGCTGCCGGCTAATTTTTCAAGGGCTGATTTTTTTTCCTATGATAAAAAGCCTTCAGTTTCGACCGCCAAACCTTACAGGGGAGCATTTGCAACTTTTTGGCACCATTTTTGAGTGAATTGCCGAAAGTCAGATTTTTGCTGAAATTGTGACCCCAGGGCTTAGGGATTTTTTCAGAAAAATATTTTTCTGCCGGCTAAGTTTTCAAGGGCTGATTTCTTTTCCTGTGATAAAAAGCCTTCTGTTTCGACCGCCAAACCTTTCAGGGGAGCATTTGCAACCGTTTGGCACCATTTTTGAGTGAATGGCCGAAAGTCAGATTTTTGCTGAAATTGTGACCCCGGCTGCCGGCTAATTTTTCAAGGGCTGATTTTTTTCCCTGTGATAAAAAGCCTTCTGTTTCGACCTCCAAACCTCTCAGGGGAGCATTTGCAACGGTTTAGCACCATTTTTGAGTGAATGGCCGAAAGTCAGATTTTTGCTGAAATTGTGACCCCAGGGCTTAGGGATTTTTTCAGAAAAATATTTTTCTGCCGGCTGTTTTCAAGGGCTGATTTCTTTTCCTGTGATAAAAAGCCTTCTGTTTCGACCGCCAAACCTTTCAGGGGAGCATTTGCAACCGTTTGGCACCGTTTTTGAGTGAATTGCCGAAAGTCAGATTTTTGATGAAATTGTGACCCCGGGGCTTAGGGATTTTTTCAGAAAAATCTTTTTCTGCCCGTTAAGTTGTCGAGGGCTGATTTCTTTTCCTGTGATAAAAAGCCTTCTGTTTCGACCGCCAAACCTTTCAGGGGAGCATTTGCAACCGTTTGGCACCATTCTTGAGTGAATTGCCGAAAGTCAGATTTTTGCTGAAATTGTGACCCCGGGGCTTAGGGATTTTTTCAGAAAAATCCTTTTCTGCCCGTTAAGTTGTCGAGGGCTGATTTATTTTCCTGTGATAAAAGGCCTTCTGTTTCGACCGCCAAACCTTTCAGGGGAGCATTTGCAACCGTTTGGCACCATTTTTGAGTAAATTGCCGAAAGTCAGATTTTTGATGAAATTGTGACCCCGGGGCTTAGGGATTTTCTCAGAAAAATATTTTTCTGCCGGCTAAGTTGTCGAGGGCTGATTTCTTTTCCTATGACAAACAGCCTTCTATTTCGACCGCCAAACCTCTCAGGGGAGCATTTGCAACCTTTTAGCACCATTTTTGAGCGAATTGCTGAAAGTCAGATTTTTGATGAAATTGTGACCCCGGGGCTTAGGGATTTTTTCAAAAAAATCTTTTTCTGCCCATTAAGTTGTCAAGGGCTGATTTCTTTTCCTGTGATAAAAAGCTTTCTGTTTCAACCGCCAAACCTCTCAGGTGAGCATTTGCAAACGTTTGGCACCATTTTTGAGTGAATTGCCGAAAGTCAGATTTTTGCTGAAATTGTGACCCCGGGGCTTAGGGATTTTTTCAAAAAAATCTTTTTCTGCCCGTTAAGTTGTCGAGGAATGATTTCGTTTCCTGTGATAAAAAGCCTTCTGTTTCGACCGCAAAACCTCTCAGGGGAGCATTTGCAACCGTTTGGCACCATTTTTGAGTGAATTGCCGAAAGTCAGATTTTTGCTGAAATTGTGACCCCGGGGCTTAGGGATTTTTTCAAAAAAATCTTTTTCTGCCGGCTAAGTTTTCAAGGGCTGATTTCTTTTCCTGTGATAAAAAGCCTTCTGTTTCGACCGCCAAAACTCTCAGGGGAGCATTTGCAACCGTTTGACACCATTTTTGAGTGTATGGCCGAAAGTCAGATTTTTGATGAAATTGTGACCCCGGGGCTTATGGATTTTTTCAGAAAAATCTTTTTCTGCCCGTTAAGTTGTCGAGGGCTGATTTCTTTTCCTGTGATAAAAAGCTTTCTGTTTCAACCGCCAAACCTTTCAGGTGAGCATTTGCAACCTTTTGGCAACATTTTTGAGTGAATTGCCGAAAGTCAGATTTTTGCTGAAATTGTGACCCCGGGGCTTAGGGATTTTTTCAAAAAAATCTTTTTCTGCCCTTTAAGTTGTCGAGGGCTGATTTCTTTCCTGTGATAAATTGCCTTCTGTTTCGACCGCCAAACCTTTCAGGGGAGCATTTGCAACCGTTTGGCACCATTCTTGAGTGAATTGCCGAAAGTCAGATTTTTGCTGAAATTGTGACCCCGGGGCTTAGGGATTTTTTCAAAAAAATCTTTTTCTGCCGGCTAAGTTTTCAAGGGCTGATTACTTTTCCTGTGATAAAAAGCCTTCTGTTTCGACCGCCAAACCTTTCAGGGGAGCATTTGCAACCGTTTGGCACCGTTTTTGAGTGAATTGCCGAAAGTCACATTTTTGCTGAAATTGTGACCCCGGGGCTTAGGGATTTTTTCAGAAAAATCTTTTTCTGCCCGTTAAGTTGTCGAGGGCTGATTTCTTTTCCTGTGATAAAAAGCCTTCTGTTTCGACCGCCAAAGCTTTCAGGGGAGCATTTGCAACCGTTTGGCACCATTTTTGAGTGAATGGCCGAAAGTCAGATTTTTACTGAAATTGTGACCCCGGCTGCCGGCTAAATTTTCAAGGGCTGATTTTTTTTCCTGTGATAAAAAGCCTTCAGTTTCGACCGCCAAACCTTACAGGGGAGCATTTGCAACCGTTTGGCACCGTTTTTGAGTGAATTTCCGAAAGTCAGATTTTTGATGAAATTGTGACCCCGGGGCTTAGGGATTTTTTCAGAAAAATCTTTTTCTGCCCGTTAAGTTGTCGAGGGCTGATTTCTTTTCCTGTGATAAAAAGCCTTCTGTTTCGACCGCCAAACCTCTCAGGGGAGCATTTGCAACCGTTTGGCAATATTCTTGAGTGAATTGCCGAAAGTCAGATTTTTGCTGAAATTGTGACCCCGGGTCTTAGGGATTTTTTCAGAAAAATATTTTTCTGCCGGCTAATTTTTCAAGGGCTGATTTCTTTTCCTGTGTAAAAAGGCTTCTGTTTCGACAGCCAAACCTTTTAGGGGAGCATTTGCAACCGTTTGACACCATTTTTGAGTGTATGGCCGAAAGTCAGATTTTTGATGAAATTGTGACTCCTGGGCTTAGGGATTATTGCAAAAAAATCTTTTCTGCCTGTTAAGTTGTCGAGGACTGATTTCGTTTCCTGTGATAAAAAGCCTTCTGTTTCGACCGCAAAACCTCTCAGGGGAGCATTTGCCACCGTTTGGCACCATTTTTGAGTGAATCGCCGAAAGTCAGATTTTTGCTGAAATTGTGACCCCGGGGCTTAGGGATTTTTTCAAAAAAATCTTTTTCTGCCGGCTAAGTTTTCAAGGGCTGATTTCTTTTCCTGTGATAAAAAGCCTTCTGTTTCGACCGCCAAACCTTTCAGGGGAGCATTTGCAACCGTTTGGCACCGTTTTTGAGTAAATTGCCGAAAGTCAGATTTTTGCTGAAATTGTGACCCCGGGGCTTAGGGATTTTTTCAGAAAAATATTTTTCTGCCCGTTAAGTTGTCCCGGGCTGATTTCTTTTCCTGTGATAAAAAGCCTTCTGTTTCGACCGCCAAACCTTTCAGGGGAGCATTTGCAACCGTTTGGCACCGTTTTTGAGTAAATTGCCGAAAGTCAGATTTTTGCTGAAATTGTGACCCCGGGGCTTAGGGATTTTTTCAGAAAAATATTTTTCTGCCGGCTAAGTTGTCGAGGGCTGATTTCTTTTCCTATGACAAAAAGCCTTCTATTTCGACCGCCAAACCTCTCAGGGGAGCATTTGCAACCTTTTTGCACCATTTTTGAGCGAATTGCCGAAAGTCAGATTTTTGATGAAATTGTGACCCCGGGGCTTAGGGATTTTTTCAGAAAAATATTTTTCTGCCGGCTAATTTTTCAAGGGCTGATTTCTTTTCCTGTGATAAAAAGCCTTCTGTTTCGACCGCCAAACCTTTCAGGGGAGCATTTGCAACCATTTGGCACCGTTTTTGAGTGAATGGCTGAAAGTCAGATTTTTGATGAAATTGTGACTCCGGGGCTTAGGGATTTTTTCAAAAAAATCTTTTTCGGCCCGTTAAGTTGTCGAGGGCTGATTTCTTTTCCTGTGATAAAAAGCCTTCTGTTTCGACCGCCAAACATTTCAGGGGAGCATTTGCAACCTTTTGGCACCATTTTTGAGTGAATGGCCGAAAGTCAGATTTTTGGTGAAATTGTGACCCCCCGGGACTTAGGGATTTTTTCAGAAAAATATTTTTCTGCCGGCTAATTTTTCAAGGGCTGATTTCTTTTCCTGTGTAAAAAGGCTTCTGTTTCGACAGCCAAACCTTTCAGGGGAGCATTTGCAACCGTTTGGCACCGTTTTTGAGTGAATTGCCGAAAGTCACATTTTTGCTGAAATTGTGACCCCGGGGCTTAGGGATTTTTTCAGAAAAATCTTTTTCTGCCCGTTAAGTTGTCGAGGGCTGATTTCTTTTCCTGTGATAAAAAGCCTTCTGTTTCGACCGCCAAAGCTTTCAGGGGAGCATTTGCAACCGTTTGGCACCATTTTTGAGTGAATGGCCGAAAGTCAGATTTTTACTGAAATTGTGACCCCGGCTGCCGGCTAAATTTTCAAGGGCTGATTTTTTTTCCTGTGATAAAAAGCCTTCAGTTTCGACCGCCAAACCTTACAGGGGAGCATTTGCAACCGTTTGGCACCGTTTTTGAGTGAATTTCCGAAAGTCAGATTTTTGATGAAATTGTGACCCCGGGGCTTAGGGATTTTTTCAGAAAAATCTTTTTCTGCCCGTTAAGTTGTCGAGGGCTGATTTCTTTTCCTGTGATAAAAAGCCTTCTGTTTCGACCGCCAAACCTCTCAGGGGAGCATTTGCAACCGTTTGGCAATATTCTTGAGTGAATTGCCGAAAGTCAGATTTTTGCTGAAATTGTGACCCCGGGTCTTAGGGATTTTTTCAGAAAAATATTTTTCTGCCGGCTAATTTTTCAAGGGCTGATTTCATTTCCTGTGTAAAAAGGCTTCTGTTTCGACAGCCAAACCTTTTAGGGGAGCATTTGCAACCGTTTGACACCATTTTTGAGTGTATGGCCGAAAGTCAGATTTTTGATGAAATTGTGACTCCTGGGCTTAGGGATTATTGCAAAAAAATCTTTTCTGCCTGTTAAGTTGTCGAGGACTGATTTCGTTTCCTGTGATAAAAAGCCTTCTGTTTCGACCGCAAAACCTCTCAGGGGAGCATTTGCCACCGTTTGGCACCATTTTTGAGTGAATCGCCGAAAGTCAGATTTTTGCTGAAATTGTGACCCCGGGGCTTAGGGATTTTTTCAAAAAAATCTTTTTCTGCCGGCTAAGTTTTCAAGGGCTGATTTCTTTTCCTGTGATAAAAAGCCTTCTGTTTCGACCGCCAAACCTTTCAGGGGAGCATTTGCAACCGTTTGGCACCGTTTTTGAGTAAATTGCCGAAAGTCAGATTTTTGCTGAAATTGTGACCCCGGGGCTTAGGGATTTTTTCAGAAAAATATTTTTCTGCCCGTTAAGTTGTCCCGGGCTGATTTCTTTTCCTGTGATAAAAAGCCTTCTGTTTCGACCGCCAAACCTTTCAGGGGAGCATTTGCAACCGTTTGGCACCGTTTTTGAGTAAATTGCCGAAAGTCAGATTTTTGCTGAAATTGTGACCCCGGGGCTTAGGGATTTTTTCAGAAAAATATTTTTCTGCCGGCTAAGTTGTCGAGGGCTGATTTCTTTTCCTATGACAAAAAGCCTTCTATTTCGACCGCCAAACCTCTCAGGGGAGCATTTGCAACCTTTTTGCACCATTTTTGAGCGAATTGCCGAAAGTCAGATTTTTGATGAAATTGTGACCCCGGGGCTTAGGGATTTTTTCAGAAAAATATTTTTCTGCCGGCTAATTTTTCAAGGGCTGATTTCTTTTCCTGTGATAAAAAGCCTTCTGTTTCGACCGCCAAACCTTTCAGGGGAGCATTTGCAACCATTTGGCACCGTTTTTGAGTGAATGGCTGAAAGTCAGATTTTTGATGAAATTGTGACTCCGGGGCTTAGGGATTTTTTCAAAAAAATCTTTTTCGGCCCGTTAAGTTGTCGAGGGCTGATTTCTTTTCCTGTGATAAAAAGCCTTCTGTTTCGACCGCCAAACATTTCAGGGGAGCATTTGCAACCTTTTGGCACCATTTTTGAGTGAATGGCCGAAAGTCAGATTTTTGGTGAAATTGTGACCCCCCGGGACTTAGGGATTTTTTCAGAAAAATATTTTTCTGCCGGCTAATTTTTCAAGGGCTGATTTCTTTTCCTGTGTAAAAAGGCTTCTGTTTCGACAGCCAAACCTTTCAGGGGAGCATTTGCAACCGTTTGACACCATTTTTGAGTGTATGGCCGAAAGTCAGATTTTTGATGAAATTCTGACCCCGGGGCTTTGGGATTTTTTCAAAAAAATCTTTTTCTGCCCGTTAACTTGTCGAGGGCTGATTTCTTTTCCTCTGATAAAAAGCCTTCTGTTTCGACCGCCAAACCTCTCAGGGGAGCATTTGCAACCGTTTGGCACCATTTTTGAGTGAATGGCCGAAAGTCAGATTTTTGCTGAAATTGTGACCCCGGGGCTTAGGGATTTTTTCAGAAAAATATTTTTCTGCCCGTTAAGTTGTCCCGGGCTGATTTCTTTTCCTGTGATAAAAAGCCTTCTGTTTCGACCGCCAAACCTTTCAGGGGAGCATTTGCAACCGTTTGGCACCGTTTTTGAGTGAATTGCCGAAAGTCAGATTTTTGATGAAATTGTGACCCCGGGGCTTAGGGATTTTTTCAGAAAAATATTTTTCTGCCGGCTAAGTTGTCGAGGGCTGATTTCTTTTCCTATGACAAAAAGCCTTCTATTTCGACCGCCAAACCTCTCAGGGGAGCATTTGCAACCTTTTGGCACCATTTTTGAGCGAATTGCCGAAAGTCAGATTTTTGATGAAATTGTGACCTCGGGGCTTAGGGATTTTTTCAAAAAAATCTTTTTCTGCCCGTTAAGTTGTCGAGGGCTGATTTCTTTTCCTGTGATAAAAAGCTTTCTGTTTCAACCGCCAAACCTTTCAGGTGAGCATTTGCAACCGTTTGGCAACATTTTTGAGTGAATTGCCGAAAGTCAGATTTTTGATGAAATTGTGACCCCGGGGCTTAGGGATTTTGTCAGAAAAATATTTTTCTGCCGGCTAATTTTTCAAGGGCTGATTTCTTTTCCTGTGATAAAAAGCTTTCTGTTTCGACCGCCAAACCTTTCAGGGGAGCATTTGCAACCGTTTGGCACCATCTTTGAGTGAATGGCTGAAAGTCAGATTTTTGATGAAATTGTGACTCCGGGGCTTAGGGATTATTGCAAAAAAATCTTTTTCTGCCCGTTAAGTTGTCGAGGACTGATTTCTTTTCCTGTGATAAAAAGCCTTATGTTTCGACCGCCAAACCTTTCAGGGAAGCATTTGCAACCGTTTGGCACCATTCTTGAGTGTATGGCCGAAAGTCAGATATTTGATGAAATTGTGACCCCGGGGCTTAGGGATTTTTTCAAAAAAATCTTTTTCTGCCCGTTAAGTTGTCGAGGGCTGATTTCTTTTCCTGTGATAAGAAGCCTTCTGTTTCGACCGCCAAACCTCTCAGGGGGAGTATTTGCAACCGTTTGACCCCATTCTTGAGTGTATGGCCGAAAGTCACATTTTTGATGAAATTGTGACCCCGGGGCTTAGGGATTATTGCAAAAAAATCTTTTTCTGCCCGTTAAGTTGTTGAGGGCTGATTTCCTTTCCTGTGATAAAAAGCCTTCTGTTTCGACCGCCAAACCTCTCAGGGGAGCATTTGCAACCGTTTAGCACCATTTTTGAGTGAATGGCCGAAAGTCAGATTTTTGCTGAAATTGTGACCCCGGGGCTTAGGGATTTTTTCAGAAAAATCTTTTTCTGCCCGTTAAGTTGTCGAGGGCTGATTTCTTTTCCTGTGATAAAAAGCCTTCTGTTTCGACCGCCAAAGCTTTCAGGGGAGCATTTGCAACCGTTTGGCACCATTTTTGAGTGAATGGCCGAAAGTCAGATTTTTGCTGAAATTGTGACCCCGGCTGCCGGCTAATTTTTCAAGGGCTGATTTTTTTTCCTGTGATAAAAAGCCTTCTGTTTCGACCGCCAAACCTTACAGGGGAGCATTTGCAACCGTTTGGCACCGTTTTTGAGTGAATTGCCGAAAGTCAGATTTTTGATGAAATTGTGACCCCGGGGCTTAGGGATTTTTTCAGAAAAATATTTTTCTGCCCGTTAAGTTGTCCAGGGCTGATTTCTTTTCCTGTGATAAAAAGCCTTGTGTTTCGACCGCCAAACCTTTCAGGGGAGCATTTGCAACCGTTTGGCACCGTTTTTGAGTGAATTGCCGAAAGTCAGATTTTTGATGAAATTGTGACCCCGGGGCTTAGGGATTTTTTCAGAAAAATATTTTTCTGCCGTCTAAGTTGTCGAGGGCTGATTTCTTTTCCTATGACAAAAAGCCTTCTGTTTCGACCGCCAAACCTCTCAGGGGAGCATTTGCAACTGTTTGGCACCGTTTTTGAGTGAATTGCCGAAAGTCACATTTTTGCTGAAATTGTGACCCCGGGGCTTTGGGATTTTTTCAAAAAAATCTTTCTCTGCCTGTTAAGTTGTCGAGGGCTGATTTCTTTTCCTGTGATAAAAAGCCTTCTGTTTCGACCGCCAAACCTCTAAGGGGAGCATTTGCAACCGTTTGGCACCATTCTTGAGTGAATTGCCGAAAGTCAGATTTTTGCTGAAATTATGACCCCGGGGCATAGGAATTTTTCCAGAAAAATATTTTTCTGCCGGCTAATTTTTCAAGGGCTGATTTCTTTTCCTGTGATAAAAAGCCTTCTGTTTCGACCGCCAAAACTTTCAGGGGAGCATTTGCAACCGTTTGGCACCGTTTTTGAGTGAATTGCCGAAAGTCAGATTTTTGATGAAATTGTGACTCCGGGGCTTAGGGATTATTGCAAAAAAATCTTTTTCTGCCGGCTAATTTTTCAAGGGCTGATTTCTTTTCCTGTGATAAAAAGCCTTCTGTTTCGACCGCCAAACCTCTCAGGGGAGCATTTGCAACCGTTTGGCACCATCTTTGAGTGAATGGCTGAAAGTCAGATTTTTGATGAAATTGTGACTCCGGGGCTTAGGGATTATTGCAAAAAAATCTTTTTCTGCCCGTTAAGTTGTCGAGGACTGATTTCGTTTCCTGTGATAGAAAGCCTTCTGTTTCGACCGCAAAACCTCTCAGGGGAGCATTTGCAACCGTTTGGCACCATTTTTGAGTGAATTGGAGAACGTCAGATTTTTGATGAAATTGTGACCCCGGGGCTTAGTGATTTTTTCAGAAAAATATTTTTCTGCCGGCTATGTTTTCAAGGGCTGATTTCTTTTCCTGTGATAAAAAGCCTTCTGTTTCGACCGCCAAAGCTTTCAGGGGAGCATTTGCAACCGTTTGGCACCATTTTTGAGTGAATGGCCGAAAGTCAGATTTTTGCTGAAATTGTGACCCCGGCTGCCGGCTAATTTTTCAAGGGCTGATTTTTTTTCCTGTGATAAAAAGCCTTCTGTTTCGACCGCCAAACCTCTCAGGGGAGCATTTGCAACCGTTTAGCACCATTTTTGAGTGAATGGCCGAAAGTCAGATTTTTGCTGAAATTGTGACCCCGGGGCTTAGGGATTTTTTCAGAAAAATCTTTTTCTGCCCGTGAAGTTGTCGAGGGCTGATTTCTTTTCCTGTGATAAAAAGCCTTCTGTTTCGACCGCCAAAGCTTTCAGGGGAGCATTTGCAACCGTTTGGCACCATTTTTGAGTGAATGGCCGAAAGTCAGATTTTTGCTGAAATTGTGACCCCGGCTGCCGGCTAATTTTTCAAGGGCTGATTTTTTTTCCTGTGATAAAAAGCCTTCAGTTTCGACCGCCAAACCTTACAGGGGAGCATTTGCAACCGTTTGGCACCGTTTTTGAGTGAATTCCCGAAAGTCAGATTTTTGATGAAATTGTGACCCCGGGGCTTAGGGATTTTTTCAGAAAAATCTTGTTCTGCCCGTTAAGTTGTCAAGGGCTGATTTCTTTTCCTGTGATAAAAAGCCTTCTGTTTCGACCTCCAAACCTCTCAGGGGAGCATTTGCAACCGTTTAGCACCATTTTTGAGTGAATGGCCGAAAGTCAGATTTTTGCTGAAATTGTGACCCCGGCTGCTGGCTAATTTTTCAAGGGCTGATTTTTTTTCCTGTGATAAAAAGCCTTCTGTTTCGACCTCCAAACCTCTCAGGGGAGCATTTGCAACCGTTTAGCACCATTTTTGAGTGAATGGCCGAAAGTCAGATTTTTGCTGAAATTGTGACCCCGGGGCATAGGGATTTTTCCAGAAAAATATTTTTCTGAAGGCTAATTTTTCAAGGGCTGATTTCTTTTCCTGTGATAAAAAGCCTTCTGTTTCGACCGCCAAACCTTTCAGGGGAGCATTTGCAACCGTTTGGCACCGTTTTTGAGTGAATTGCCGAAAGTCAGATTTTTGATGAAATTGTGACTCCGGGGCTTAGGGATTATTGCAAAAAAATCTTTTTCTGCCGGCTAATTTTTCAAGGGCTGATTTCTTTTCCTGTGATAAAAAGCCTTCTGTTTCGACCGCCAAACCTCTCAGGGGAGCATTTGCAACCGTTTGGCACCATCTTTGAGTGAATGGCTGAAAGTCAGATTTTTGATGAAATTGTGACTCCGGGGCTTAGGGATTATTGCAAAAAAATCTTTTTCTGCCCGTTAAGTTGTCGAGGACTGATTTCGTTCCCTGTGATAGAAAGCCTTCTGTTTCGACCGCAAAACCTCTCAGGGGAGCATTTGCAACCGTTTGGCACCATTTTTGAGTGAATTGGAGAACGTCAGATTTTTGATGAAATTGTGACCCCGGGGCTTAGGGATTTTTTCAGAAAAATATTTTTCTGCCGGCTATGTTTTCAAGGGCTGATTTCTTTTCCTGTGATAAAAAGCTTTCTGTTTCGACCGCCAAAGCTTTCAGGGGAGCATTTGCATCCGTTTGGCACCATTTTTGAGTGAATGGCCGAAAGTCAGATTTTTGCTGAAATTGTGACCCCGGCTGCCGGCTAATTTTTCAAGGGCTGATTTTTTTTCCTGTGATAAAAAGCCTTCTGTTTCGACCGCCAAACCTCTCAGGGGAGCATTTGCAACCGTTTAGCACCATTTTTGAGTGAATGGCCGAAAGTCAGATTTTTGCTGAAATTGTGACCCCGGGGCTTAGGGATTTTTTCAGAAAAATCTTTTTCTGCCCGTGAAGTTGTCGAGGGCTGATTTCTTTTCCTGTGATAAAAAGACTTCTGTTTCGACCGCCAAAGCTTTCAGGGGAGCATTTGCAACCGTTTGGCACCATTTTTGAGTGAATGGCCGAAAGTCAGATTTTTGCTGAAATTGTGACCCCGGCTGCCGGCTAATTTTTCAAGGGCTGATTTTTTTTCCTGTGATAAAAAGCCTTCAGTTTCGACCGCCAAACCTTACAGGGCAGCATTTGCATCCGTTTGGCACCGTTTTTGAGTGAATTCCCGAAAGTCAGATTTTTGATGAAATTGTGACCCCGGGGCTTAGGGATTTTTTCAGAAAATTTTTTTTCTGCCCGTTAAGTTGTCAAGGGCTGATTTCTTTTCCTGTGATAAAAAGCCTTCTGTTTCGACCGCCAAACCTTTCAGGGGAGCATTTGCAACCGTTTGGCACCATTTTTGAGTGAATTGCCGAAAGTCAGATTTTTGCTGAAATTGTGACCCCAGGGCTTAGGGATTTTTTCAGAAAAATATTTTTCTGCCGGCTAAGTTTTCAAGGGATGATTTCTTTTCCTGTGATAAAAAGCCTTCTGTTTCGACCGCCAAACCTTTCAGGGGAGCATTTGCAACCGTTTGGCACCATTTTTGAGTGAATGGCCGAAAGTCAGATTTTTGCTGAAATTGTGACCTCGGCTGCCGGCTAATTTTTCAAGGGCTGATTTTTTTTCCTGTGATAAAAAGCCTTCAGTTTCGACCTCCAAACCTTACAGGGAAGCATTTGCAACCGTTTGGCACCGTTTTTGAGTGAATTGCCGAAAGTCAGATTTTTGATGAAATTGTGACCCCAGGGCTTAGGGATTTTTTCAGAAAAATATTTTTCTGCCGGCTAAGTTTTCAAGGGCTGATTTCTTTTCCTGTGATAAAAAGCCTTCTGTTTCGACCGCCAAACCTTTCAGGGGAGCATTTGCAACCGTTTGGCACCGTTTTTGAGTCAATTGCCGAAAGTCACATTTTTGCTGAAATTGTGACCCCGGGGCTTTGGGATTTTTTCAAAAAAATCTTTTTCTGCCTGTTAAGTTGTCGAGGGCTGATTTCTTTTCCTGTGATAAAAAGCCTTCTGTTTCGACCGCCAAACCTCTCAGGGGAGCATTTGCAACCGTTTGGCACCATTTTTGAGTGAATTGCCGAAAGTCAGATTTTTGCTGAAATTGTGACCCCGGGGCTTAGGGATTTTTTCAGAAAAATATTTTTCTGCCGGCTAATTTTTCAAGGGCTGATTTCTTTTCCTGTGATAAAAAGCCTTCTGTTTCGACCGCCAAACCTTTCAGGGGAGCATTTGCAACCGTTTCGCACCGGTTTTGAGTGAATTGCCGAAAGTCAGATTTTTGATGAAATTGTGACCCCGGGGCTTAGGGATTTTTTCAGAAAAATATTTTTCTGCCGGCTAATTTTTCAAGGGCTGATTTCTTTTCCTGTGATAAAAACTTTCTGTTTCGACCGCCAAACCTTTCAGGGGAGCATTTGCAACCGTTTGGCACCATCTTTGAGTGAATGGCTGAAAGTCAGATTTTTGATGAAATTGTGACTCCGGGGCTTAGGGATTATTGCAAAAAAATCTTTTTCTGCCCGTTAAGTTGTCGAGGACTGATTTCGTTTCCTGTGATAGAAAGCCTTCTGTTTCGACCGCAAAACCTCTCAGGGGAGCATTTGCAACCGTTTGGCACCATTTTTGAGTGAATGGCCGAAAGTCAGATTTTTGCTGAAATTGTGACCCCGGCTGCCGGCTAATTTTTCAAGGGCTGATTTTTTCCCCTGTGATAAAAAGCCTTCTGTTTCGACCGCCAAACCTCTCAGGGGAGCATTTGCAACCGTTTAGCACCATTTTTGAGTGAATGGCCGAAAGTCAGATTTTTGCTGAAATTGTGACCTAGGGATTTTTTCAGAAAAATCTTTTTCTGCCCGTTAAGTTGTCGAGGGCTGATTTCTTTTCCTGTGATAAAAAGCCTTCTGTTTCGACCGCCAAACCTCTCAGGGGAGCATTTGCAACCGTTTGGCACCATTCTTGAGTGAATTGCCGAAAGTCAGATTTTTGCTGAAATTGTGACCCCGGGGCATAGGGATTTTTCCAGAAAAATATTTTTCTGCCGGCTAATTTTTCAAGCGCTGATTTCTTTTCCTGTGATAAAAAGCCTTCTGTTTCGACCGCCAAAGCTTTCAGGGGAGCATTTTCAACCGTTTGGCACCATTTTTGAGTGAATGGCCGAAAGTCAGATTTTTGCTGAAATTGTGACCCCGGCTGCCGGCTAATTTTTCAAGGGCTGATTTTTTTTCCTGTGATAAAAAGTCTTCAGTTTCGACCGCCAAACCTTACAGGGGAGCATTTGCAACCGTTTGGCACCGTTTTTGAGTGAATTGCCGAAAGTCAGATTTTTGATGAAATTGTGACCCCGGGGCTTAGGGATTTTTTCAGAAAAATATTTTTCTGCCGGCTAATTTTTCAAGGGCTGATTTCTTTTCCTGTGATAAAAAGCCTTCTGTTTCGACCGCCAAACCTTTCAGGGGAGCATTTGCAACCGTTTGGCACCATTTTTGAGTGAATTGCCGAAAGCCAGATTTTTGATGAAATTGTGACCCCGGGGCTTAGGGATGTTTTCAGAAAAATATTTTTCTGCCGTCTAAGTTGTCGAGGGCTGATTTCTTTTCCTATGACAAAAAGCCTTCTATTTCGACCGCCAAACCTCTCAGGGGAGCATTTGCAACCTTTTGGCACCATTTTTGAGTGAATTGCCGAAAGTCAGATTTTTGCTGAAATTGTGACCCCAGGGCTTAGGGATTTTTTCAGAAAAATATTTTTCTGCCGGCTAAGTTTTCAAGGGCTGATTTCTTTTCCTGTGATAAAAAGCCTTCTGTTTCGACCGCCAAACCTTTCAGGGGAGCATTTGCAACAGTTTGGCACCGTTTTTGAGTGAATTGCCGAAAGTCACATTTTTGCTGAAATTGTGACCCCGGGGCTTAGGGATTTTTTCAAAAAAATCTTTTTCTGCCTGTTAAGTAGTCGAGGGCTGATTTCTTTTCCTGTGATAAAAAGCCTTCTGTTTCGACCGCCAAACCTCTCAGGGGAGCATTTGCAACCGTTTGGAACCATTTTTGAGTGAATTGCCGAAAGTCAGATTTTTGCTGAAATTGTGACCCCGGGGCTTAGGGATTTTTTCAGAAAAATATTTTTCTGCCGGCTAATTTTTCAAGGGCTGATTTCTTTTCCTGTGATAAAAAGCCTTCTGTTTCGACCGCCAAACCTTTCAGGGGAGCATTTGCAACCGTTTCGCACCGGTTTTGAGTGAATTGCCGAAAGTCAGATTTTTGATGAAATTGTGACCCCGGGGCTCAGGGATTTTTTCAGAAAAATATTTTTCTGCCGGCTAATTTTTCAAGGGCTGATTTCTTTTCCTGTGATAAAAAGCCTTCTGTTTCGACCGCCAAACCTTTCAGGGGAGCATTTGCAACCGTTTGGCACCATTTTTGAGTGAATGGCCGAAAGTCAGATTTTTGCTGAAATTGTGACCCCGGCTGCCGGCTAATTTTTCAAGGGCTGATTTTTTTTCCTGTGATAAAAAGCCTTCAGTTTCGACCGCCAAACCTTACAGGGGAGCATTTGCAACCGTTTGGCACCGTTTTTGAGTGAATTGCCGAAAGTCAGATTTTTGATGAAATTGTGACCCCGGGGCTTAGGGATTTTTTCAGAAAAATATTTTTCTGCCGGCTAATTTTTCAAGGGCTGATTTCTTTTCCTGTGATAAAAAGCCTTCTGTTTCGACCGCCAAACCTTTCAGGGGAGCATTTGCAACCGTTTGGCACCATTTTTGAGTGAATTGCCGAAAGCCAGATTTTTGATGAAATTGTGACCCCGGGGCTTAGGGATTTTTTCAGAAAAATATTTTTCTGCCGTCTAAGTTGTCGAGGGCTGATTTCTTTTCCTATGACAAAAAGCCTTCTATTTCGACCGCCAAACCTCTCAGGGGAGCATTTGCAACCTTTTGGCACCATTTTTGAGTGAATTGCCGAAAGTCAGATTTTTGCTGAAATTGTGACCCCAGGGCTTAGGGATTTTTTCAGAAAAATATTTTTCTGCCGGCTAAGTTTTCAAGGGCTGATTTCTTTTCCTGTGATAAAAAGCCTTCTGTTTCGACCGCCAAACCTTTCAGGGGAGCATTTGCAACCGTTTGGCACCGTTTTTGAGTGAATTGCCGAAAGTCACATTTTTGCTGAAATTGTGACCCCGGGGCTTTGGGATTTTTTCAAAAAAATCTTTTTCTGCCTGTTAAGTTGTCGAGGGCTGATTTCTTTTCCTGTGATAAAAAGCCTTCTGTTTCGACCGCCAAACCTCTCAGGGGAGCATTTGCAACCGTTTGGCACCATTTTTGAGTGAATTGCCGAAAGTCAGATTTTTGCTGAAATTGTGACCCCGGGGCTTAGGGATTTTTTCAGAAAAATATTTTTCTGCCGGCTAATTTTTCAAGGGCTGATTTCTTTTCCTGTGATAAAAAGCCTTCTGTTTCGACCGCCAAACCTTTCAGGGGAGCATTTGCAACCGTTTCGCACCGGTTTTGAGTGAATTGCCGAAAGTCAGATTTTTGATGAAATTGTGACCCCGGGGCTTAGGGATTTTTTCAGAAAAATATTTTTCTGCCGGCTAATTTTTCAAGGGCTGATTTCTTTTCCTGTGATAAAAACTTTCTGTTTCGACCGCCAAACCTTTCAGGGGAGCATTTGCAACCGTTTGGCACCATCTTTGAGTGAATGGCTGAAAGTCAGATTTTTGATGAAATTGTGACTCCGGGGCTTAGGGATTATTGCAAAAAAATCTTTTTCTGCCCGTTAAGTTGTCGAGGACTGATTTCGTTTCCTGTGATAGAAAGCCTTCTGTTTCGACCGCAAAACCTCTCAGGGGAGCATTTGCAACCGTTTGGCACCATTTTTGAGTGAATGGCCGAAAGTCAGATTTTTGCTGAAATTGTGTCCCCGGCTGCCGGCTAATTTTTCAAGGGCTGATTTTTTCCCCTGTGATAAAAAGCCTTCTGTTTCGACCGCCAAACCTCTCAGGGGAGCATTTGCAACCGTTTAGCACCATTTTTGAGTGAATGGCCGAAAGTCAGATTTTTGCTGAAATTGTGACCCCGGGGCTTAGGGATTTTTTCAGAAAAATCTTTTTCTGCCCGTTAAGTTGTCGAGGGCTGATTTCTTTTCCTGTGATAAAAAGCCTTCTGTTTCGACCGCCAAACCTCTCAGGGGAGCATTTGCAACCGTTTGGCACCATTCTTGAGTGAATTGCCGAAAGTCAGATTTTTGCTGAAATTGTGACCCCGGGGCATAGGGATTTTTCCAGAAAAATATTTTTCTGCCGGCTAATTTTTCAAGCGCTGATTTCTTTTCCTGTGATAAAAAGCCTTCTGTTTCGACCGCCAAAGCTTTCAGGGGAGCATTTGCAACCGTTTGGCACCATTTTTGAGTGAATGGCCGAAAGTCAGATTTTTGCTGAAATTGTGACCCCGGCTGCCGGCTAATTTTTCAAGGGCTGATTTTTTTTCCTGTGATAAAAAGCCTTCAGTTTCGACCGCCAAACCTTACAGGGGAGCATTTGCAACCGTTTGGCACCGTTTTTGAGTGAATTGCCGAAAGTCAGATTTTTGATGAAATTGTGACCCCGGGGCTTAGGGATTTTTTCAGAAAAATATTTTTCTGCCGGCTAATTTTTCAAGGGCTGATTTCTTTTCCTGTGATAAAAAGCCTTCTGTTTCGACCGCCAAACCTTTCAGGGGAGCATTTGCAACCGTTTGGCACCATTTTTGAGTGAATTGCCGAAAGCCAGATTTTTGATGAAATTGTGACCCCGGGGCTTAGGGATTTTTTCAGAAAAATATTTTTCTGCCGTCTAAGTTGTCGAGGGCTGATTTCTTTTCCTATGACAAAAAGCCTTCTATTTCGACCGCCAAACCTCTCAGGGGAGCATTTGCAACCTTTTGGCACCATTTTTGAGTGAATTGCCGAAAGTCAGATTTTTGCTGAAATTGTGACCCCAGGGCTTAGGGATTTTTTCAGAAAAATATTTTTCTGCCGGCTAAGTTTTCAAGGGCTGATTTCTTTTCCTGTGATAAAAAGCCTTCTGTTTCGACCGCCAAACCTTTCAGGGGAGCATTTGCAACAGTTTGGCACCGTTTTTGAGTGAATTGCCGAAAGTCACATTTTTGCTGAAATTGTGACCCCGGGGCTTAGGGATTTTTTCAAAAAAATCTTTTTCTGCCTGTTAAGTAGTCGAGGGCTGATTTCTTTTCCTGTGATAAAAAGCCTTCTGTTTCGACCGCCAAACCTCTCAGGGGAGCATTTGCAACCGTTTGGAACCATTTTTGAGTGAATTGCCGAAAGTCAGATTTTTGCTGAAATTGTGACCCCGGGGCTTAGGGATTTTTTCAGAAAAATATTTTTCTGCCGGCTAATTTTTCAAGGGCTGATTTCTTTTCCTGTGATAAAAAGCCTTCTGTTTCGACCGCCAAACCTTTCAGGGGAGCATTTGCAACCGTTTCGCACCGGTTTTGAGTGAATTGCCGAAAGTCAGATTTTTGATGAAATTGTGACCCCGGGGCTTAGGGATTTTTTCAGAAAAATATTTTTCTGCCGGCTAATTTTTCAAGGGCTGATTTCTTTTCCTGTGATAAAAAGCCTTCTGTTTCGACCGCCAAACCTTTCAGGGGAGCATTTGCAACCGTTTGGCACCATTTTTGAGTGAATGGCTGAAAGTCAGATTTTTGCTGAAATTGTGACCCCGGCTGCCGGCTAATTTTTCAAGGGCTGATTTTTTTTCCTGTGATAAAAAGCCTTCAGTTTCGACCGCCAAACCTTACAGGGGAGCATTTGCAACCGTTTGGCACCGTTTTTGAGTGAATTGCCGAAAGTCAGATTTTTGATGAAATTGTGACCCCGGGGCTTAGGGATTTTTTCAGAAAAATATTTTTCTGCCGTCTAAGTTGTCGAGGGCTGATTTCTTTTCCTATGACAAAAAGCCTTCTATTTCGACCGCCAAACCTCTCAGGGGAGCATTTGCAACCTTTTGGCACCATTTTTGAGTGAATTGCCGAAAGTCAGATTTTTGCTGAAATTGTGACCCCAGGGCTTAGGGATTTTTTCAGAAAAATATTTTTCTGCCGGCTAAGTTTTCAAGGGCTGATTTCTTTTCCTGTGATAAAAAGCCTTCTGTTTCGACCGCCAAACCTTTCAGGGGAGCATTTGCAACAGTTTGGCACTGTTTTTGAGTGAATTGCCGAAAGTCACATTTTTGCTGAAATTGTGACCCCGGGGCTTAGGGATTTTTTCAAAAAAATCTTTTTCTGCCTGTTAAGTAGTCGAGGGCTGATTTCTTTTCCTGTGATAAAAAGCCTTCTGTTTCGACCGCCAAACCTCTCAGGGGAGCATTTGAAACCGTTTGGAACCATTTTTGAGTGAATTGCCGAAAGTCAGATTTTTGCTGAAATTGTGACCCCGGGGCTTAGGGATTTTTTCAGAAAAATATTTTTCTGCCGGCTAATTTTTCAAGGGCTGATTTCTTTTCCTGTGATAAAAAGCCTTCTGTTTCGACCGCCAAACCTTTCAGGGGAGCATTTGCAACCGTTTCGCACCGGTTTTGAGTGAATTGCCGAAAGTCAGATTTTTGATGAAATTGTGACCCTGGGGCTTAGGGATTTTTTCAGAAAAATATTTTTCTGCCGGCTAATTTTTCAAGGGCTGATTTCTTTTCCTGTGATAAAAAGCTTTCTGTTTCGACCGCCAAACCTTTCAGGGGAGCATTTGCAACCGTTTGGCACCATCTTTGAGTGAATGGCTGAAAGTCAGATTTTTGATGAAATTGTGACTCCGGGGCTTAGGGATTATTGCAAAAAAATCTTTTTCTGCCCGTTAAGTTGTCGAGGACTGATTTCGTTTCCTGTGATAGAAAGCCTTCTGTTTCGACCGCAAAACCTCTCAGGGGAGCATTTGCAACCGTTTGGCACCATTTTTGAGTGAATGGCCGGAAGTCAGATTTTTGCTGAAATTGTGACCCCGGCTGCCGGCTAATTTTTCAAGGGCTGATTTTTTCCCCTGTGATAAAAAGCCTTCTGTTTCGACCGCCAAACCTCTCAGGGGAGCATTTGCAACCGTTTAGCAACATTTTTGAGTGAATGGCCGAAAGTCAGATTTTTGCTGAAATTGTGACCCCGGGGCTTAGGGATTTTTTCAGAAAAATCTTTTTCTGCCCGTTAAGTTGTCGAGGGCTGATTTCTTTTCCTGTGATAAAAAGCCTTCTATTTCGACCGCCAAACCTCTCAGGGGAGCATTTGCAACCGTTTGGCACCATTCTTGAGTGAATTGCCGAAAGTCAGATTTTTGCTGAAATTGTGACCCCGGGGCATAGGGATTTTTCCAGAAAAATATTTTTCTGCCGGCTAATTTTTCAAGGGCTGATTTCTTTTCCTGTGATAAAAAGCCTTCTGTTTCGACCGCCAAAGCTTTCAGGGGAGCATTTGCAACCGTTTGGCACCATTTTTGAGTGAATGGCCGAAAGTCAGATTTTTGCTGAAATTGTGACCCCGGCTGCCGGCTAATTTTTGAAGGGCTGATTTTTTTTCCTGTGATAAAAAGCCTTCAGTTTCGACCGCCAAACCTTACAGGGGAGCATTTGCAACCGTTTGGCACCGTTTTTGAGTGAATTGCCGAAAGTCAGATTTTTGATGAAATTGTGACCCCGGGGCTTAGGGATTTTTTCAGAAAAATATTTTTCTGCCGGCTAATTTTTCAAGGGCTGATTTCTTTTCCTGTGATAAAAAGCCTTCTGTTTCGACC
This sequence comes from Podarcis muralis, assembly GCF_964188315.1. NCBI lineage: Eukaryota > Metazoa > Chordata > Lepidosauria > Squamata > Lacertidae > Podarcis > Podarcis muralis. Next base: position 21,147,594 of record NC_135664.1, on the reverse strand, counting down.
GCCAAACCTTTCAGGGGAGCATTTGCAACCTTTTGGCACCATTTTTGAGTGAATTGCCGAAAGTCAGATTTTTGATGAAATTGTGACCCCGGGGCTTAGGGATTTTTTCAGAAAAATATTTTTCTGCCGTCTAAGTTGTCGAGGGCTGATTTCTTTTCCTATGACAAAAAGCCTTCTATTTCGACCGCCAAACCTCTCAGGGGAGCATTTGCAACCTTTTGGCACCATTTTTGAGTGAATTGCCGAAAGTCAGATTTTTGCTGAAATTGTGACCCCGGGGCTTAGGGATTTTTTCAGAAAAATATTTTTCTGCCGGCTAATTTTTCAAGGGCTGATTTCTTTTCCTGTGATAAAAAGCCTTCTGTTTCGACCGCCAAATCTTTCAGGGGAGCATTTGCAACCGTTTGGCACCGTTTTTGAGTGAATTGCCGAAAGTCACATTTTTGCTGAAATTGTGACCCCGGGGCTTAGGGATTTTTTCAAAAAAATCTTTTTCTGCCTGTTAAGTAGTCGAGGGCTGATTTCTTTTCCTGTGATAAAAAGCCTTCTGTTTCGACCACCAAACCTCTCAGGGGAGCATTTGCAACCGTTTGGCACCATTCTTGAGTGAATTGCCGAAAGTCAGATTTTTGCTGAAATTGTGACCCCGGGGCTTAGGGATTTTTTCAGAAAAATATTTTTCTGCCGGCTAATTTTTCAAGGGCTGATTTCTTTTCCTGTGATAAAAAGCCTTCTGTTTCGACCGCCAAACCTTTCAGGGGAGCATTTGCAACCGTTTCGCACCGGTTTTGAGTGAATTGCCGAAAGTCAGATTTTTGATGAAATTGTGACCCTGGGGCTTAGGGATTTTTTCAGAAAAATCTTTTTCTGCCCGTGAAGTTGTCGAGGGCTGATTTCTTTTCCTGTGATAAAAAGCCTTCTGTTTCGAACGCCAAAGCTTTCAGGGGAGCATTTGCAACCGTTTGGCACCATTTTTGAGTGAATTGCCGAAAGTCAGATTTTTGCTGAAATTGTGACCCCGGGGCTTAGGGATTATTGCAAAAAAATCTTTTTCTGCCTGTTAAGTTGTCGAGGGCTGATTTCTTTTCCTGTGATAAAAAGCTTTCTGTTTCGACCGCCAAACCTTTCAGGGGAGCATTTGCAACCGTTTGGCACCATCTTTGAGTGAATGGCTGAAAGTCAGATTTTTGATGAAATTGTGACTCCGGGGCTTAGGGATTATTGCAAAAAAATCTTTTTCTGCCCGTTAAGTTGTCGAGGACTGATTTCGTTTCCTGTGATAGAAAGCCTTCTGTTTCGACCGCAAAACCTCTCAGGGGAGCATTTGCAACCGTTTAGCACCATTTTTGAGTGAATGGCCGAAAGTCAGATTTTTGCTGAAATTGTGACCCCGGGGCTTAGGGATTTTTTCAGAAAAATCTTTTTCTGCCCGTTAAGTTGTCGAGGGCTGATTTCTTTTCCTGTGATAAAAAGCCTTCTGTTTCGACCGCCAAAGCTTTCAGGGGAGCATTTGCAACCGTTTGGCACCATTTTTGAGTGAATGGCCGAAAGTCAGATTTTTGTTGAAATTGTGACCCCGGCTGCCGGCTAATTTTTCAAGGGCTGATTTTTTTTCCTGTGATAAAAAGCCTTCTGTTTCGACCGCCAAACCTTTCAGGGGAGCATTTGCAACCGTTTGGCACCATCTTTGAGTGAATGGCTGAAAGTCAGATTTTTGATGAAATTGTGACTCCGGGGCTTAGGGATTATTGCAAAAAAATCTTTTTCTGCCCGTTAAGTTGTCGAGGACTGATTTCGTTTCCTGTGATAGAAAGCCTTCTGTTTCGACCGCAAAACCTCTCAGGGGAGCATTTGCAACCGTTTGGCACCATTTTTGAGTGAATGGCCGAAAGTCAGATTTTTGCTGAAATTGTGACCCCGGCTGCCGGCTAATTTTTCAAGGGCTGATTCTTTTTCCTGTGATAAAAAGCCTTCTGTTTCGACCGCCAAACCTCTCAGGGGAGCATTTGCAACCGTTTAGCACCATTTTTGAGTGAATGGCCAAAAGTCAGATTTTTGCTGAAATTGTGACCCCGGGGCTTAGGGATTTTTTCAGAAAAATCTTTTTCTGCCCTTTAAGTTGTCGAGGGCTGATTTCTTTTCCTGTGATAAAAAGCCTTCTGTTTCGACCGCCAAAGCTTTCAGGGGAGCATTTGCAACCGTTTGGCACCATTTTTGAGTGAATGGCCGAAAGTCAGATTTTTGTTGAAATTGTGACCCCTGCTGCCGGCTAATTTTTCAAGGGCTGATTTTTTTCCCTGTGATAAAAAGCCTTCTGTTTCGACCGCCAAACCTTACATGGGAGCATTTCAACCGTTTGGCACCGTTTTTGAGTGAATTGCCGAACGTCAGATTTTTGATGAAATTGTGACCCCGGGGCTTAGGGATTTTTTCAGAAAAATATTTTTCTGCCGGCTAATTTTTCAAGGGCTGATTTCTTTTCCTGTGATAAAAAGCCTTCTGTTTCGACCGCCAAACCTTTCAGGGGAGCATTTGCAACAGTTTGGCACCATTTTTGAGTGAATTGCCGAAAGTCAGATTTTTGATGAAATTGTGACCCCGGCTGCCGGCTAATTTTTGAAGGGCTGATTTTTTTTCCTGTGATAAAAAGCCTTCAGTTTCGACCGCCAAACCTTACAGGGGAGCATTTGCAACCGTTTGGCACCGTTTTTGAGTGAATTGCCGAAAGTCAGATTTTTGATGAAATTGTGACCCCGGGGCTTAGGGATTTTTTCAGAAAAATATTTTTCTGCCGGCTAATTTTTCAAGGGCTGATTTCTTTTCCTGTGATAAAAAGCCTTCTGTTTCGACCGCCAAACCTTTCAGGGGAGCATTTGCAACCGTTTGGCACCATTTTTGAGTGAATTGCCGAAAGTCAGATTTTTGATGAAATTGTGACCCCGGGGCTTAGGGATTTTTTCAGAAAAATATTTTTCTGTCGGCTAAGTTTTCAAGGGCTGATTTCTTTTCCTGTGATAAAAAGCCTTCTGTTTCGACCGCCAAACCTTTCAGGGGAGCATTTGCAACCGTTTGGCACCGTTTTTGAGTGAATTGCCGAAAGTCACATTTTTGCTGAAATTGTGACCCCGGGGCTTAGGGATTTTTTCAGAAAAATCTTTTTCTGCCCGTTAAGTTGTCGAGGGCTGATTTCTTTTCCTGTGATAAAAATCCTTCTGTTTCGACCGCCAAAGCTTTCAGGGGAGCATTTGCAACCGTTTGGCACCATTTTTGAGTGAATGGCCGAAAGTCAGATTTTTGCTGAAATTGTGACCCCGGCTGCCGGCTAATTTTTCAAGGGCTGATTTTTTTTCCTGTGATAAAAAGCCTTCAGTTTCGACCGCCAAACCTTACAGGGGAGCATTTGCAACCGTTTGGCACCGTTTTTGAGTGAATTGCCGAAAGTCAGATTTTTGATGAAATTGTGACCCCGGGGCTTAGGGATTTTTTCAGAAAAATATTTTTCTGCCGGCTAATTTTTCAAGGGCTGATTTCTTTTCCTGTGATAAAAAGCCTTCTGTTTCGACCGCCAAACCTTTCAGGGGAGCATTTGCAACCGTTTGGCACCATTTTTGAGTGAATTGCCGAAAGTCAGATTTTTGCTGAAATTGTGACCCCGGCTGCCGGCTAATTTTTGAAGGGCTGATTTTTTTTCCTGTGATAAAAAGCCTTCAGTTTCGACCGCCAAACCTTACAGGGGAGCATTTGCAACCGTTTGACACCGTTTTTGAGTGAATTGCCGAAAGTCAGATTTTTGATGAAATTGTGACCCCGGGGCTTAGGGATTTTTTCAGAAAAATATTTTTCTGCCGGCTAATTTTTCAAGGGCTGATTTTTTTTCCTGTGATAAAAAGCCTTCTGTTTCGACCGCCAAACCTTTCAGGGGAGCATTTGCAACCGTTTGGCACAATTTTTGAGTGAATTGCCGAAAGTCAGATTTTTGATGAAATTGTGACCCCGGGGCTTAGGGATTTTTTCAGAAAAATATTTTTCTGCCGTCTAAGTTGTCGAGGGCTGATTTCTTTTCCTATGACAAAAAGCCTTCTATTTCGACCGCCAAACCTCTCAGGGGAGCAATTGCAACCTTTTGGCACCATTTTTGAGTGAATTGCCGAAAGTCAGATTTTTGATGAAATTGTGACCCCGGGGCTTAGGGATTTTTTCAGAAAAATATTTTTCTGTCGGCTAAGTTTTCAAGGGCTGATTTCTTTTCCTGTGATAAAAAGCCTTCTGTTTCGACCGCCAAACCTTTCAGGGGAGCATTTGCAACCGTTTGGCACCGTTTTTGAGTGAATTGCCGAAAGTCACATTTTTGCTGAAATTGTGACCCCGGGGCTTAGGGATTTTTTCAAAAAAATCTTTTTCTGCCTGTTAAGTAGTCGAGGGCTGATTTCTTTTCCTGTGATAAAAAGCCTTCTGTTTCGACCGCCAAACCTCTCAGGGGAGCATTTGCAACCGTTTGGCACCATTCTTGAGTGAATTGCCGAAAGTCAGATTTTTGCTGAAATTGTGACCCCGGGGCTTAGGGATTTTTTCAGAAAAATATTTTTCTGCCGGCTAATTTTTCAAGGGCTGATTTCTTTTCCTGTGATAAAAAGCTTTCTGTTTCGACCGCCAAACCTTTCAGGGGAGCATTTGCAACCATTTGGCACCATCTTTGAGTGAATGGCTGAAAGTCAGATTTTTGATGAAATTGTGACTCCGGGGCTTAGGGATTATTGCAAAAAAATCTTTTTCTGCCCGTTAAGATGTCGAGGACTGATTTCGTTTCCGGTGATAGAAAGCCTTCTGTTTCGACCGCAAAACCTCTCAGGGGAGCATTTGCAACCGTTTGGCACCATTTTTGAGTGAATGGCCGAAAGTCAGATTTTTGCTGAAATTGTGACCCCGGCTGCCGGCTAATTTTTCAAGGGCTGATTTTTTTCCCTGTGATAAAAAGCCTTCTGTTTCGACCGCCAAACCTTACAGGGGAGCATTTGCAACCGTTTGGCACCGTTTTTGAGTGAATTGCCGAACGTCAGAATTTTGATGAAATTGTGACCCCGGGGCTTAGGGATTTTTTCAGAAAAATATTTTTCTGCCGGCTAATTTTTCAAGGGCTGATTTCTTTTCATGTGATAAAAAGCCTTCTGTTTCGATCGCCAAAGCTTTCAGGGGAGCATTTGCAACCGTTTGGCACCATTTTTGAGTGAATTGCCGAAAGTCAGATTTTTGATGAAATTGTGACCCCGGGGCTTAGGGATTTTTTCAGAAAAATATTTTTCTGCCGTCTAAGTTGTCGAGGGCTGATTTCTTTTCCTATGACAATAAGCCTTCTATTTCGACCGCCAAACCTCTCAGGGGAGCATTTGCAACCTTTTGGCACCATTTTTGAGTGAATTGCCGAAAGTCAGATTTTTGCTGAAATTGTGACCCCGGGGCTTAGGGATTTTTTCAAAAAAATCTTTTTCTGCCCGTTAAGTTGTCGAGGGCTGATTTCTTTCCTGTGATAAAAAGCCTTCTGTTTCGACCGCCAAACCTTTCAGGGGAGCATTTGCAACCTTTTGGCACCATTTTTGAGTGAATTGCCGAAAGTCAGATTTTTGCTGAAATTGTGACCCCAGGGCTTAGGGATTTTTTCAGAAAAATATTTTTCTGCCGGCTAAGTTTTCAAGGGCTGATTTCTTTTCCTGTGATAAAAAGCCTTCTGTTTCGACCGCCAAACCTTTCAGGGGAGCATTTGCAACCGTGTGGCACCGTTTTTGAGTGAATTGCCGGAAGTCACATTTTTGCTTAAATTGTGACCCCGGGGCTTAGGGATTTTTTCAAAAAAATCTTTTTCTGCCTGTTAAGTTGTCGAGGGCTGATTTCTTTTCCTGTGATAAAAAGCCTTCTGTTTCGACCGCCAAACCTCTCAGGGGAGCATTTGCAACCGTTTGGCACCATTCTTGAGTGAATTGCCGAAAGTCAGATTTTTGATGAAATTGTGACCCCGGGGCTTAGGGATTTTTTCAGAAAAATATTTTTCTGCCGGCTAATTTTTCAAGGGCTGATTTCTTTTCCTGTGATAAAAAGCCTTCTGTTTCGACCGCCAAACCTTTCAGGGGAGCATTTGCAACCGTTTGGCACCATTTTTGAGTGAATTGCCGAAAGTCAGATTTTTGATGAAATTGTGACCCCGGGGCTTAGGGATTTTTTCAGAAAAATATTTTTCTGCCGTCTAAGTTGTCGAGGGCTGATTTCTTTTCCTATGACAAAAAGCCTTCTATTTCGACCGCCAAACCTCTCAGGGGAGCATTTGCAACCTTTTGGCACCATTTTTGAGTGAATTGCCGAAAGTCAGATTTTTGCTGAAATTGTGACCCCAGGGCTTAGGGATTTTTTCAGAAAAATATTTTTCTGCCGGCTAAGTTTTCAAGGGCTGATTTCTTTTCCTGTGATAAAAAGCCTTCTGTTTCGACCGCCAAACCTTTCAGGGGAGCATTTGCAACCGTTTGGCACCGTTTTTGAGTGAATTGCCGAAAGTCACATTTTTGCTGAAATTGTGACCCCAGGGCTTAGGGATTTTTTCAGAAAAATATTTTTCTGCCGGCTAAGTTTTCAAGGGCTGATTTCTTTTCCTGTGATAAAAAGCCTTCTGTTTCGACCGCCAAACCTTTCAGGGGAGCATTTGCAACCGTTTCGCACCGGTTTTGAGTGAATTGCCGAAAGTCAGATTTTTGATGAAATTGTGACCCCGGGGCTTAGGGATTTTTTCAGAAAAATATTTTTCTGCCGGCTAATTTTTCAAGGGCTGATTTCTTTTCCTGTGATAAAAAGCTTTCTGTTTCGACCGCCAAACCTTTCAGGGGAGCATTTGCAACCGTTTGGCACCATCTTTGAGTGAATGGCTGAAAGTCAGATTTTTGATGAAATTGTGACTCCGGGGCTTAGGGATTATTGCAAAAAAATCTTTTTCTGCCCGTTAAGTTGTCGAGGACTGATTTCGTTTCCTGTGATAGAAAGCCTTCTGTTTCGACCGCAAAACCTCTCAGGGGAGCATTTGCAACCGTTTGGCACCATTTTTGAGTGAATGGCCGAAAGTCAGATTTTTGCTGAAATTGTGACCCCGGCTGCCGGCTAATTTTTCAAGGGCTGATTTTTTTCCCTGTGATAAAAAGCCTTCTGTTTCGACCGCCAAACCTCTCAGGGGAGCATTTGCAACCGTTTAGCACCATTTTTGAGTGAATGGCCGAAAGTCAGATTTTTGCTGAAATTGTGACCCCGGGGCTTAGGGATTTTTTCAGAAAAATCTTTTTCTGCCCGTTAAGTTGTCGAGGGCTGATTTTTTTTCCTGTGATAAAAAGCCTTCTGTTTCGACCGCCAAACCTTTCAGGGGAGCATTTGCAACCGTTTGGCACCATTTTTGAGTGAATTGCCGAAAGTCAGATTTTTGATGAAATTGTGACCCCGGGGCTTAGGGATTTTTTCAAAAAAATCTTTTTCTGCCCGTTAAGTTGTCGAGGGCTGATTTCTTTCCTGTGATAAAAAGCCTTCTGTTTCGACCGCCAAACCTTTCAGGGGAGCATTTGCAACCTTTTGGCACCATTTTTGAGTGAATTGCCGAAAGTCAGATTTTTGCTGAAATTGTGACCCCAGGGCTTAGGGATTTTTTCAGAAAAATATTTTTCTGCCGGCTAAGTTTTCAAGGGCTGATTTCTTTTCCTGTGATAAAAAGCCTTCTGTTTCGACCGCCAAACCTTTCAGGGGAGCATTTGCAACCGTTTGGCACCGTTTTTGAGTGAATTGCCGAAAGTCACATTTTTGCTTAAATTGTGACCCCGGGGCTTAGGGATTTTTTCAGAAAAATATTTTTCTGCCGGCTAATTTTTCAAGGGCTGATTTCTTTTCCTGTGATAAAAAGCCTTCTGTTTCGACCGCCAAACCTTTCAGGGGAGCATTTGCAACCGTTTGGCACCATTTTTGAGTGAATTGCCGAAAGTCAGATTTTTGATGAAATTGTGACCCCGGGGCTTAGGGATTTTTTCAGAAAAATCTTTTTCTGCCCGTTAAGTTGTCGAGGGCTGATTTCTTTTCCTGTGATAAAAAGCCTTCTGTTTCGACCGCCAAAGCTTTCAGGGGAGCATTTGCAACCGTTTGGCACCATTTTTGAGTGAATGGCCGAAAGTCAGATTTTTGCTGAAATTGTGACCCCGGCTGCCGGCTAATTTTTCAAGGGCTGATTTTTTTTCCTGTGATAAAAAGCCTTCTGTTTCGACCGCCAAACCTCTCAGGGGAGCATTTGCAACCGTTTAGCACCATTTTTCAGTGAATGGCCGAAAGTCAGATTTTTGCTGAAATTGTGACCCCGGGGCTTAGGGATTTTTTCAGAAAAATCTTTTTCTGCCCGTTAAGTTGTCGAGGGCTGATTTCTTTTCCTATGATAAAAAGCCTTCTGTTTCGACCGCCAAAGCTTTCAGGGGAGCATTTGCAACCGTTTGGCACCATTTTTGAGTGAATGGCCGAAAGTCAGATTTTTGCTGAAATTGTGACCCCGGCTGCCGGCTAATTTTTCAAGGGCTGATTTTTTTTCCTGTGATAAAAAGCCTTCTGTTTCGACCGCCAAACCTTACAGGGGAGCATTTGCAACCGTTTGGCACCGTTTTTGAGTGAATTGCCGAACGTCAGAATTTTGATGAAATTGTGACCCCGGGGCTTAGGGATTTTTTCAGAAAAATATTTTTCTGCCGGCTAATTTTTCAAGGGCTGATTTCTTTTCCTGTGTTAAAAGCCTTCTGTTTCGATCGCCAAACCTTTCAGGGGAGCATTTGCAACCGTTTGGCACCATTTTTGAGTGAATTGCCGAAAGTCAGATTTTTGATGAAATTGTGACCCCTGGGCTTAGGGATTTTTTCAGAAAAATATTTTTCTGCCGTCTAAGTTGTCGAGGGCTGATTTCTTTTCCTATGACAAAAAGCCTTCTATTTCGACCGCCAAGCCTCTCAGGGGAGCATTTGCAACCTTTTGGCACCATTTTTGAGTGAATTGCCGAAAGTCAGATTTTTGCTGAAATTGTGACCCCGGGGCTTAGGGATTTTTTCAAAAAAATCTTTTTCTGCCCGTTAAGTTGTCGAGGGCTGATTTCTTTCCTGTGATAAAAAGCCTTCTGTTTCGACCGCCAAACCTCTCAGGGGAGCATTTGCAACCGTTTGGCACCATTCTTGAGTGAATTGCCGAAAGTCAGATTTTTGATGAAATTGTGACCCCGGGGCTTAGGGATTTTTTGAGAAAAATATTTTTCTGCCGGCTAATTTTTCAAGGGCTGATTTCTTTTCCTGTGATAAAAAGCCTTCTGTTTCGACCGCCAAACCTTTCAGGGGAGCATTTGCAACCGTTTGGCACCATTTTTGAGTGAATTGCCGAAAGTCAGATTTTTGATGAAATTGTGACCCCGGGGCTTAGGGATTTTTTCAGAAAAATATTTTTCTGCCGTCTAAGTTGTCGAGGGCTGATTTCTTTTCCTATGACAAAAAGCCTTCTATTTCGACCGCCAAACCTCTCAGGGGAGCATTTGCAACCTTTTGGCACCATTTTTGAGTGAATTGCCGAAAGTCAGATTTTTGCTGAAATTGTGACCCCAGGGCTTAGGGATTTTTTCAGAAAAATATTTTTCTGCCGGCTAAGTTTTCAAGGGCTGATTTCTTTTCCTGTGATAAAAAGCCTTCTGTTTCGACCGCCAAACCTTTCAGGGGAGCATTTGCAACCGTTTCGCACCGGTTTTGAGTGAATTGCCGAAAGTCAGATTTTTGATGAAATTGTGACCCCGGGGCTTAGGGATTTTTTCAGAAAAATATTTTTCTGCCGGCTAATTTTTCAAGGGCTGATTTCTTTTCCTGTGATAAAAAGCTTTCTGTTTCGACCGCCAAACCTTTCAGGGGAGCATTTGCAACCGTTTGGCACCATCTTTGAGTGAATGGCTGAAAGTCAGATTTTTGATGAAATTGTGACTCCGGGGCTTAGGGATTATTGCAAAAAAATCTTTTTCTGCCCGTTAAGTTGTCGAGGACTGATTTCGTTTCCTGTGATAGAAAGCCTTCTGTTTCGACCGCAAAACCTCTCAGGGGAGCATTTGCAACCGTTTGGCACCATTTTTGAGTGAATGGCCGAAAGTCAGATTTTTGCTGAAATTGTGACCCCGGCTGCCGGCTAATTTTTCAAGGGCTGATTTTTTTTCCTGTGATAAAAAGCCTTCTGTTTCGACCGCCAAACCTCTCAGGGGAGCATTTGCAACCGTTTAGCACCATTTTTGAGTGAATGGCCGAAAGTCAGATTTTTGCTGAAATTGTGACCCCGGGGCTTAGGGATTTTTTCAGAAAAATCTTTTTCTGCCCGTTAAGTTGTCGAGGGCTGATTTCTTTTCCTGTGATAAAAAGCCTTCTGTTTCGACCGCCAAACCTTTCAGGGGAGCATTTACAACCGTTTGGCACAATTTTTGAGTGAATTGCCGAAAGTCAGATTTTTGATGAAATTGTGACCCCGGGGCTTGGGGATTTTTTCAGAAAAATCTTTTTCTGCCCGTTAAGTTGTCGAGGGCTGATTTCTTTTCCTGTGATAAAAAGCCTTCTGTTTCGACCGCCAAAGCTTTCAGGGGAGCATTTGCAACCGTTTGGCACCATTTTTGAGTGAATGGCCGAAAGTCAGATTTTTGCTGAAATTGTGACCCCGGCTGCCGGCTAATTTTTCAAGGGCTGATTTTTTTCCCTGTGATAAAAAGCCTTCAGTTTCGACCGCCAAACCTCTCAGGGGAGCATTTGCAACCGTTTGGCACCGTTTTTGAGTGAATTGCCGAAAGTCAGATTTTTGATGAAATTGTGACCCCGGGGCTTAGGGATTTTTTCAGAAAAATATTTTTCTGCCGGCTAATTTTTCAAGGGCTGATTTCTTTTCCTGTGATAAAAAGCCTTCTGTTTCGACCGCCAAACCTTTCAGGGGAGCATTTGCAACCGTTTGGCACCATTTTTGAGTGAATTGCCGAAAGTCAGATTTTTGATGAAATTGTGACCCCGGGGCTTAGGGATTTTTTCAGAAAAATATTTTTCTGCCGTCTAAGTTGTCGAGGGCTGATTTCTTTTCCTATGACAAAAAGCCTTCTATTTCGACCGCCAAACCTCTCAGGGGAGCATTTGCAACCTTTTGGCACCATTTTTGAGTGAATTGCCGAAAGTCAGATTTTTGCTGAAATTGTGACCCCGGGGCTTAGGGATTTTTTCAGAAAAATATTTTTCTGCCGGCTAATTTTTCAAGGGCTGATTTCTTTTCCTGTGATAAAAAGCTTTCTGTTTCGACCGCCAAACCTTTCAGGGGAGCATTTGCAACCGTTTGGCACCATCTTTGAGTGAATGGCTGAAAGTCAGATTTTTGATGAAATTGTGACTCCGGGGCTTAGGGATTATTGCAAAAAAATCTTTTTCTGCCCATTAAGATGTCGAGGACTGATTTCGTTTCCGGTGATAGAAAGCCTTCTGTTTCGACCGCAAAACCTCTCAGGGGAGCATTTGCAACCGTTTGGCACCATTTTTGAGTGAATGGCCGAAAGTCAGATTTTTGCTGAAATTGTGACCCCGGCTGCCGGCTAATTTTTCAAGGGCTGATTTTTTTTCCTGTGATAAAAAGCCTTCTGTTTCGACCGCCAAACCTCTCAGGGGAGCATTTGCAACCGTTTAGCACCATTTTTGAGTGAATGGCCGAAAGTCAGATTTTTGCTGAAATTGTGACCCCGGGGCTTAGGGATTTTTTCAGAAAAATCTTTTTCTGCCCGTTAAGTTGTCGAGGGCTGATTTTTTTTCCTGTGATAAAAAGCCTTCTGTTTCGACCGCCAAAGCTTTCAGGGGAGCATTTGCAACCGTTTGGCACCATTTTTGAGTGAATGGCCGAAAGTCAGATTTTTGCTGAAATTGTGACCCCGGCTGCCGGCTAATTTTTCAAGGGCTGATTTTTTCCCCTGTGATAAAAAGCCTTCTGTTTCGACCGCCAAACCTTACAGGGGGCATTTGCAACCGTTTGGCACCGTTTTTGAGTGAATTGCCGAACGTCAGATTTTTGATAAAATTGTGACCCCGGGGCTTAGGGATTTTTTCAGAAAAATATTTTTCTGCCGGCTAATTTTTCAAGGGCTGATTTCTTTTCCTGTGATAAAAAGCCTTCTGTTTCGACCGCCAAACCTTTCAGGGGAGCATTTGCAACCGTTTGGCACCATTTTTGAGTGAATTGCCGAAAGTCAGATTTTTGATGAAATTGTGACCCCGGGGCTTAGGGATTTTTTCAGAAAAATATTTTTCTGCCGTCTAAGTTATCGAGGGCTGATTTCTTTTCCTATGAAAAAAGCCTTCTATTTCGACCGCCAAACCTCTCAGGGGAGCATTTGCAACCTTTTGGCACCATTTTTGAGCGAATTGCCGAAAGTCAGATTTTTGATGAAATTGTGACCCCGGGGCTTAGGGAGTTTTTCAGAAAAATCTTTTTCTGCCCGTTAAGTTGTCGAGGGCTGATTTCTTTTCCTGTGATAAAAAGCTTTCTGTTTCAACCGCCAAACCTTTCAGGTGAGCATTTGCAACCGTTTGGCAACATTTTTGAGTGAATTGCCGAAAGTCAGATTTTTGCTGAAATTGTGACCCCGGGGCTTAGGGATTTTTTCAAAAAAATCTTTTCCTGCCCGTTAAGTTGTCGAGGGCTGATTTCTTTCCTGTGATAAAAAGCCTTCTGTTTCGACCGCCAAACCTTTCAGGGGAGCATTTGCAACCTTTTGGCACCATTTTTGAGTGAATTGCCGAACGTCAGATTTTTGATAAAATTGTGACCCCGGGGCGTAGGGATTTTTTCAGAAAAATATTTTTCTGCCGGCTAATTTTTCAAGGGCTGATTTCTTTTCCTGTGATAAAAAGCCTTCTGTTTCGACCGCCAAACCTTTCAGGGGAGCATTTGCAACCGTTTGGCACCATTTTTGAGTGAATTGCCGAAAGTCAGATTTTTGATAAAATTGTGACCCCGGGGCTTAGGGATTTTTTCAGAAAAATATTTTTCTGCCGGCTAATTTTTCAAGGGCTGATTTCTTTTCCTGTGATAAAAAGCCTTCTGTTTCGACCGCCAAACCTTTCAGGGGAGCATTTGCAACCGTTTGGCACCATTTTTGAGTGAATTGCCGAAAGTCAGATTTTTGATGAAATTGTGACCCCGGGGCTTAGGGATTTTTTCAGAAAAATATTTTTCTGCCGTCTAAGTTATCGAGGGCTGATTTCTTTTCCTATGAAAAAAGCCTTCTATTTCGACCGCCAAACCTCTCAGGGGAGCATTTGCAACCTTTTGGCACCATTTTTGAGCGAATTGCCGAAAGTCAGATTTTTGATGAAATTGTGACCCCGGGGCTTAGGGAGTTTTTCAGAAAAATCTTTTTCTGCCCGTTAAGTTGTCGAGGGCTGATTTCTTTTCCTGTGATAAAAAGCTTTCTGTTTCAACCGCCAAACCTTTCAGGTGAGCATTTGCAACCGTTTGGCAACATTTTTGAGTGAATTGCCGAAAGTCAGATTTTTGCTGAAATTGTGACCCCGGGGCTTAGGGATTTTTTCAAAAAAATCTTTTCCTGCCCGTTAAGTTGTCGAGGGCTGATTTCTTTCCTGTGATAAAAAGCCTTCTGTTTCGACCGCCAAACCTTTCAGGGGAGCATTTGCAACCTTTTGGCACCATTTTTGAGTGAATTGCCGAACGTCAGATTTTTGATAAAATTGTGACCCCGGGGCGTAGGGATTTTTTCAGAAAAATATTTTTCTGCCGGCTAATTTTTCAAGGGCTGATTTCTTTTCCTGTGATAAAAAGCCTTCTGTTTCGACCGCCAAACCTTTCAGGGGAGCATTTGCAACCGTTTGGCACCATTTTTGAGTGAATTGCCGAAAGTCAGATTTTTGATGAAATTGTGACCCTGGGGCTTAGGGATTTTTTCAGAAAAATATTTTTCTGCCGTCTAAGTTATCGAGGGCTGATTTCTTTTCCTATGAAAAAAGCCTTCTATTTCGACCGCCAAACCTCTCAGGGGAGCATTTGCAACCTTTTGGCACCATTTTTGAGCGAATTGCCGAAAGTCAGATTTTTGATGAAATTGTGACCCCGGGGCTTAGGGATTTTTTCAAAAAAATCTTTTTCTGCCCGTTAAGTTGTCGAGGGCTGATTTCTTTCCTGTGATAAAAAGCCTTCTGTTTCGACCGCGAAACCTTTCAGGGGAGCATTTGCAACCTTTTGGCACCATTTTTGAGTGAATTGCCGAAAGTCAGATTTTTGCTGAAATTGTGACCCCAGGGCTTAGGGATTTTTTCAGAAAAATATTTTTCTGCCGGCTAAGTTTTCAAGGGCTGATTTCTTTTCCTGTGATAAAAAGCCTTCTGTTTCGACCGCCAAACCTTTCAGGGGAGCATTTGCAACCGTTTGGCACCGTTTTTGAGTGAATTGCCGAAAGTCACATTTTTGCTGAAATTGTGACCCCGGGGCTTAGGGATTTTTTCAAAAAAATCTTTTTCTGCCTGTTAAGTAGTCGAGGGCTGATTTTTTTTCCTGTGATAAAAAGCCTTCTGTTTCGACCGCCAAACCTCTCAGGGGAGCATTTGCAACCGTTTGGCACCATTCTTGAGTGAATTGCCGAAAGTCAGATTTTTGCTGAAATTGTGACCCCGGGGCTTAGGGATTTTTCCAGAAAAATATTTTTCTGCCGGCTAATTTTTCAAGGGCTGATTTCTTTTCCTGTGATAAAAAGCTTTCTGTTTCGACCGCCAAACCTTTCAGGGGAGCATTTGCAACCGTTTGGCACCATCTTTGAGTGAATGGCTGAAAGTCAGATTTTTGATGAAATTGTGACTCCGGGGCTTAGGGATTATTGCAAAAAAATCTTTTTCTGCCCGTTAAGATGTCGAGGACTGATTTCGTTTCCGGTGATAGAAAGCCTTCTGTTTCAACCGCAAAACCTCTCAGGGGAGCATTTGCAACCGTTTGGCACCATTTTTGAGTGAATGGCCGAAAGTCAGATTTTTGCTGAAATTGTGACCCCGGCTGCCGGCTAATTTTTCAAGGGCTGATTTTTTTTCCTGTGATAAAAAGCCTTCTGTTTCGACCGCCAAACCTCTCAGGGGAGCATTTGCAACCGTTTAGCACCATTTTTGAGTGAATGGCCGAAAGTCAGATTTTTGCTGAAATTGTGACCTCGGGGCTTAGGGATTTTTTCAGAAAAATCTTTTTCTGCCCGTTAAGTTGTCGAGGGCTGATTTCTTTTCCTGTGATAAAAAGCCTTCTGTTTCGACCGCCAAAGCTTTCAGGGGAGCATTTGCAACCGTTTGGCACCATTTTTGAGTGAATGGCCGAAAGTCAGATTTTTGCTGAAATTGTGACCCCGGCTGCCGGCTAATTTTTCAAGGGCTGATTTTTTTCCCTGTGATAAAAAGCCTTCTGTTTCGACCGCCAAACCTTACAGGGGGCATTTGCAACCGTTTGGCACCGTTTTTGAGTGAATTGCCGAACGTCAGATTTTTGATAAAATTGTGACCCCGGGGCTTAGGGATTTTTTCAGAAAAATATTTTTCTGCCGGCTAATTTTTCAAGGGCTGATTTCTTTTCCTATGAAAAAAGCCTTCTATTTCGACCGCCAAACCTCTCAGGGGAGCATTTGCAACCTTTTGGCACCATTTTTGAGCGAATTGCCGAAAGTCAGATTTTTGATGAAATTGTGACCCCAGGGCTTAGGGATTTTTTCAGAAAAATATTTTTCTGCCGGCTAAGTTTTCAAGGGCTGATTTCTTTTCCTGTGATAAAAAGCCTTCTGTTTCGACCGCCAAACCTTACAGGGGAGCATTTGCAACCGTTTGGCACCGTTTTTGAGTGAATTGCCGAAAGTCACATTTTTCCTGAAATTGTGACCCCGGGGCTTAGGGATTTTTTCAAAAAAATCTTTTTCTGCCTGTTAAGTTGTCGAGGGCTGATTTCTTTTCCTATGATAAAAAGCTTTCTGTTTCGACCGCCAAACCTTTCAGGGGAGCATTTGCAACCGTTTGGCACCATCTTTGCGTGAATGGCTGAAAGTCAGATTTTTGATGAAATTGTGACTCCGGGGCTTAGGGATTATTGCAAAAAAATCTTTTTCTGCCCGTTAAGTTGTCGAGGACTGATTTCGTTTCCTGTGATAGAAAGCCTTCTGTTTCGACCGCAAAACCTCTCAGGGGAGCATTTGCAACCGTTTGGCACCATTTTTGAGTGAATTGGAGAACGTCAGATTTTTGATGAAATTGTGACCCCGGGGGCTTAGGGATTTTTTCAGAAAAATATTTTTCTGCCGGCTATGTTTTCAAGGGCTGATTTCTTTTCCTGTGATAAAAAGCCTTCTGTTTCGACCGCCAAAGCTTTCAGGGGAGCATTTGCAACCGTTTGGCACCATTTTTGAGTGAATGGCCGAAAGTCAGATTTTTGCTGAAATTGTGACCCCGGCTGCCGGCTAATTTTTCAAGGGCTGATTTTTTTCCCTGTGATAAAAAGCCTTCTGTTTCGACCGCCAAACCTTACAGGGGAGCATTTGCAACCGTTTGGCACCGTTTTTGAGTGAATTGCCGAACGTCAGATTTTTGATAAAATTGTGACCCCGGGGCTTAGGGATTTTTTCAGAAAAATATTTTTCTGCCGGCTAATTTTTCAAGGGCTGATTTCTTTTCCTGTGATAAAAAGCCTTCTGTTTCGACCGCCAAACCTTTCAGGGGAGCATTTGCAACCGTTTGGCACCATTTTTGAGTGAATTGCCGAAAGTCAGATTTTTGATGAAATTGTGACCCCGGGGCTTAGGGATTTTTTCAGAAAAATATTTTTCTGCCGTCTAAGTTATCGAGGGCTGATTTCTTTTCCTATGAAAAAAGCCTTCTATTTCGACCGCCAAACCTCTCAGGGGAGCATTTGCAACCTTTTGGCACCATTTTTGAGCGAATTGCCGAAAGTCAGATTTTTGATGAAATTGTGACCCCGGGGCTTAGGGATTTTTTCAAAAAAATCTTTTTCTACCCGTTAAGTTGTCGAGGGCTGATTTCTTTTCCTGTGATAAAAAGCTTTCTGTTTCAACCGCCAAACCTTTCAGGTGAGCATTTGCAACCGTTTGGCAACATTTTTGAGTGAATTGCCGAAAGTCAGATTTTTGCTGAAATTGTGACCCCGGGGCTTAGGGATTTTTTCAAAAAAATCTTTTTCTGCCCGTTAAGTTGTCGAGGGCTGATTTCTTTCCTGTGATAAAAAGCCTTCTGTTTCGACCGCCAAACCTTTCAGGGGAGCATTTGCAACCTTTTGGCACCAGTTTCGAGTGAATTGCCGAAAGTCAGATTTTTGCTGAAATTGTGACCCCAGGGCTTAGGGATTTTTTCAGAAAAATATTTTTCTGCCGGCTAAGTTTTCAAGGGCTGATTTCTTTTCCTGTGATAAAAAGCCTTCTGTTTCGACCGCCAAACCTTTCAGGGGAGCATTTGCAACCGTTTGGCACCGTTTTTGAGTGAATTGCCGAAAGTCACATTTTTGCTGAAATTGTGACCCCGGGGCTTAGGGATTTTTTCAAAAAAATCTTTTTCTGCCTGTTAAGTTGTCGAGGGCTGATTTCTTTTCCTGTGATAAAAAGCTTTCTGTTTCGACCGCCAAACCTTTCAGGGGAGCATTTGCAACCGTTTGGCACCATCTTTGAGTGAATGGCTGAAAGTCAGATTTTTGATGAAATTGTGACTCCGGGGCTTAGGGATTATTGCAAAAAAATCTTTTTCTGCCCGTTAAGTTGTCGAGGACTGATTTCGTTTCCTGTGATAGAAAACCTTCTGTTTCGACCGCAAAACCTCTCAGGGGAGCATTTGCAACCGTTTGGCACCATTTTTGAGTGAATGGCCGAAAGTCAGATTTTTGCTGAAATTGTGACCCCGGCTGCCGGCTAATTTTTCAAGGGCTGATTTTTTTCCCTGTGATAAAAAGCCTTCTGTTTCGACCGCCAAACCTTACAGGGGAGCATTTGCAACCGTTTGGCACCGTTTTTGAGTGAATTGCCGAACGTCAGATTTTTGATAAAATTGTGACCCCGGGGCTTAGGGATTTTTTCAGAAAAATATTTTTCTGCCGGCTAATTTTTCAAGGGCTGATTTCTTTTCCTGTGATAAAAAGCCTTCTGTTTCGACCGCCAAACCTTTCAGGGGAGCATTTGCAACCGTTTGGCACCATTTTTGAGTGAATTGCCGAAAGTCAGATTTTTGATGAAATTGTGACCCCAGGGCTTAGGGATTTTTTCAGAAAAATATTTTTCTGCCGGCTAAGTTTTCAAGGGCTGATTTCTTTTCCTGTGATAAAAAGCCTTCTGTTTCGACCGCCAAACCTTACAGGGGAGCATTTGCAACCGTTTGGCACCGTTTTTGAGTGAATTGCCGAAAGTCACATTTTTGCTGAAATTGTGACCCCGGGGCTTAGGGATTTTTTCAAAAAAATCTTTTTCTGCCTGTTAAGTTGTCGAGGGCTGATTTCTTTTCCTGTGATAAAAAGCTTTCTGTTTCGACCGCCAAACCTTTCAGGGGAGCATTTGCAACCGTTTGGCACCATCTTTGAGTGAATGGCTGAAAGTCAGATTTTTGATGAAATTGTGACTCCGGGGCTTAGGGATTATTGCAAAAAAATCTTTTTCTGCCCGTTAAGTTGTCGAGGACTGATTTCGTTTCCTGTGATAGAAAGCCTTCTGTTTCGACCGCAAAACCTCTCAGGGGAGCATTTGCAACCGTTTGGCACCATTTTTGAGTGAATTGGAGAACGTCAGATTTTTGATGAAATTGTGACCCCGGGGGCTTAGGGATTTTTTCAGAAAAATATTTTTCTGCCGGCTATGTTTTCAAGGGCTGATTTCTTTTCCTGTGATAAAAAGCCTTCTGTTTCGACCGCCAAAGCTTTCAGGGGAGCATTTGCAACCGTTTGGCACCATTTTTGAGTGAATGGCCGAAAGTCAGATTTTTGCTGAAATTGTGACCCCGGCTGCCGGCTAATTTTTCAAGGGCTGATTTTTTTCCCTGTGATAAAAAGCCTTCTGTTTCGACCGCCAAACCTTACAGGGGAGCATTTGCAACCGTTTGGCACCGTTTTTGAGTGAATTGCCGAACGTCAGATTTTTGATAAAATTGTGACCCCGGGGCTTAGGGATTTTTTCAGAAAAATATTTTTCTGCCGGCTAATTTTTCAAGGGCTGATTTCTTTTCCTGTGATAAAAAGCCTTCTGTTTCGACCACCAAACCTTTCAGGGGAGCATTTGCAACCGTTTGGCACCATTTTTGAGTGAATTGCCGAAAGTCAGATTTTTGATGAAATTGTGACCCCGGGGCTTAGGGATTTTTTCAGAAAAATATTTTTCTGCCGTCTAAGTTATCGAGGGCTGATTTCTTTTCCTATGAAAAAAGCCTTCTATTTCGACCGCCAAACCTCTCAGGGGAGCATTTGCAACCTTTTGGCACCATTTTTGAGCGAATTGCCGAAAGTCAGATTTTTGATGAAATTGTGACCCCGGGGCTTAGGGATTTTTTCAAAAAAATCTTTTTCTACCCGTTAAGTTGTCGAGGGCTGATTTCTTTTCCTGTGATAAAAAGCTTTCTGTTTCAACCGCCAAACCTTTCAGGTGAGCATTTGCAACCGTTTGGCAACATTTTTGAGTGAATTGCCGAAAGTCAGATTTTTGCTGAAATTGTGACCCCGGGGCTTAGGGATTTTTTCAAAAAAATCTTTTTCTGCCCGTTAAGTTGTCGAGGGCTGATTTCTTTCCTGTGATAAAAAGCCTTCTGTTTCGACCGCCAAACCTTTCAGGGGAGCATTTGCAACCTTTTGGCACCATTTTCGAGTGAATTGCCGAAAGTCAGATTTTTGCTGAAATTGTGACCCCAGGGCTTAGGGATTTTTTCAGAAAAATATTTTTCTGCCGGCTAAGTTTTCAAGGGCTGATTTCTTTTCCTGTGATAAAAAGCCTTCTGTTTCGACCGCCAAACCTTTCAGGGGAGCATTTGCAACCGTTTGGCACCGTTTTTGAGTGAATTGCCGAAAGTCACATTTTTGCTGAAATTGTGACCCCGGGGCTTAGGGATTTTTTCAAAAAAATCTTTTTCTGCCTGTTAAGTTGTCGAGGGCTGATTTCTTTTCCTGTGATAAAAAGCTTTCTGTTTCGACCGCCAAACCTTTCAGGGGAGCATTTGCAACCGTTTGGCACCATCTTTGAGTGAATGGCTGAAAGTCAGATTTTTGATGAAATTGTGACTCCGGGGCTTAGGGATTATTGCAAAAAAATCTTTTTCTGCCCGTTAAGTTGTCGAGGACTGATTTCGTTTCCTGTGATAGAAAACCTTCTGTTTCGACCGCAAAACCTCTCAGGGGAGCATTTGCAACCGTTTGGCACCATTTTTGAGTGAATTGGAGAACGTCAGATTTTTGATGAAATTGTGACCCCGGGGCTTAGGGATTTTTTCAGAAAAATATTTTTCTGCCGGCTATGTTTTCAAGGGCTGATTTCTTTTCCTGTGATAAAAAGCCTTCTGTTTCGACCGCCAAAGCTTTCAGGGGAGCATTTGCAACCGTTTGGCACCATTTTTGAGTGAATGGCCGAAAGTCAGATTTTTGCTGAAATTGTGACCCCGGCTGCCGGCTAATTTTTCAAGGGCTGATTTTTTTCCCTGTGATAAAAAGCCTTCTGTTTCGACCGCCAAACCTTACAGGGGAGCATTTGCAACCGTTTGGCACCGTTTTTGAGTGAATTGCCGAACGTCAGATTTTTGATAAAATTGTGACCCCGGGGCTTAGGGATTTTTTCAGAAAAATATTTTTCTGCCGGCTAATTTTTCAAGGGCTGATTTCTTTTCCTGTGATAAAAAGCCTTCTGTTTCGACCGCCAAACCTTTCAGGGGAGCATTTGCAACCGTTTGGCACCATTTTTGAGTGAATTGCCGAAAGTCAGATTTTTGATGAAATTGTGACCCCGGGGCTTAGGGATTTTTTCAGAAAAATATTTTTCTGCCGTCTAAGTTATCGAGGGCTGATTTCTTTTCCTATGAAAAAAGCCTTCTATTTCGACCGCCAAACCTCTCAGGGGAGCATTTGCAACCTTTTGGCACCATTTTTGAGCGAATTGCCGAAAGTCAGATTTTTGATGAAATTGTGACCCCGGGGCTTAGGGATTTTTTCAAAAAAATCTTTTTCTGCCCGTTAAGTTGTCGAGGGCTGATTTCTTTTCCTGTGATAAAAAGCTTTCTGTTTCAACCGCCAAACCTTTCAGGTGAGCATTTGCAACCGTTTGGCAACATTTTTGAGTGAATTGCCGAAAGTCAGATTTTTGCTGAAATTGTGACCCCGGGGCTTAGGGATTTTTTCAAAAAAATCTTTTTCTGCCCGTTAAGTTGTCGAGGGCTGATTTCTTTCCTGTGATAAAAAGCCTTCTGTTTCGACCGCCAAACCTTTCAGGGGAGCATTTGCAACCTTTTGGCACCATTTTCGAGTGAATTGCCGAAAGTCAGATTTTTGCTGAAATTGTGACCCCAGGGCTTAGGGATTTTTTCAGAAAAATATTTTTCTGCCGGCTAAGTTTTCAAGGGCTGATTTCTTTTCCTGTGATAAAAAGCCTTCTGTTTCGACCGCCAAACCTTTCAGGGGAGCATTTGCAACCGTTTGGCACCGTTTTTGAGTGAATTGCCGAAAGTCACATTTTTGCTGAAATTGTGACCCCGGGGCTTAGGGATTTTTTTCAAAAAAATCTTTTTCTGCCTGTTAAGTTGTCGAGGGCTGATTTCTTTTCCTGTGATAAAAAGCTTTCTGTTTCGACCGCCAAACC
Source organism: Podarcis muralis (assembly GCF_964188315.1). Classification (NCBI taxonomy): domain Eukaryota; kingdom Metazoa; phylum Chordata; class Lepidosauria; order Squamata; family Lacertidae; genus Podarcis; species Podarcis muralis. Next base: position 21,125,717 of record NC_135664.1, on the reverse strand, counting down.
TTTCAGGGGAGCATTTGCAACCGTTTGGCACCATCTTTGAGTGAATGGCTGAAAGTCAGATTTTTGATGAAATTGTGACTCCGGGGCTTAGGGATTATTGCAAAAAAATCTTTTTCTGCCCGTTAAGTTGTCGAGGACTGATTTCGTTTCCTGTGATAGAAAACCTTCTGTTTCGACCGCAAAACCTCTCAGGGGAGCATTTGCAACCGTTTGGCACCATTTTTGAGTGAATTGGAGAACGTCAGATTTTTGATGAAATTGTGACCCCGGGGCTTAGGGATTTTTTCAGAAAAATATTTTTCTGCCGGCTATGTTTTCAAGGGCTGATTTCTTTTCCTGTGATAAAAAGCCTTCTGTTTCGACCGCCAAAGCTTTCAGGGGAGCATTTGCAACCGTTTGGCACCATTTTTGAGTGAATGGCCGAAAGTCAGATTTTTGCTGAAATTGTGACCCCGGCTGCCGGCTAATTTTTCAAGGGCTGATTTTTTTCCCTGTGATAAAAAGCCTTCTGTTTCGACCGCCAAACCTTACAGGGGAGCATTTGCAACCGTTTGGCACCGTTTTTGAGTGAATTGCCGAACGTCAGATTTTTGATAAAATTGTGACCCCGGGGCTTAGGGATTTTTTCAGAAAAATATTTTTCTGCCGGCTAATTTTTCAAGGGCTGATTTCTTTTCCTGTGATAAAAAGCCTTCTGTTTCGACCGCCAAACCTTTCAGGGGAGCATTTGCAACCGTTTGGCACCATTTTTGAGTGAATTGCCGAAAGTCAGATTTTTGATGAAATTGTGACCCCGGGGCTTAGGGATTTTTTCAGAAAAATATTTTTCTGCCGTCTAAGTTATCGAGGGCTGATTTCTTTTCCTATGAAAAAAGCCTTCTATTTCGACCGCCAAACCTCTCAGGGGAGCATTTGCAACCTTTTGGCACCATTTTTGAGCGAATTGCCGAAAGTCAGATTTTTGATGAAATTGTGACCCCGGGGCTTAGGGATTTTTTCAAAAAAATCTTTTTCTGCCCGTTAAGTTGTCGAGGGCTGATTTCTTTTCCTGTGATAAAAAGCTTTCTGTTTCAACCGCCAAACCTTTCAGGTGAGCATTTGCAACCGTTTGGCAACATTTTTGAGTGAATTGCCGAAAGTCAGATTTTTGCTGAAATTGTGACCCCGGGGCTTAGGGATTTTTTCAAAAAAATCTTTTTCTGCCCGTTAAGTTGTCGAGGGCTGATTTCTTTCCTGTGATAAAAAGCCTTCTGTTTCGACCGCCAAACCTTTCAGGGGAGCATTTGCAACCTTTTGGCACCATTTTTGAGTGAATTGCCGAAAGTCAGATTTTTGCTGAAATTGTGACCCCAGGGCTTAGGGATTTTTTCAGAAAAATATTTTTCTGCCGGCTAAGTTTTCAAGGGCTGATTTCTTTTCCTGTGATAAAAAGCCTTCTGTTTCGACCGCCAAACCTTTCAGTGGAGCATTTGCAACCGTTTGGCACCGTTTTTGAGTGAATTGCCGAAAGTCACATTTTTGCTGAAATTGTGACCCCGGGGCTTAGGGATTTTTTCAAAAAAATCTTTTTCTGCCTGTTAAGTTGTCGAGGGCTGATTTCTTTTCCTGTGATAAAAAGCTTTCTGTTTCGACCGCCAAACCTTTCAGGGGAGCATTTGCAACCGTTTGGCACCATCTTTGAGTGAATGGCTGAAAGTCAGATTTTTGATGAAATTGTGACTCCGGGGCTTAGGGATTATTGCAAAAAAATCTTTTTCTACCCGTTAAGTTGTCGAGGACTGATTTCGTTTCCTGTGATAGAAAGCCTTCTGTTTCGACCGCAAAACCTCTCAGGGGAGCATTTGCAACCGTTTGGCACCATTTTTGAGTGAATTGGAGAACGTCAGATTTTTGATGAAATTGTGACCCCGGGGCTTAGGGATTTTTTCAGAAAAATATTTTTCTGCCGGCTATGTTTTCAAGGGCTGATTTCTTGTCCTGTGATAAAAAGCCTTCTGTTTCGACCGCCAAAGCTTTCAGGGGAGCATTTGCAACCGTTTGGCACCATTTTTGAGTGAATGGCCGAAAGTCAGATTTTTGCTGAAATTGTGACCCCGGCTGCCGGCTAATTTTTCAAGGGCTGATTTTTTTTCCTGTGATAAAAAGCCTTCTGTTTCGACCGCCAAACCTCTCAGGGGAGCATTTGCAACATTTTAGCACCATTTTTGAGTGAATGGCCGAAAGTCAGATTTTTGCTGAAATTGTGACCCCGGGGCTTAGGGATTTTTTCAGAAAAATCTTTTTCTGCCGGCTAATTTTTCAAGGGCTGATTTCTTTTCCTGTGATAAAAAGCCTTCTGTTTCGACCGCCAAACCTTTCAGGGGAGCATTTGCAACCGTTTGGCACCATTTTTGAGTGAATTGCCGAAAGTCAGATTTTTGATGAAATTGTGACCCCGGGGCTTAGGGATTTTTTCAGAAAAATATTTTTCTGCCGTCTAAGTTATCGAGGGCTGATTTCTTTTCCTATGAAAAAAAGCCTTCTATTTCGACCGCCAAACCTCTCAGGGGAGCATTTGCAACCTTTTGGCACCATTTTTGAGCGAATTGCCGAAAGTCAGATTTTTGATGAAATTGTGACCCCGGGGCTTAGGGATTTTTTCAAAAAAATCTTTTTCTGCCCGTTAAGTTGTCGAGGGCTGATTTCTTTTCCTGTGATAAAAAGCTTTCTGTTTCAACCGCCAAACCTTTCAGGTGAGCATTTGCAACCGTTTGGCAACATTTTTGAGTGAATTGCCGAAAGTCAGATTTTTGCTGAAATTGTGACCCCGGGGCTTAGGGATTTTTTCAAAAAAATCTTTTTCTGCCCGTTAAGTTGTCGAGGGCTGATTTCTTTCCTGTGATAAAAAGCCTTCTGTTTCGACCGCCAAACCTTTCAGGGGAGCATTTGCAACCTTTTGGCACCATTTTTGAGTGAATTGCCGAAAGTCAGATTTTTGCTGAAATTGTGACCCCAGGGCTTAGGGATTTTTTCAGAAAAATATTTTTCTGCCGGCTAAGTTTTCAAGGGCTGATTTCTTTTCCTGTGATAAAAAGCCTTCTGTTTCGACCGCCAAACCTTTCAGGGGAGCATTTGCAACCGTTTGGCACCGTTTTTGAGTGAATTGCCGAAAGTCACATTTTTGCTGAAATTGTGACCCCGGGGCTTAGGGATTTTTTCAAAAAAATCTTTTTCTGCCTGTTAAGTTGTCGAGGGCTGATTTCTTTTCCTGTGATAAAAAGCTTTCTGTTTCGACCGCCAAACCTTTCAGGGGAGCATTTGCAACCGTTTGGCACCATCTTTGAGTGAATGGCTGAAAGTCAGATTTTTGATGAAATTGTGACTCCGGGGCTTAGGGATTATTGCAAAAAAATCTTTTTCTGCCCGTTAAGTTGTCGAGGACTGATTTCGTTTCCTGTGATAGAAAGCCTTCTGTTTCGACCGCAAAACCTCTCAGGGGAGCATTTGCAACCGTTTGGCACCATTTTTGAGTGAATTGGAGAACGTCAGATTTTTGATGAAATTGTGACCCCGGGGCTTAGGGATTTTTTCAGAAAAATATTGTTCTGCCGGCTAATTTTTCAAGGGCTGATTTCTTTTCCTGTGATAAAAAGCCTTCCGTTTCGACTGCGAAACCTTTCAGGGGAGCATTTGCAACCGTTTGGCACCATTTTTGAGTGAATTGCCGAAAGTCAGATTTTTGATGAAATTGTGACCCCGGGGCTTAGGGATTTTTTCAGAAAAATATTTTTCTGCCGTCTAAGTTGTCGAGGGCTGATTTCTTTTCCTATGACAAAAAGCCTTCTATTTCGACCGCCAAACCTCTCAGGGGAGCATTTGCAACCTTTTGGCACCATTTTTGAGCGAATTGCCGAAAGTCAGATTTTTGATGAAATTGTGACCCCGGGGCTTAGGGATTTTTTCAGAAAAATCTTTTTCTGCCCGTTAAGTTGTCGAGGGCTGATTTCTTTTCCTGTGATAAAAAGCCTTCTGTTTCGACCGCCAAAGCTTTCAGGGGAGCATTTGCAACCGTTTGGCACAATTTTTGAGTGAATGGCCGAAAGTGAGATTTTTGCTGAAATTGTGACCCCGGCTGCCGGCTAATTTTTCAAGGGCTGATTTTTTTTCTTGTGATAAAAAGCCTTCTGTTTCGACCGCCAAACCTCTCAGGGGAGCATTTGCAACCGTTTAGCACCATTTTTGAGTGAATGGCCGAAAGTCAGATTTTTGATGAAATTGTGACTCCGGGGCTTAGGGATTATTGCAAAAAAATCTTTTTCTGCCCGTTAAGTTGTCGAGGGCTGATTTCTTTTCCTGTGATAAAAAGCCTTCTGTTTCGACCGCCAAAGCTTTCAGGGGAGCATTTGCAACCGTTTGGCACCATTTTTGAGTGAATGGCCGAAAGTCAGGTTTTTGCTGAAATTGTGACCCCGGCTGCCGGCTAATTTTTCAAGGGCTGATTTTTTTTCTTGTGATAAAAAGCCTTCTGTTTCGACCGCCAAACCTCTAAGGGGAGCATTTGCAACCGTTTAGCACCATTTTTGAGTGAATGGCCGAAAGTCAGATTTTTGCTGAAATTGTGACCCCGGTTGCCGGCTAATTTTTCAAGGGCTGATTTTTTTTCCTGTGATAAAAAGCCTTCTGTTTCGACCGCCAAACCCCTCAGGGGAGCATTTGCAACCGTTTAGCACCATTTTTGAGTGAATGGCCGAAAGTCAGATTTTTGCTGAAATTGTGACCCCGGGGCTTAGGGATTTTTTCAGAAAAATCTTTTTCTGCCCGTTAAGTTGTCGAGGGCTGATTTCTTTTCCTGTGATAAAAAGCCTTCTGTTTCGACCGCCAAAGCTTTCAGGGGAGCATTTGCAACCGTTTGGCACCATTTTTGAGTGAATGGCCGAAAGTCAGATTTTTGCTGAAATTGTGACCCCGGCTGCCGGCTAATTTTTCAAGGGCTAATTTTTTTTCTTGTGATAAAAAGCCTTCTGTTTCGACCGCCAAACCTCTCAGGGGAGCATTTGCAACCGTTTAGCACCATTTTTGAGTGAATGGCCGAAAGTCAGATTTTTGCTGAAATTGTGACCCCGGGGCTTAGGGATTTTTTCAGAAAAATCTTTTTCTGCCGGCTAATTTTTCAAGGGCTGATTTCTTTTCCTGTGATAAAAAGCCTTCTGTTTCGACCGCCAAACCTTTCAGGGGAGCATTTGCAACCGTTTGGCACCATTTTTGAGTGAATTGCCGAAAGTCAGATTTTTGATGAAATTGTGACCCCGGGGCTTAGGGATTTTTTCAGAAAAATATTTTTCTGCCGTCTAAGTTATCGAGGGCTGATTTCTTTTCCTATGAAAAAAAGCCTTCTATTTCGACCGCCAAACCTCTCAGGGGAGCATTTGCAACCTTTTGGCACCATTTTTGAGCGAATTGCCGAAAGTCAGATTTTTGATGAAATTGTGACCCCGGGGCTTAGGGATTTTTTCAAAAAAATCTTTTTCTGCCCGTTAAGTTGTCGAGGGCTGATTTCTTTTCCTGTGATAAAAAGCTTTCTGTTTCAACCGCCAAACCTTTCAGGTGAGCATTTGCAACCGTTTGGCAACATTTTTGAGTGAATTGCCGAAAGTCAGATTTTTGCTGAAATTGTGACCCCGGGGCTTAGGGATTTTTTCAAAAAAATCTTTTTCTGCCCGTTAAGTTGTCGAGGGCTGATTTCTTTCCTGTGATAAAAAGCCTTCTGTTTCGACCGCCAAACCTTTCAGGGGAGCATTTGCAACCTTTTGGCACCATTTTTGAGTGAATTGCCGAAAGTCAGATTTTTGCTGAAATTGTGACCCCAGGGCTTAGGGATTTTTTCAGAAAAATATTTTTCTGCCGGCTAAGTTTTCAAGGGCTGATTTCTTTTCCTGTGATAAAAAGCCTTCTGTTTCGACCGCCAAACCTTTCAGGGGAGCATTTGCAACCGTTTGGCACCGTTTTTGAGTGAATTGCCGAAAGTCACATTTTTGCTGAAATTGTGACCCCGGGGCTTAGGGATTTTTTCAAAAAAATCTTTTTCTGCCTGTTAAGTTGTCGAGGGCTGATTTCTTTTCCTGTGATAAAAAGCTTTCTGTTTCGACCGCCAAACCTTTCAGGGGAGCATTTGCAACCGTTTGGCACCATCTTTGAGTGAATGGCTGAAAGTCAGATTTTTGATGAAATTGTGACTCCGGGGCTTAGGGATTATTGCAAAAAAATCTTTTTCTGCCCGTTAAGTTGTCGAGGACTGATTTCGTTTCCTGTGATAGAAAGCCTTCTGTTTCGACCGCAAAACCTCTCAGGGGAGCATTTGCAACCGTTTGGCACCATTTTTGAGTGAATTGGAGAACGTCAGATTTTTGATGAAATTGTGACCCCGGGGCTTAGGGATTTTTTCAAAAAAATCTTTTTCTGCCCGTTAAGTTGTCGAGGGCTGATTTCTTTTCCTGTGATAAAAAGCTTTCTGTTTCAACCGCCAAACCTTTCAGGTGAGCATTTGCAACCGTTTGGCAACATTTTTGAGTGAATTGCCGAAAGTCAGATTTTTGCTGAAATTGTGACCCCGGGGCTTAGGGATTTTTTCAAAAAAATCTTTTTCTGCCCGTTAAGTTGTCGAGGGCTGATTTCTTTCCTGTGATAAAAAGCCTTCTGTTTCGACCGCCAAACCTTTCAGGGGAGCATTTGCAACCTTTTGGCACCATTTTTGAGTGAATTGCCGAAAGTCAGATTTTTGCTGAAATTGTGACCCCAGGGCTTAGGGATTTTTTCAGAAAAATATTTTTCTGCCGGCTAAGTTTTCAAGGGCTGATTTCTTTTCCTGTGATAAAAAGCCTTCTGTTTCGACCGCCAAACCTTTCAGGGGAGCATTTGCAACCGTTTGGCACCGTTTTTGAGTGAATTGCCGAAAGTCACATTTTTGCTGAAATTGTGACCCCGGGGCTTAGGGATTTTTTCAAAAAAATCTTTTTCTGCCTGTTAAGTTGTCGAGGGCTGATTTCTTTTCCTGTGATAAAAAGCTTTCTGTTTCGACCGCCAAACCTTTCAGGGGAGCATTTGCAACCGTTTGGCACCATCTTTGAGTGAATGGCTGAAAGTCAGATTTTTGATGAAATTGTGACTCCGGGGCTTAGGGATTATTGCAAAAAAATCTTTTTCTGCCCGTTAAGTTGTCGAGGACTGATTTCGTTTCCTGTGATAGAAAGCCTTCTGTTTCGACCGCAAAACCTCTCAGGGGAGCATTTGCAACCGTTTGGCACCATTTTTGAGTGAATTGGAGAACGTCAGATTTTTGATGAAATTGTGACCCCGGGGCTTAGGGATTTTTTCAGAAAAATATTTTTCTGCCGGCTAATTTTTCAAGGGCTGATTTCTTTTCCTGTGATAAAAAGCCTTCCGTTTCGACTGCGAAACCTTTCAGGGGAGCATTTGCAACCGTTTGGCACCATTTTTGAGTGAATTGCCGAAAGTCAGATTTTTGATGAAATTGTGACCCCGGGGCTTAGGGATTTTTTCAGAAAAATATTTTTCTGCCGTCTAAGTTGTCGAGGGCTGATTTCTTTTCCTATGACAAAAAGCCTTCTATTTCGACCGCCAAACCTCTCAGGGGAGCATTTGCAACCTTTTGGCACCATTTTTGAGCGAATTGCCGAAAGTCAGATTTTTGATGAAATTGTGACCCCGGGGCTTAGGGATTTTTTCAGAAAAATCTTTTTCTGCCCGTTAAGTTGTCGAGGGCTGATTTCTTTTCCTGTGATAAAAAGCCTTCTGTTTCGACCGCCAAAGCTTTCAGGGGAGCATTTGCAACCGTTTGGCACAATTTTTGAGTGAATGGCCGAAAGTCAGATTTTTGCTGAAATTGTGACCCCGGCTGCCGGCTAATTTTTCAAGGGCTGATTTTTTTTCTTGTGATAAAAAGCCTTCTGTTTCGACCGCCAAACCTCTCAGGGGAGCATTTGCAACCGTTTAGCACCATTTTTGAGTGAATGGCCGAAAGTCAGATTTTTGATGAAATTGTGACTCCGGGGCTTAGGGATTATTGCAAAAAAATCTTTTTCTGCCCGTTAAGTTGTCGAGGGCTGATTTCTTTTCCTGTGATAAAAAGCCTTCTGTTTCGACCGCCAAAGCTTTCAGGGGAGCATTTGCAACCGTTTGGCACCATTTTTGAGTGAATGGCCGAAAGTCAGATTTTTGCTGAAATTGTGACCCCGGCTGCCGGCTAATTTTTCAAGGGCTGATTTTTTTTCTTGTGATAAAAAGCCTTCTGTTTCGACCGCCAAACCTCTAAGGGGAGCATTTGCAACCGTTTAGCACCATTTTTGAGTGAATGGCCGAAAGTCAGATTTTTGCTGAAATTGTGACCCCGGCTGCCGGCTAATTTTTCAAGGGCTGATTTTTTTTCCTGTGATAAAAAGCCTTCTGTTTCGACCGCCAAACCCCTCAGGGGAGCATTTGCAACCGTTTAGCACCATTTTTGAGTGAATGGCCGAAAGTCAGATTTTTGCTGAAATTGTGACCCCGGGGCTTAGGGATTTTTTCAGAAAAATCTTTTTCTGCCCGTTAAGTTGTCGAGGGCTGATTTCTTTTCCTGTGATAAAAAGCCTTCTGTTTCGACCGCCAAAGCTTTCAGGGGAGCATTTGCAACCGTTTGGCACCATTTTTGAGTGAATGGCCGAAAGTCAGATTTTTGCTGAAATTGTGACCCCGGCTGCCGGCTAATTTTTGAAGGGCTGATTTTTTTTCTTGTGATAAAAAGCCTTCTGTTTCGACCGCCAAACCTCTCAGGGGAGCATTTGCAACCGTTTAGCACCATTTTTGAGTGAATGGCCGAAAGTCAGATTTTTGCTGAAATTGTGACCCCGGGGCTTAGGGATTTTTTCAGAAAAATCTTTTTCTGCCGGCTAATTTTTCAAGGGCTGATTTCTTTTCCTGTGATAAAAAGCCTTCTGTTTCGACCGCCAAACCTTTCAGGGGAGCATTTGCAACCGTTTGGCACCATTTTTGAGTGAATTGCCGAAAGTCAGATTTTTGATGAAATTGTGACCCCGGGGCTTAGGGATTTTTTCAGAAAAATATTTTTCTGCCGTCTAAGTTATCGAGGGCTGATTTCTTTTCCTATGAAAAAAAGCCTTCTATTTCGACCGCCAAACCTCTCAGGGGAGCATTTGCAACCTTTTGGCACCATTTTTGAGCGAATTGCCGAAAGTCAGATTTTTGATGAAATTGTGACCCCGGGGCTTAGGGATTTTTTCAAAAAAATCTTTTTCTGCCCGTTAAGTTGTCGAGGGCTGATTTCTTTTCCTGTGATAAAAAGCTTTCTGTTTCAACCGCCAAACCTTTCAGGTGAGCATTTGCAACCGTTTGGCAACATTTTTGAGTGAATTGCCGAAAGTCAGATTTTTGCTGAAATTGTGACCCCGGGGCTTAGGGATTTTTTCAAAAAAATCTTTTTCTGCCCGTTAAGTTGTCGAGGGCTGATTTCTTTCCTGTGATAAAAAGCCTTCTGTTTCGACCGCCAAACCTTTCAGGGGAGCATTTGCAACCTTTTGGCACCATTTTTGAGTGAATTGCCGAAAGTCAGATTTTTGCTGAAATTGTGACCCCAGGGCTTAGGGATTTTTTCAGAAAAATATTTTTCTGCCGGCTAAGTTTTCAAGGGCTGATTTCTTTTCCTGTGATAAAAAGCCTTCTGTTTCGACCGCCAAACCTTTCAGGGGAGCATTTGCAACCGTTTGGCACCGTTTTTGAGTGAATTGCCGAAAGTCACATTTTTGCTGAAATTGTGACCCCGGGGCTTAGGGATTTTTTCAAAAAAATCTTTTTCTGCCTGTTAAGTTGTCGAGGGCTGATTTCTTTTCCTGTGATAAAAAGCTTTCTGTTTCGACCGCCAAACCTTTCAGGGGAGCATTTGCAACCGTTTGGCACCATCTTTGAGTGAATGGCTGAAAGTCAGATTTTTGATGAAATTGTGACTCCGGGGCTTAGGGATTATTGCAAAAAAATCTTTTTCTGCCCGTTAAGTTGTCGAGGACTGATTTCGTTTCCTGTGATAGAAAGCCTTCTGTTTCGACCGCAAAACCTCTCAGGGGAGCATTTGCAACCGTTTGGCACCATTTTTGAGTGAATTGGAGAACGTCAGATTTTTGATGAAATTGTGACCCCGGGGCTTAGGGATTTTTTCAGAAAAATATTTTTCTGCCGGCTAATTTTTCAAGGGCTGATTTCTTTTCCTGTGATAAAAAGCCTTCCGTTTCGACTGCGAAACCTTTCAGGGGAGCATTTGCAACCGTTTGGCACCATTTTTGAGTGAATTGCCGAAAGTCAGATTTTTGATGAAATTGTGACCCCGGGGCTTAGGGATTTTTTCAGAAAAATATTTTTCTGCCGTCTAAGTTGTCGAGGGCTGATTTCTTTTCCTATGACAAAAAGCCTTCTATTTCGACCGCCAAACCTCTCAGGGGAGCATTTGCAACCTTTTGGCACCATTTTTGAGCGAATTGCCGAAAGTCAGATTTTTGATGAAATTGTGACCCCGGGGCTTAGGGATTTTTTCAGAAAAATCTTTTTCTGCCCGTTAAGTTGTCGAGGGCTGATTTCTTTTCCTGTGATAAAAAGCCTTCTGTTTCGACCGCCAAAGCTTTCAGGGGAGCATTTGCAACCGTTTGGCACAATTTTTGAGTGAATGGCCGAAAGTCAGATTTTTGCTGAAATTGTGACCCCGGCTGCCGGCTAATTTTTCAAGGGCTGATTTTTTTTCTTGTGATAAAAAGCCTTCTGTTTCGACCGCCAAACCTCTCAGGGGAGCATTTGCAACCGTTTAGCACCATTTTTGAGTGAATGGCCGAAAGTCAGATTTTTGATGAAATTGTGACTCCGGGGCTTAGGGATTATTGCAAAAAAATCTTTTTCTGCCCGTTAAGTTGTCGAGGGCTGATTTCTTTTCCTGTGATAAAAAGCCTTCTGTTTCGACCGCCAAAGCTTTCAGGGGAGCATTTGCAACCGTTTGGCACCATTTTTGAGTGAATGGCCGAAAGTCAGATTTTTGCTGAAATTGTGACCCCGGCTGCCGGCTAATTTTTCAAGGGCTGATTTTTTTTCTTGTGATAAAAAGCCTTCTGTTTCGACCGCCAAACCTCTAAGGGGAGCATTTGCAACCGTTTAGCACCATTTTTGAGTGAATGGCCGAAAGTCAGATTTTTGCTGAAATTGTGACCCCGGCTGCCAGCTAATTTTTCAAGGGCTGATTTTTTTTCCTGTGATAAAAAGCCTTCTGTTTCGACCGCCAAACCCCTCAGGGGAGCATTTGCAACCGTTTAGCACCATTTTTGAGTGAATGGCCGAAAGTCAGATTTTTGCTGAAATTGTGACCCCGGGGCTTAGGGATTTTTTCAGAAAAATCTTTTTCTGCCCGTTAAGTTGTCGAGGGCTGATTTCTTTTCCTGTGATAAAAAGCCTTCTGTTTCGACCGCCAAAGCTTTCAGGGGAGCATTTGCAACCGTTTGGCACCATTTTTGAGTGAATGGCCGAAAGTCAGATTTTTGCTGAAATTGTGACCCCGGCTGCCGGCTAATTTTTGAAGGGCTGATTTTTTTTCTTGTGATAAAAAGCCTTCTGTTTCGACCGCCAAACCTCTCAGGGGAGCATTTGCAACCGTTTAGCACCATTTTTGAGTGAATGGCCGAAAGTCAGATTTTTGCTGAAATTGTGACCCCGGGGCTTAGGGATTTTTTCAGAAAAATCTTTTTCTGCCCGTTAAGTTGTCGAGGGCTGATTTCTTTTCCTGTGATAAAAAGCCTTCTGTTTCGACCGCCAAAGCTTTCAGGGGAGCATTTGCAACCGTTTGGCACCATTTTTGAGTGAATGGCCGAAAGTCAGATTTTTGCTGAAATTGTGACCCCGGGGCTTAGGGATTTTTTCAGAAAAATATTTTTCTGCCGGCTAATTTTTCAAGGGCTGATTTCTTTTCCTGTGATAAAAAGCCTTCTGTTTCGTCCGCCAAACCTTTCACGGGAGCATTTGCAACCGTTTGGCACCATTTTTGAGTGAATTGCCGAAAGTCAGATTTTTGATGAAATTGTGACCCCGGGGCTTAGGGATTTTTTCAGAAAAATATTTTTCTGCCGTCTAAGTTATCGAGGGCTGATTTCTTTTCCTATGAAAAAAGCCTTCTATTTCAACCGCCAAACCTTTCAGGTGAGCATTTGCAACCGTTTGGCAACATTTTTGAGTGAATTGCCGAAAGTCAGATTTTTGCTGAAATTGTGACCCCGGGGCTTAGGGATTTTTTCAAAAAAATCTTTTTCTGCCCGTTAAGTTGTCGAGGGCTGATTTCTTTTCCTGTGATAAAAAGCTTTCTGTTTCGACCGCCAAACCTTTCAGGGGAGCATTTGCAACCGTTTGGCACCATCTTTGAGTGAATGGCTGAAAGTCAGATTTTTGATGAAATTGTGACTCCGGGGCTTAGGGATTATTGCAAAAAAATCTTTTTCTGCCCGTTAAGTTGTCGATGACTGATTTCGTTTCCTGTGATAGAAAGCCTTCTGTTTCGACCGCAAAACCTCTCAGGGGAGCATTTGCAACCGTTTAGCACCATTTTTGAGTGAATGGCCGAAAGTCAGATTTTTGCTGAAATTGTGACCCCGGGGCTTAGGGATTTTTTCAGAAAAATCTTTTTCTGCCCGTTAAGTTGTCGAGGGCTGATTTCTTTTCCTGTGATAAAAAGCCTTCTGTTTCGACCGCCAAAGCTTTCAGGGGAGCATTTGCAACCGTTTGGCACCATTTTTGAGTGAATGGCCGAAAGTCAGATTTTTGCTGAAATTGTGACCCCGGCTGCCGGCTAATTTTTCAAGGGCTGATTTTTTTTCCTGTGATAAAAAGCCTTCTGTTTCGACCGCCAAACCTTACAGGGGAGCATTTGCAACCGTTTGGCACCGTTTTTGAGTGAATGGCCGAAAGTCAGATTTTTGCTGAAATTGTGACCCCGGGGCTTAGGGATTTTTTCAGAAAAATATTTTTCTGCCGGCTAAGTTTTCAAGGGCTGATTTCTTTTCCTGTGATAAAAAGCCTTCTGTTTCGACCGCCAAACCTTTCAGGGGAGCATTTGCAACCGTTTGGCACCGTTTTTGAGTGAATTGCCGAAAGTCACATTTTTGCTGAAATTGTGACCCCGGGGCTTAGGGATTTTTTCAAAAAAATCTTTTTCTGCCTGTTAAGTTGTCGAGGGCTGATTTCTTTTCCTGTGATAAAAAGCCTTCTGTTTCGACCGCCAAACCTCTCAGGGGAACATTTGCAACCGTTTGGCACCATTCTTGAGTGAATTGCCGAAAGTCAGATTTTTGCTGAAATTGTGACCCCGGGGCTTAGGGATTTTTTCAGAAAAATATTTTTCTGCCGGCTAATTTTTCAAGGGCTGATTTCTTTTCCTGTGATAAAAAGCCTTCTGTTTCGACCGCCAAACCTTTCAGGGGAGCATTTGCAACCGTTTGGCACCGTTTTTGAGTGAATTGCCGAAAGTCACATTTTTGCTGAAATTGTGACCCCGGGGCTTAGGGATTTTTTCAGAAAAATCTTTTTCTGCCCGATAAGTTGTCGAGGGCTGATTTCTTTTCCTGTGATAAAAAGCCTTCTGTTTCGACCGCCAAAGCTTTCAGGGGAGCATTTGCAACCGTTTGGCACCATTTTTGAGTGAATGGCCGAAAGTCAGATTTTTGCTGAAATTTTGACCCCGGCTGCCGGCTAATTTTTCAAGGGCTGATTTCTTTTCCTGTGATAAAAAGCCTTCTGTTTCGACCGCCAAAGCTTTCAGGGGAGCATTTGCAACCGTTTGGCACCATTTTTGAGTGAATGGCCGAAAGTCAGATTTTTGCTGAAATTGTGACCCCGGCTGCCGGCTAATTTTTCAAGGGCTGATTTTTTTTCCTGTGATAAAAAGCCTTCTGTTTCGACCGCCAAACCCCTCAGGGGAGCATTTGCAACCGTTTAGCACCATTTTTGAGTAAATGGCCGAAAGTCAGATTTTTGCTGAAATTGTGACCCCGGGGCTTAGGGATTTTTTCAGAAAAATCTTTTTCTGCCCGTTAAGTTGTCGAGGGCTGATTTCTTTTCCTGTGATAAAAAGCCTTCTGTTTCGACCGCCAAAGCTTTCAGGGGAGCATTTGCAACCGTTTGGCACCATTTTTGAGTGAATGGCCGAAAGTCAGATTTTTGCTGAAATTTTGACCCCGGCTGCCGGCTAATTTTTCAAGGGCTGATTTTTTTTCCTGTGATAAAAAGCCTTCTGTTTCGACCGCCAAACCTTACAGGGGAGCATTTGCAACCGTTTGGCACCATTTTTGAGTGAATGGCCGAAAGTCAGATTTTTGCTGAAATTGTGACCCCGGCTGCCGGCTAATTTTTCAAGGGCTGATTTTTTTCCCTGTGATAAAAAGCCTTCTGTTTCGACCGCCAAACCTTTCAGGGGAGCATTTGCAACCGTTTGGCACCGTTTTTGAGTGAATTGCCAAAAGTCAGATTTTTGCTGAAATTGTGACCCCGGGGCTTAGGGATTTTTTCAAAAAAATCTTTTTCTGCCAGTTAAGTTGTCGAGGGCTGATTTCTTTCCTGTGATAAAAAGCCTTCTGTTTCGACCGCCAAACCTTTCAGGGGAGCATTTGCAACCTTTTGGCACCATTTTTGAGTGAATTGCCGAAAGTCAGATTTTTGCTGAAATTGTGACCCCAGGGCTTAGGGATTTTTTCAGAAAAATATTTTTCTGCCGGCTAAGTTTTCAAGGGCTGATTGCTTTTCCTGTGATAAAAAGCCTTCTGTTTCGACCGCCAAACCTTTCAGGGGAGCATTTGCAACCGTTTGGCACCGTTTTTGAGTGAATTGCCGAAAGTCACATTTTTGCTGAAATTGTGACCCCGGGGCTTAGGGATTTTTTCAAAAAAATCTTTTTCTGCCTGTTAAGTTGTCGAGGGCTGATTTCTTTTCCTGTGATAAAAAGCCTTCTGTTTCGACCGCCAAACCTCTCAGGGGAGCATTTGCAACCGTTTGGCACCATTCTTGAGTGAATTACCGAAAGTCAGATTTTTGCTGAAATTGTGACCCCGGGGCTTAGGGATTTTTTCAGAAAAATATTTTTCTGCCGGCTAATTTTTCAAGGGCTGATTTCTTTTCCTGTGATAAAAAGCCTTCTGTTTCGACCGCCAAACCTTTCAGGGGAGCATTTGCAACCGTTTGGCACCGTTTTTGAGTGAATTGCCGAAAGTCACATTTTTGCTGAAATTGTGACCCCGGGGCTTAGGGATTTTTTCAAAAAAATCTTTTTCTGCCTGTTAAGTTGTCGAGGGCTGATTTCTTTTCCTGTGATAAAAAGCTTTCTGTTTCGACCGCCAAACCTTTCAGGGGAGCATTTGCAACCGTTTGGCACCATCTTTGAGTGAATGGCTGAAAGTCAGATTTTTGATGAAATTGTGACTCCGGGGCTTAGGGATTATTGCAAAAAAATCTTTTTCTGCCGGCTATGTTTTCAAGGGCTGATTTCTTTTCCTGTGATAAAAAGCCTTCTGTTTCGACCGCCAAAGCTTTCAGGGGAGCATTTGCAACCGTTTGGCACCATTTTTGAGTGAATGGCCGAAAGTCAGATTTTTGCTGAAATTGTGACCCCGGCTGCCGGCTAATTTTTCAAGGGCTGATTTTTTTTCCTGTGATAAAAAGCCTTCTGTTTCGACCGCCAAACCTTACCGGGGAGCATTTGCAACCGTTTGGCACCGTTTTTGAGTGAATTGCCGAACGTCAGAATTTTGATGAAATTGTGACCCCGGGGCTTAGGGATTTTTTCAGAAAAATATTTTTCTGCCGGCTAATTTTTCAAGGGCTGATTTCTTTTCCTGTGATAAAAAGCCTTCTGTTTCGTCCGCCAAACCTTTCAGGGGAGCATTTGCAACCGTTTGGCACCATTTTTGAGTGAATGGCCGAAAGTCAGATTTTTGATGAAATTGTGACCCCGGGGCTTAGGGATTTTTTCAGAAAAATATTTTTCTGCCGTCTAAGTTATCGAGGGCTGATTTCTTTTCCTATGAAAAAAGCCTTCTATTTCGACCGCCAAACCTCTCAGGGGAGCATTTGTAACCTTTTGGCACCATTTTTGAGCGAATTGCCGAAAGTCAGATTTTTGATGAAATTGTGACCCCGGGGCTTAGGGATTTTTTCAAAAAAATCTTTTTCTGCCCGTTAAGTTGTCGAGGGCTGATTTCTTTTCCTGTGATAAAAAGCTTTCTGTTTCAACCGCCAAACCTTTCAGGTGAGCATTTGCAACCGTTTGGCAACATTTTTGAGTGAGTTGCCGAAAGTCAGATTTTTGCTGAAATTGTGACCCCGGGGCTTAGGGATTTTTTCAAAAAAATCTTTTTCTGCCAGTTAAGTTGTCGAGGGCTGATTTCTTTTCCTGTGATAAAAAGCCTTCTGTTTCGACCGCCAAACCTTTCAGGGGAGCATTTGCAACCGTTTGGCACCATTCTTGAGTGAATTGCCGAAAGTCAGATTTTTGCTGAAATTGTGACCCCGAGGCTTATGGATTTTTTCAGAAAAATATTTTTCTGCCGGCTAATTTTTCAAGGGCTGATTTCTTTTCCTGTGATAAAAAGCCTTCTATTTCGACCGCCAAACCTTTCAGGGGAGCATTTGCAACCGTTTGGCACCATTTTTGAGTGAATTGCCGAAAGTCAGATTTTTGATGAAATTGTGACCCCGGGGCTTAGGGATTTTTTCAGAAAAATATTTTTCTGCCGTCTAAGTTATCGAGGGCTGATTTCTTTTCCTATGAAAAAAGCCTTCTATTTCGACCGCCAAACCCCTCAGGGGAGCATTTGCAACCGTTTAGCACCATTTTTGAGTGAATGGCCGAAAGTCAGATTTTTGCTGGAATTGTGACCCCGGGGCTTAGGGATTTTTTCAGAAAAATCTTTTTCTGCCCGATAAGTTGTCGAGGGCTGATTTCTTTTCCTGTGATAAAAAGCCTTCTGTTTCGACCGCCAAAGCTTTCAGGGGAGCATTTGCAACCGTTTGGCACCATTTTTGAGTGAATGGCCGAAAGTCAGATTTTTGCTGAAATTTTGACCCCGGCTGCCGGCTAATTTTTCAAGGGCTGATTTCTTTTCCTGTGATAAAAAGCCTTCTGTTTCGACCGCCAAAGCTTTCAGGGGAGCATTTGCAACCGTTTGGCACCATTTTTGAGTGAATGGCCGAAAGTCAGATTTTTGCTGAAATTGTGACCCCGGCTGCCGGCTAATTTTTCAAGGGCTGATTTTTTTTCCTGTGATAAAAAGCCTTCTGTTTCGACCGCCAAACCTTACAGGGGAGCATTTGCAACCGTTTGGCACCATTTTTGAGTGAATGGCCGAAAGTCAGATTTTTGCTGAAATTGTGACCCCGGCTGCCGGCTAATTTTTCAAGGGCTGATTTTTTTCCCTGTGATAAAAAGCCTTCTGTTTCGACCGCCAAACCCCTCAGGGGAGCATTTGCAACCGTTTAGCACCATTTTTGAGTGAATGGCCGAAAGTCAGATTTTTGCTGAAATTGTGACCCCGGGGCTTAGGGATTTTTTCAGAAAAATCTTTTTCTGCCCGTTAAGTTGTCGAGGGCTGATTTCTTTTCCTGTGATAAAAAGCCTTCTGTTTCGACCGCCAAAGCTTTCAGGGGAGCATTTTCAACCGTTTGGCACCATTTTTGAGTGAATGGCCGAAAGTCAGATTTTTGCTGAAATTTTGACCCCGGCTGCCGGCTAATTTTTCAAGGGCTGATTTTTTTCCCTGTGATTAAAAGCCTTCTGTTTCGACCGCCAAACCTTACAGGGGAGCATTTGCAACCGTTTGGCACCGTTTTTGAGTGAATGGCCGAACTTCAGATTTTTGATGAAATTGTGACCCCGGGGCTTAGGGATTTTTTCAGAAAAATATTTTTCTGCCGGCTAATTTTTCAAGGGCTGATTTCTTTTCCTGTGATAAAAAGCCTTCTGTTTCGACCGCCAAACCTTTCAGGGGAGCATTTGCAACCGTTTGGCACCATTTTTGAGTGAATTGCCGAAAGTCAGATTTTTGATGAAATTGTGACCCCGGGGCTTAGGGATTTTTTCAGAAAAATATTTTTCTGCCGTCTAAGTTGTCGAGGGCTGATTTCTTTTCCTATGACAAAAAGCCTTCTATTTCGACCGCCAAACCTCTCAGGGGAGCATTTGCAACCTTTTGGCACCATTTTTGAGCGAATTGCCGAAAGTCAGATTTTTGATGAAATTGTGACCCCGGGGCTTAGGGATTTTTTCAAAAAAATCTTTTTCTGCCCGTTAAGTTGTCGAGGGCTGATTTCTTTCCTGTGATAAAAAGCCTTCTGTTTCGACCGCCAAACCTTTCAGGGGAGCATTTGCAACCTTTTGGCACCATTTTTGAGTGAATTGCCAAAAGTCAGATTTTTGCTGAAATTGTGACCCCGGGGCTTAGGGATTTTTTCAAAAAAATCTTTTTCTGCCAGTTAAGTTGTCGAGGGCTGATTTCTTTCCTGTGATAAAAAGCCTTCTGTTTCGACCGCCAAACCTTTCAGGGGAGCATTTGCAACCTTTTGGCACCATTTTTGAGTGAATTGCCGAAAGTCAGATTTTTGCTGAAATTGTGACCCCAGGGCTTAGGGATTTTTTCAGAAAAATATTTTTCTGCCGGCTAAGTTTTCAAGGGCTGATTTCTTTTCCTGTGATAAAAAGCCTTCTGTTTCGACCGCCAAACCTTTCAGGGGAGCATTTGCAACCGTTTGGCACCGTTTTTGAGTGAATTGCCGAAAGTCACATTTTTGCTGAAATTATGACCCCGGGGCTTAGGGATTTTTTCAAAAAAATCTTTTTCTGCCTGTTAAGTTGTCGAGGGCTGATTTCTTTTCCTGTGATAAAAAGCCTTCTGTTTCGACCGCCAAACCTCTCAGGGGAGCATTTGCAACCGTTTGGCACCATTCTTGAGTGAGTTACCGAAAGTCAGATTTTTGCTGAAATTGTGACCCCGGGGCTTAGGGATTTTTTCAGAAAAATATTTTTCTGCCGGCTAATTTTTCAAGGGCTGATTTCTTTTCCTGTGATAAAAAGCCTTCTGTTTCGACCGCCAAACCTTTCAGGGGAGCATTTGCAACCGTTTGGCACCGTTTTTGAGTGAATTGCCGAAAGTCACATTTTTGCTGAAATTGTGACCCCGGGGCTTAGGGATTTTTTCAAAAAAATCTTTTTCTGCCTGTTAAGTTGTCGAGGGCTGATTTCTTTTCCTGTGATAAAAAGCTTTCTGTTTCGACCGCCAAACCTTTCAGGGGAGCATTTGCAACCGTTTGGCACCATCTTTGAGTGAATGGCTGAAAGTCAGATTTTTGATGAAATTGTGACTCCGGGGCTTAGGGATTATTGCAAAAAAATCTTTTTCTGCCGGCTATGTTTTCAAGGGCTGATTTCTTTTCCTGTGATAAAAAGCCTTCTGTTTCGACCGCCAAAGCTTTCAGGGGAGCATTTGCAACCGTTTGGCACCATTTTTGAGTGAATGGCCGAAAGTCAGATTTTTGCTGAAATTGTGACCCCGGCTGCCGGCTAATTTTTCAAGGGCTGATTTTTTTTCCTGTGATAAAAAGCCTTCTGTTTCGACCGCCAAACCTTTCAGGGGAGCATTTGCAACCGTTTGGCACCATTTTTGAGTGAATTGCCGAAAGTCAGATTTTTGATGAAATTGTGACCCCGGGGCTTAGGGATTTTTTCAGAAAAATATTTTTCTGCCGGCTAATTTTTCAAGGGCTGATTTCTTTTCCTGTGATAAAAAGCTTTCTGTTTCAACCGCCAAACCTTTCAGGTGAGCATTTGCAAACGTTTGGCACCATTTTTGTGTGAATTGCCAAAAGTCAGATTTTTGCTGAAATTGTGACCCCGGGGCTTAGGGATTTTTTCAAAAAAACCTTTTTCTGCCCGTTAAGTTGTCGAGGGCTGATTTCTTTCCTGTGATAAAAAGCCTTCTGTTTCGACCGCCAAACCTTTCAGGGGAGCATTTGCAACCGTTTGGCACCGTTTTTGAGTGAATTGCCGAAAGTCACATTTTTGCTGAAATTGTGACCCCGGGGCTTACGGATTTTTTCAAAAAAATCTTTTTCTGCCTGTTAAGTTGTCGAGGGCTGATTTCTTTTCCTGTGATAAAAAGCCTTCTGTTTCGACCGCCAAACCTCTCAGGGGAGCATTTGCAACCGTTTGGCACCATTCTTGAGTGAATTGCCGAAAGTCAGATTTTTGCTGAAATTGTGACCCCGGGGCTTAGGGATTTTTTCAGAAAAATATTTTTCTGCCGGCTAATTTTTCAAGGGCTGATTTCTTTTCCTGTGATAAAAAGCCTTCTGTTTCGACCGCCAAACCTTTCAGGGGAGCATTTGCAACCGTTTGGCACCGTTTTTGAGTGAATTGCCGAAAGTCAGATTTTTGATGAAATTGTGACCCCGGGGCTTAGGGATTTTTTCAGAAAAATATTTTTCTGCCGGCTAATTTTCCAAGGGCTGATTTCTTTTCCTGTGATAAAAAGCTTTCTGTTTCGACCGCCAAACCTTTCAGGGGAGCATTTGCAACCGTTTGGCACCATCTTTGAGTGAATGGCTGAAAGTCAGATTTTTGATGAAATTGTGACTCCGGGGCTTAGGGATTATTGCAAAAAAATCTTTTTCTGCCCGTTAAGTTGTCGAGGACTGATTTCGTTTCCTGTGATAGAAAGCCTTATGTTTCGACCGCAAAACCTCTCAGGGGAGCATTTGCAACCGTTTGGCACCATTTTTGAGTGAATTGGAGAACGTCAGATTTTTGATGAAATTGTGACCCCGGGGCTTAGGGATTTTTTCAGAAAAATATTTTTCTGCCGGCTATGTTTTCAAGGGCTGATTTCTTTTCCTGTGATAAAAAGCCTTCTGTTTCGACCGCCAAAGCTTTCAGGGGAGCATTTGCAACCGTTTGGCACCATTTTTGAGTGAATGGCCGAAAGTCAGATTTTTGCTGAAATTGTGACCCCGGCTGCCGGCTAATTTTTCAAGGGCTGATTTTTTTTCCTGTGATAAAAAGCCTTCTGTTTCGACCGCCAAACCTCTCAGGGGAGCATTTGCAACCGTTTAGCACCATTTTTGAGTGAATGGCCGAAAGTCAGATTTTTGCTGACATTGTGACCCCGGGGCTTAGGGATTTTTTCAGAAAAATCTTTTTCTGCCCGGTAAGTTGTCGAGGGCTGATTTCTTTTCCTGTGATAAAAAGCCTTCTGTTTCGACCGCCAAAGCTTTCAGGGGAGCATTTGCAACCGTTTGGCACCATTTTTGAGTGAATGGCCGAAAGTCAGATTTTTGCTGAAATTGTGACCCCGGCTGCCGGCTAATTTTTCAAGGGCTGATTTTTTTCCCTGTGATAAAAAGCCTTCTGTTTCGACCGCGAAACCTTACCGGGGAGCATTTGCAACCGTTTGGCACCGTTTTTGAGTGAATTGCCGAAAGTCAGATTTTTGATGAAATTGTGACCCCGGGGCTTAGGGATTTTTTCAGAAAAATATTTTTCTGCCGGCTAATTTTTCAAGGGCTGATTTCTTTTCCTGTGATAAAAAGCCTTCTGTTTCGTCCGCCAAACCTTTCAGGGGAGCATTTGCAACCGTTTGGCACCATTTTTGAGTGAATTGCCGAAAGTCAGATTTTTGATGAAATTGTGACCCCGGGGCTTAGGGATTTTTTCAGAAAAATATTTTTCTGCCGTCTAAGTTATCGAGGGCTGATTTCTTTTCCTATGAAAAAAGCCTTCTATTTCGACCGCCAAACCTCTCAGGGGAGCATTTGTAACCTTTTGGCACCATTTTTGAGCGAATTGCCGAAAGTCAGATTTTTGATGAAATTGTGACCCCGGGGCTTAGGGATTTTTTCAAAAAAATCTTTTTCTGCCCGTTAAGTTGTCGAGGGCTGATTTCTTTTCCTGTGATAAAAAGCCTTCTGTTTCGTCCGCCAAACCTTTCAGGGGAGCATTTGCAACCGTTTGGCACCATTTTTGAGTGAATTGCCGAAAGTCAGATTTTTGATGAAATTGTGATCCCGTGGCTTAGGAATTTTTTCAGAATAATATTTTTCTGCCCGTTAAGTTCTCGAGGGCTGATTTCTTTTCCTGTGATAAAAAGCTTTCTGTTTCGACCGCCAAACCTTTCAGGGGAGCATTTGCAACCTTTTGGCTCCATTCTTGAGTGAATTGCCGAAAGTCAGATTTTTGATGAAATTGTGACCCCAGGACTTAGGGATTTTTTCAGAAAAATCTTTTTCTGCCCGTTAACTTGTCGAGGGCTGATTTCTTTTCCTGTGATAAAAAGCCTTCTGTTTCGACCGCCAAACCTTTCAGGGGAGCATTTGCAACCGTTTGGCACCATTCTTGAGTGAATTGCCGAAAGTCAGATTTTTGCTGAAATTGTGACCCCGAGGCTTATGGATTTTTTCAGAAAAATATTTTTCTGCCGGCTAATTTTTCAAGGGCTGATTTCTTTTCCTGTGATAAAAAGCCTTCTATTTCGACCGCCAAACCTTTCAGGGGAGCATTTGCAACCGTTTGGCACCATTTTTGAGTGAATTGCCGAAAGTCAGATTTTTGATGAAATTGTGACCCCGGGGCTTAGGGATTTTTTCAGAAAAATATTTTTCTGCCGTCTAAGTTATCGAGGGCTGATTTCTTTTCCTATGAAAAAAGCCTTCTATTTCGACCGCCAAACCCCTCAGGGGAGCATTTGCAACCGTTTAGCACCATTTTTGAGTGAATGGCCGAAAGTCAGATTTTTGCTGGAATTGTGACCCCGGGGCTTAGGGATTTTTTCAGAAAAATCTTTTTCTGCCCGATAAGTTGTCGAAGGCTGATTTCTTTTCCTGTGATAAAAAGCCTTCTGTTTCGACCGCCAAAGCTTTCAGGGGAGCATTTGCAACCGTTTGGCACCATTTTTGAGTGAATGGCCGAAAGTCAGATTTTTGCTGAAATTTTGACCCCGGCTGCCGGCTAATTTTTCAAGGGCTGATTTCTTTTCCTGTGATAAAAAGCCTTCTGTTTCGACCGCCAAAGCTTTCAGGGGAGCATTTGCAACCGTTTGGCACCATTTTTGAGTGAATGGCCGAAAGTCAGATTTTTGCTGAAATTGTGACCCCGGCTGCCGGCTAATTTTTCAAGGGCTGATTTTTTTTCCTGTGATAAAAAGCCTTCTGTTTCGACCGCCAAACCTTACAGGGGAGCATTTGCAACCGTTTGGCACCATTTTTGAGTGAATGGCCGAAAGTCAGATTTTTGCTGAAATTGTGACCCCGGCTGCCGGCTAATTTTTCAAGGGCTGATTTTTTTCCCTGTGATAAAAAGCCTTCTGTTTCGACCGCCAAACCCCTCAGGGGAGCATTTGCAACCGTTTAGCACCATTTTTGAGTGAATGGCCGAAAGTCAGATTTTTGCTGAAATTGTGACCCCGGGGCTTAGGGATTTTTTCAGAAAAATCTTTTTCTGCCCGTTAAGTTGTCGAGGGCTGATTTCTTTTCCTGTGATAAAAAGCCTTCTGTTTCGACCGCCAAAGCTTTCAGGGGAGCATTTTCAACCGTTTGGCACCATTTTTGAGTGAATGGCCGAAAGTCAGATTTTTGCTGAAATTTTGACCCCGGCTGCCGGCTAATTTTTCAAGGGCTGATTTTTTTCCCTGTGATTAAAAGCCTTCTGTTTCGACCGCCAAACCTTACAGGGGAGCATTTGCAACCGTTTGGCACCGTTTTTGAGTGAATGGCCGAACTTCAGATTTTTGATGAAATTGTGACCCCGGGGCTTAGGGATTTTTTCAGAAAAATATTTTTCTGCCGGCTAATTTTTCAAGGGCTGATTTCTTTTCCTGTGATAAAAAGCCTTCTGTTTCGACCGCCAAACCTTTCAGGGGAGCATTTGCAACCGTTTGGCACCATTTTTGAGTGAATTGCCGAAAGTCAGATTTTTGATGAAATTGTGACCCCGGGGCTTAGGGATTTTTTCAGAAAAATATTTTTCTGCCGTCTAAGTTGTCGAGGGCTGATTTCTTTTCCTATGACAAAAAGCCTTCTATTTCGACCGCCAAACCTCTCAGGGGAGCATTTGCAACCTTTTGGCACCATTTTTGAGCGAATTGCCGAAAGTCAGATTTTTGATGAAATTGTGACCCCGGGGCTTAGGGATTTTTTCAAAAAAATCTTTTTCTGCCCGTTAAGTTGTCGAGGGCTGATTTCTTTCCTGTGATAAAAAGCCTTCTGTTTCGACCGCCAAACCTTTCAGGGGAGCATTTGCAACCTTTTGGCACCATTTTTGAGTGAATTGCCAAAAGTCAGATTTTTGCTGAAATTGTGACCCCGGGGCTTAGGGATTTTTTCAAAAAAATCTTTTTCTGCCAGTTAAGTTGTCGAGGGCTGATTTCTTTCCTGTGATAAAAAGCCTTCTGTTTCGACCGCCAAACCTTTCAGGGGAGCATTTGCAACCTTTTGGCACCATTTTTGAGTGAATTGCCGAAAGTCAGATTTTTGCTGAAATTGTGACCCCAGGGCTTAGGGATTTTTTCAGAAAAATATTTTTCTGCCGGCTAAGTTTTCAAGGGCTGATTTCTTTTCCTGTGATAAAAAGCCTTCTGTTTCGACCGCCAAACCTTTCAGGGGAGCATTTGCAACCGTTTGGCACCGTTTTTGAGTGAATTGCCGAAAGTCACATTTTTGCTGAAATTATGACCCCGGGGCTTAGGGATTTTTTCAAAAAAATCTTTTTCTGCCTGTTAAGTTGTCGAGGGCTGATTTCTTTTCCTGTGATAAAAAGCCTTCTGTTTCGACCGCCAAACCTCTCAGGGGAGCATTTGCAACCGTTTGGCACCATTCTTGAGTGAGTTACCGAAAGTCAGATTTTTGCTGAAATTGTGACCCCGGGGCTTAGGGATTTTTTCAGAAAAATATTTTTCTGCCGGCTAATTTTTCAAGGGCTGATTTCTTTTCCTGTGATAAAAAGCCTTCTGTTTCGACCGCCAAACCTTTCAGGGGAGCATTTGCAACCGTTTGGCACCGTTTTTGAGTGAATTGCCGAAAGTCACATTTTTGCTGAAATTGTGACCCCGGGGCTTAGGGATTTTTTCAAAAAAATCTTTTTCTGCCTGTTAAGTTGTCGAGGGCTGATTTCTTTTCCTGTGATAAAAAGCTTTCTGTTTCGACCGCCAAACCTTTCAGGGGAGCATTTGCAACCGTTTGGCACCATCTTTGAGTGAATGGCTGAAAGTCAGATTTTTGATGAAATTGTGACTCCGGGGCTTAGGGATTATTGCAAAAAAATCTTTTTCTGCCGGCTATGTTTTCAAGGGCTGATTTCTTTTCCTGTGATAAAAAGCCTTCTGTTTCGACCGCCAAAGCTTTCAGGGGAGCATTTGCAACCGTTTGGCACCATTTTTGAGTGAATGGCCGAAAGTCAGATTTTTGCTGAAATTGTGACCCCGGCTGCCGGCTAATTTTTCAAGGGCTGATTTTTTTTCCTGTGATAAAAAGCCTTCTGTTTCGACCGCCAAACCTTTCAGGGGAGCATTTGCAACCGTTTGGCACCATTTTTGAGTGAATTGCCGAAAGTCAGATTTTTGATGAAATTGTGACCCCGGGGCTTAGGGATTTTTTCAGAAAAATATTTTTCTGCCGGCTAATTTTTCAAGGGCTGATTTCTTTTCCTGTGATAAAAAGCTTTCTGTTTCAACCGCCAAACCTTTCAGGTGAGCATTTGCAAACGTTTGGCACCATTTTTGTGTGAATTGCCAAAAGTCAGATTTTTGCTGAAATTGTGACCCCGGGGCTTAGGGATTTTTTCAAAAAAACCTTTTTCTGCCCGTTAAGTTGTCGAGGGCTGATTTCTTTCCTGTGATAAAAAGCCTTCTGTTTCGACCGCCAAACCTTTCAGGGGAGCATTTGCAACCGTTTGGCACCGTTTTTGAGTGAATTGCCGAAAGTCACATTTTTGCTGAAATTGTGACCCCGGGGCTTACGGATTTTTTCAAAAAAATCTTTTTCTGCCTGTTAAGTTGTCGAGGGCTGATTTCTTTTCCTGTGATAAAAAGCCTTCTGTTTCGACCGCCAAACCTCTCAGGGGAGCATTTGCAACCGTTTGGCACCATTCTTGAGTGAATTGCCGAAAGTCAGATTTTTGCTGAAATTGTGACCCCGGGGCTTAGGGATTTTTTCAGAAAAATATTTTTCTGCCGGCTAATTTTTCAAGGGCTGATTTCTTTTCCTGTGATAAAAAGCCTTCTGTTTCGACCGCCAAACCTTTCAGGGGAGCATTTGCAACCGTTTGGCACCGTTTTTGAGTGAATTGCCGAAAGTCAGATTTTTGATGAAATTGTGACCCCGGGGCTTAGGGATTTTTTCAGAAAAATATTTTTCTGCCGGCTAATTTTCCAAGGGCTGATTTCTTTTCCTGTGATAAAAAGCTTTCTGTTTCGACCGCCAAACCTTTCAGGGGAGCATTTGCAACCGTTTGGCACCATCTTTGAGTGAATGGCTGAAAGTCAGATTTTTGATGAAATTGTGACTCCGGGGCTTAGGGATTATTGCAAAAAAAAATTTTTCTGCCCGTTAAGTTGTCGAGGACTGATTTCGTTTCCTGTGATAGAAAGCCTTATGTTTCGACCGCAAAACCTCTCAGGGGAGCATTTGCAACCGTTTGGCACCATTTTTGAGTGAATTGGAGAACGTCAGATTTTTGATGAAATTGTGACCCCGGGGCTTAGGGATTTTTTCAGAAAAATATTTTTCTGCCGGCTATGTTTTCAAGGGCTGATTTCTTTTCCTGTGATAAAAAGCCTTCTGTTTCGACCGCCAAAGCTTTCAGGGGAGCATTTGCAACCGTTTGGCACCATTTTTGAGTGAATGGCCGAAAGTCAGATTTTTGCTGAAATTGTGACCCCGGCTGCCGGCTAATTTTTCAAGGGCTGATTTTTTTTCCTGTGATAAAAAGCCTTCTGTTTCGACCGCCAAACCTCTCAGGGGAGCATTTGCAACCGTTTAGCACCATTTTTGAGTGAATGGCCGAAAGTCAGATTTCTGCTGACATTGTGACCCCGGGGCTTAGGGATTTTTTCAGAAAAATCTTTTTCTGCCCGGTAAGTTGTCGAGGGCTGATTTCTTTTCCTGTGATAAAAAGCCTTCTGTTTCGACCGCCAAAGCTTTCAGGGGAGCATTTGCAACCGTTTGGCACCATTTTTGAGTGAATGGCCGAAAGTCAGATTTTTGCTGAAATTGTGACCCCGGCTGCCGGCTAATTTTTCAAGGGCTGATTTTTTTCCCTGTGATAAAAAGCCTTCTGTTTCGACCGCGAAACCTTACCGGGGAGCATTTGCAACCGTTTGGCACCGTTTTTGAGTGAATTGCCGAAAGTCAGATTTTTGATGAAATTGTGACCCCGGGGCTTAGGGATTTTTTCAGAAAAATATTTTTCTGCCGGCTAATTTTTCAAGGGCTGATTTCTTTTCCTGTGATAAAAAGCCTTCTGTTTCGTCCGCCAAACCTTTCAGGGGAGCATTTGCAACCGTTTGGCACCATTTTTGAGTGAATTGCCGAAAGTCAGATTTTTGATGAAATTGTGACCCCGGGGCTTAGGGATTTTTTCAGAAAAATATTTTTCTGCCGTCTAAGTTATCGAGGGCTGATTTCTTTTCCTATGAAAAAAGCCTTCTATTTCGACCGCCAAACCTCTCAGGGGAGCATTTGTAACCTTTTGGCACCATTTTTGAGCGAATTGCCGAAAGTCAGATTTTTGATGAAATTGTGACCCCGGGGCTTAGGGATTTTTTCAAAAAAATCTTTTTCTGCCCGTTAAGTTGTCGAGGGCTGATTTCTTTTCCTGTGATAAAAAGCCTTCTGTTTCGTCCGCCAAACCTTTCAGGGGAGCATTTGCAACCGTTTGGCACCATTTTTGAGTGAATTGCCGAAAGTCAGATTTTTGATGAAATTGTGATCCCGTGGCTTAGGAATTTTTTCAGAATAATATTTTTCTGCCCGTTAAGTTCTCGAGGGCTGATTTCTTTTCCTGTGATAAAAAGCTTTCTGTTTCGACCGCCAAACCTTTCAGGGGAGCATTTGCAACCTTTTGGCTCCATTCTTGAGTGAATTGCCGAAAGTCAGATTTTTGATGAAATTGTGACCCCAGGACTTAGGGATTTTTTCAGAAAAATCTTTTTCTGCCCGTTAACTTGTCGAGGGCTGATTTCTTTTCCTGTGATAAAAAGCCTTCTGTTTCGACCGCCAAACCTTTCAGGGGAGCATTTGCAACCGTTTGGCACCATTCTTGAGTGAATTGCCGAAAGTCAGATTTTTGCTGAAATTGTGACCCCGAGGCTTATGGATTTTTTCAGAAAAATATTTTTCTGCCGGCTAATTTTTCAAGGGCTGATTTCTTTTCCTGTGATAAAAAGCCTTCTATTTCGACCGCCAAACCTTTCAGGGGAGCATTTGCAACCGTTTGGCACCGTTTCTGAGTGAATTGCCGAAAGTCAGATTTTTGATGAAATTGTGACCCCGGGGCTTAGGGATTTTTTCAGAAAAATATTTTTCTGCCGGCTAATTTTTCAAGGGCTGATTTCTTTTCCTGTGATAAAAAGCCTTCTATTTCGACCGCCAAACCTTTCAGGGGAGCATTTGCAACCGTTTGGCACCGTTTCTGAGTGAATTGCCGAAAGTCAGATTTTTGATGAAATTGTGACCCCGGGGCTTAGGGATTTTTTCAGAAAAATATTTTTCTGCCGGCTAATTTTTCAAGGGCTGATTTCTTTTCCTGTGATAAAAAGCCTTCTATTTCGACCGCAAAACCTTTCAGGGGAGCATTTGCAACCGTTTGGCACCGTTTCTGAGTGAATTGCCGAAAGTCAGATTTTTGATGAAATTGTGACCCCGGGGCTTAGGGATTTTTTCAGAAAAATATTTTTCTGCCGGCTAATTTTTCAAGGGCTGATTTCTTTTCCTGTGATAAAAAGCCTTCTGTTTCGTCCGCCAAACCTTTCAGGGGAGCATTTGCAACCGTTTGGCACCATTTTTGAGTGAATTGCCGAAAGTCAGATTTTTGATGAAATTGTGACCCCGGGGCTTAGGGATTTTTTCAGAAAAATATTTTTCTGCCGTCTAAGTTATCGAGGGCTGATTTCTTTTCCTATGAAAAAAGCCTTCTATTTCGACCGCCAAACCTCTCAGGGGAGCATTTGTAACCTTTTGGCACCATTTTTGAGCGAATTGCCGAAAGTCAGATTTTTGATGAAATTGTGACCCCGGGGCTTAGGGATTTTTTCAAAAAAATCTTTTTCTGCCCGTTAAGTTGTCGAGGGCTGATTTCTTTTCCTGTGATAAAAAGCCTTCTGTTTCGTCCGCCAAACCTTTCAGGGGAGCATTTGCAACCGTTTGGCACCATTTTTGAGTGAATTGCCGAAAGTCAGATTTTTGATGAAATTGTGATCCCGTGGCTTAGGAATTTTTTCAGAATAATATTTTTCTGCCCGTTAAGTTCTCGAGGGCTGATTTCTTTTCCTGTGATAAAAAGCTTTCTGTTTCGACCGCCAAACCTTTCAGGGGAGCATTTGCAACCTTTTGGCTCCATTCTTGAGTGAATTGCCGAAAGTCAGATTTTTGATGAAATTGTGACCCCAGGGCTTAGGGATTTTTTCAGAAAAATCTTTTTCTGCCCGTTAACTTGTCGAGGGCTGATTTCTTTTCCTGTGATAAAAAGCCTTCTGTTTCGACCGCCAAACCTTTCAGGGGAGCATTTGCAACCATTTGGCACCATTCTTGAGTGAATTGCCGAAAGTCAGATTTTTGCTGAAATTGTGACCCCGAGGCTTATGGATTTTTTCCGAAAAATATTTTTCTGCCGGCTAATTTTTCAAGGGCTGATTTCTTTTCCTGTGATAAAAAGCCTTCTATTTCGACCGCCAAACCTTTCAGGGGAGCATTTGCAACCGTTTGGCACCGTTTCTGAGTGAATTGCCGAAAGTCAGATTTTTGATGAAATTGTGACCCCGGGGCTTAGGGATTTTTTCAGAAAAATATTTTTCTGCCGGCTAATTTTTCAAGGGCTGATTTCTTTTCCTGTGATAAAAAGCCTTCTATTTCGACCGCCAAACCTTTCAGGGGAGCATTTGCAACCGTTTGGCACCGTTTCTGAGTGAATTGCCGAAAGTCAGATTTTTGATGAAATTGTGACCCCGGGGCTTAGGGATTTTTTCAGAAAAATATTTTTCAGCCGGCTAATTTTTCAAGGGCTGATTTCTTTTCCTGTGATAAAAAGCCTTCTATTTCGACCGCAAAACCTTTCAGGGGAGCATTTGCAACCGTTTGGCACCGTTTCTGAGTGAATTGCCGAAAGTCAGATTTTTGATGAAATTGTGACCCCGGGGCTTAGGGATTTTTTCAGAAAAATATTTTTCTGCCGGCTAATTTTTCAAGGGCTGATTTATTTTCCTGTCATAAAAAGCCTTCTGTTTCGACCGCCAAAGCTTTCAGGGGAGCATTTGCAACCGTTTGGCACCATTTTTGAGTGAATGGCCGAAAGTCAGATTTTTGCTGAAATTGTGACCCCGGCTGCCGGGTAATTTTTCAAGGGCTGATTTCTTTTCCTGTGATAAAAAGCCTTCTGTTTCGACCGCCAAACCTTTCAGGGGAGCATTTGCAACCGTTTGGCACCGTTTTTGAGTGAATTGCCGAAAGTCAGATTTTTGCTGAAATTGTGACCCCGGCTGCCGGGTAATTTTTCAAGGGCTGATTTCTTTTCCTGTGATAAAAAGCCTTCTGTTTCGACCGCCAAACCTTTCAGGGGAGCATTTGCAACCGTTTGGCACCGTTTTTGAGTGAATTGCCGAAAGTCAGATTTTTGATGAAATTGTGACCCCGTGGCTTAGGAATTTTTTCAGAAAAATATTTTTCTGCCCGTTAAGTTCTCGAGGGCTGATTTCTTTTCCTGTGATAAAAAGCTTTCTGTTTCGACCGCCAAACCTTTCAGGGGAGCATTTGCAACCTTTTGGCACCATTTTTGAGTGAATTGCCGAAAGACAGATTTTTGATGAAATTGTGACCCCAGGGCTCAGGGATTTTTTCAGAAAAATCTTTTTCTGCCCGTTAAGTTCTCGAGGGCTGATTTCTTTTCCTGTGATAAAAAGCTTTTTGTTTCGACGGCCAAACCTTTCAGGGGAGCATTTGCAACCTTTTGGCACCATTTTTGAGCGAATTGCCGAAAGTCAGATTTTTGATGAAATTGTGACCCCGGGGCTTAGGGATTTTTTCAAAAAAATCTTTTTCTGCCCGTTAAGTTGTCGAGGGCTGATTTCTTTTCCTGTGATAAAAAGCCTTCTGTTTCGTCCGCCAAACCTTTCAGGGGAGCATTTGCAACCGTTTGGCACCATTCTTGAGTGTATGGCCGAAAGTCAGATTTTTGATGAAATTGTGACCCCGGGGCTTAGGGATTTTTTCAAAAAAATCTTTTTCTGCCCGTTAAGTTATCGAGGGCTGATTTCTTTTCCTGTGATAAAAAGCCTTCTGTTTTGACCGCCAAAGCTTTCAGGGGAGCATTTGCAACCGTTTGGCACCATTTTTGAGTGAATTGCCGAAAGTCAGATTTTTGCTGAAATTGTGACCCCGGCTGCCGGGTAATTTTTCAAGGGCTGATTTCTTTTCCTGTGATAAAAAGCCTTCTGTTTCGACCGCCAAACCTTTCAGGGGAGCATTTGCAACCGTTTGGCACCGTTTTTGAGTGAATTGCCGAAAGTCAGATTTTTGATGAAATTGTGACCCCGTGGCTTAGGAATTTTTTCAGAAAAATATTTTTCTGCCCGTTAAGTTCTCGAGGGCTGATTTCTTTTCCTGTGATAAAAAGCTTTCTGTTTCGACCGCCAAACCTTTCAGGGGAGCATTTGCAACCTTTTGGCACCATTTTTGAGTGAATTGCCGAAAGACAGATTTTTGATGAAATTGTGACCCCAGGGCTCAGGGATTTTTTCAGAAAAATCTTTTTCTGCCCGTTAAGTTCTCGAGGGCTGATTTCTTTTCCTGTGATAAAAAGCTTTCTGTTTCGACGGCCAAACCTTTCAGGGGAGCATTTGCAACCTTTTGGCACCATTTTTGAGCGAATTGCCGAAAGTCAGATTTTTGATGAAATTGTGACCCCGGGGCTTAGGGATTTTTTCAAAAAAATCTTTTTCTGCCCGTTAAGTTGTCGAGGGCTGATTTCTTTTCCTGTGATAAAAAGCCTTCTGTTTCGTCCGCCAAACCTTTCAGGGGAGCATTTGCAACCGTTTGGCACCATTCTTGAGTGTATGGCCGAAAGTCAGATTTTTGATGAAATTGTGACCCCGGGGCTTAGGGATTTTTTCAAAAAAATCTTTTTCTGCCCGTTAAGTTATCGAGGGCTGATTTCTTTTCCTGTGATAAAAAGCCTTCTGTTTTGACCGCCAAAGCTTTCAGGGGAGCATTTGCAACCGTTTGGCACCATTTTTGAGTGAATGGCCGAAAGTCAGATTTTTGCTGAAATTGTGACCCCGGCTGCCGGGTAATTTTTCAAGGGCTGATTTCTTTTCCTGTGATAAAAAGCCTTCTGTTTCGACCGCCAAACCTTTCAGGGGAGCATTTGCAACCGTTTGGCACCGTTTTTGAGTGAATTGCCGAAAGTCAGATTTTTGATGAAATTGTGACCCCGGGGCTTAGAGATTTTTTCAGAAAAATATTTTTCTGCCGGCTAAGTTTTCAAGGGCTGATTTCTTTTCCTGTGATAAAAAGCCTTCTGTTTAGACCGCCAAACCTCTCAGGGGAGCATTTGCAACCTTTTGGCTCCATTTTTGAGTGTATGGCCGAAAGTCAGATTTTTGATGAAATTGTGACCCCGGCTGCCGGGTAATTTTTCAAGGGCTGATTTCTTTTCCTGTGATAAAAAGCCTTCTGTTTCGACCGCCAAACCTTTCAGGGGAGCATTTGCAACCGTTTGGCACCGTTTTTGAGTGAATTGCCGAAAGTCAGATTTTTGATGAAATTGTGACCCCGGGGCTTAGGGATTTTTTCAGAAAAATATTTTTCTGCCGGCTAAGTTTTCAAGGGCTGATTTCTTTTCCTGTGATAATAAGCCTTCTGTTTAGACCGCCAAACCTCTCAGGGGAGCATTTGCAACCTTTTGGCTCCATTTTTGAGTGTATGGCCGAAAGTCAGATTTTTCATGAAATAGTGACCCCGGGGCTTAGGGATTTTTTCAAAAGAATCTTTTTCTGCCCGTTAAGTTGTCGAGGGCTGATTTCATTTCCTGTGATAAAAAGCCTTCAGTTTCGACCGTCAAAGCTTTCAGGGGAGCATTTGCAACCGTTTGGCACCATTTTTGAGTGAATTGCCGAAAGACAGATTTTTGATGAAATTGTGACCCCAGGGCTCAGGGATTTTTTCAGAAAAATCTTTTTCTGCCCGTTAAGTTCTCGAGGGCTGATTTCTTTTCCTGTGATAAAAAGCTTTCTGTTTCGACGGCCAAACCTTTCAGGGGAGCATTTGCAACCTTTTGGCACCATTTTTGAGTGTATGGCCGAAAGTCAGATTTTTCATGAAATAGTGACCCCGGGGCTTAGGGATTTTTTCAAAAGAATCTTTTTCTGCCCGTTAACTTGTCGAGGGCTGATTTCTTTTCCTGTGATAAAAAGCCTTCTGTTTCGACCGCCAAAGCTTTCAGGGGAGCATTTGCAACCGTTTGACCCCATTCTTGAGTGTATGGCCGAAAGTCAGATTTTTGATGAAATTGTGACCCCGGGGCTTAGGGATTTTTTCAAAAAAATCTTTTTCTGCCCGTTAAGTTATCGAGGGCTGATTTCTTTTCCTGTGATAAAAAGCCTTCTGTTTCGACCGCCAAAGCTTTCAGGGGAGCATTTGCAACCGTTTGGCACCATTTTTGAGTGAATGGCCGAAAGTCAGATTTTTGCTGAAATTGTGACCCCCGCTGCCGGGTAATTTTTCAAGGGCTGATTTCTTTTCCTGTGATAAAAAGCCTTCTGTTTCGACCGCCAAACCTTTCAGGGGAGCATTTGCAACCGTTTGGCACCATTTTTGAGTGAATTGCCGAAAGTCAGATTTTTGATGAAATTGTGACCCCGGGGCTTAGAGATTTTTTCAGAAAAATATTTTTCTGCCGGCTAAGTTTTCAAGGGCTGATTTCTTTTCCTGTGATAAAAAGCCTTCTGTTTAGACCGCCAAACCTCTCAGGGGAGCATTTGCAACCTTTTGGCTCCATTTTTGAGTGTATGGCCGAAAGTCAGATTTTTCATGAAATAGTGACCCCGGGGCTTAGGGATTTTTTCAAAAGAATCTTTTTCTGCCCGTTAAGTTGTCGAGGGCTGATTTCTTTTCCTGTGATAAAAAGCCTTCTGTTTCGACCGCCAAAGCTTTCAGGGGAGCATTTGCAACCGTTTGGCACCATTTTTGAGTGAATTGCCAAAAGTCAGATTTTTGATGAAATTGTGACCCCGTGGCTTAGGAATTTTTTCAGAAAAATATTTTTCTGCCCGTTAAGTTCTCGAGGGCTGATTTCTTTTCCTGTGATAAAAAGCTTTCTGTTTCGACCGCCAAACCTTTCAGGGGAGCATTTGAAACCTTTTGGCTCCATTCATGAGTGAATTGCCGAAAGTCAGATTTTTGATGAAATTGTGACCCCAGGGCTTAGGGATTTTTTCAGAAAAATCTTTTTCTGCCCGTTAACTTGTCGAGGGCTGATTTCTTTTCCTGTGATAAAAAGCCTTCTGTTTCGACCGCCAAACCTTTCAGGGGAGCATTTGCAACCGTTTGGCACCATTCTTGAGTGAATTGCCGAAAGTCAGATTTTTGCTGAAATTGTGACCCCGAGGCTTAGGGATTTTTTCAGAAAAATATTTTTCTGCCGGCTAATTTTTCAAGGGCTGATTTCTTTTCCTGTGATAAAAAGCCTTCTATTTCGACCGCCAAACCTTTCAGGGGAGCATTTGCAACCGTTTGGCACCGTTTCTGAGTGAATTGCCGAAAGTCAGATTTTTGATGAAATTGTGACCCCGGGGCTTAGGGATTTTTTTCAGAA
The DNA here is from genome assembly GCF_964188315.1 of Podarcis muralis. Lineage (NCBI taxonomy): Eukaryota > Metazoa > Chordata > Lepidosauria > Squamata > Lacertidae > Podarcis > Podarcis muralis. The sequence goes on along the minus strand of NC_135664.1, from coordinate 21,090,601 downwards.
AAATATTTTTCTGCCGGCTAATTTTTCAAGGGCTGATTTATTTTCCTGTGATAAAAAGCCTTCTGTTTCAACCGCCAAACCTTTCAGGGGAGCATTTGCAACCGTTTGGCACCGTTTTTGAGTGTATGGCCGAAAGTCAGATTTTTGATGAAATTGTGACCCCGAGGCTTAGGGATTTTTTCAGAAAAATATTTTTCTGCCGGCTAATTTTTCAAGGGCTGATTTCTTTTCCTGTGATAAAAAGCCTTCTATTTCGACCGCCAAACCTTTCAGGGGAGCATTTGCAACCGTTTGGCACCCTTTCTGAGTGAATTGCCGAAAGTCAGATTTTTGATGAAATTGTGACCCCGGGGCTTAGGGATTTTTTTCAGAAAAATATTTTTCTGCCGGCTAATTTTTCAAGGGCTGATTTATTTTCCTGTGATAAAAAGCCTTCTGTTTCAACCGCCAAACCTTTCAGGGGAGCATTTGCAACCGATTGGCACCATTTTTGAGTGTATGGCCGAAAGTCAGATTTTTGATGAAATTGTGACCTTGGGGCTTAGAGATTTTTTCAAAAAAATCTTTTTCTGCCCGTTAATTGTCGAGGGCTGATTTCTTTTCCTGTGATAAAAAGCCTTCTGTTTCGACCGCCAAACCTTTCAGGGGAGCATTTGCAACCGTTTGGCACCATTTTTGAGTGTATGGCCGAAAGTCAGATTTTTGATGAAATTGTGACCCCGGGGCTTAGAGATTTTTTCAAAAAAATCTTTTTCTGCCCGTTAACTTGTCGAGGGCTGATTTCTTTTCCTGTGATAAAAAGCCTTCTGTTTCGACCGCCAAAGCTTTCAGGGGAGCATTTGCAACCGTTTGACCCCATTCTTGAGTGTATGGCCGAAAGTCAGATTTTTGATGAAATTGTGACCCCGGGGCTTAGGGATTTTTTCAAAAAAATCTTTTTCTGCCCGTTAAGTTGTCGAGGGCTGATTTCTTTTCCTGTGATAAAAAGCCTTCTGTTTCGACCGCCAAACCTTTCAGGGGAGCATTTGCAACCGTTTGGCACCATTCTTGAGTGAATTGCCGAAAGTCAGATTTTTGCTGAAATTGTGACCCCGAGGCTTAGGGATTTTTTCAGAAAAATATTTTTCTGCCGGCTAATTTTTCAAGGGCTGATTTCTTTTCCTGTGATAAAAAGCCTTCTATTTCGACCTCCAAACCTTTCAGGGGAGCATTTGCAACCGTTTGGCACCGTTTCTGAGTGAATTGCCGAAAGTCAGATTTTTGATGAAATTGTGACCTCGGGGCTTAGGGATTTTTTCAGAAAAATATTTTTCTGCCGGCTAATTTTTCAAGGGCTGATTTATTTTCCTGTGATAAAAAGCCTTCTGTTTCGACCGCCAAACCTTTCAGGGGAGCATTTGCAACCGTTTGGCACCATTTTTGAGTGTATGGCCGAAAGTCAGATTTTTGATGAAATTGTGACCCCGGGGCTTAGAGATTTTTTCAAAAAAATCTTTTTCTGCCCGTTAACTTGTCGAGGGCTGATTTCTTTTCCTGTGATAAAAAGCCTTCTGTTTCGACCGCCAAAGCTTTCAGGGGAGCATTTGCAACCGTTTGACCCCATTCTTGAGTGTATGGCCGAAAGTCAGATTTTTGATGAAATTGTGACCCCGGGGCTTAGGGATTTTTTCAAAAAAATCTTTTTCTGCCCGTTAAGTTGTCGAGGGCTGATTTCTTTTCCTGTGATAAAAAGCCTTCTGTTTCGACCGCCAAACCTTTCAGGGGAGCATTTGCAACCTTTTGGCACCATTTTTGAGTGAATTGCCGAAAGTCAGATTTTTGCTGAAATTGTGACCCCAGGGCTTAGGGATTTTTTCAGAAAAATATTTTTCTGCCGGCTAAGTTTTCAAGGGCTGATTTCTTTTCCTGTGATAAAAAGCCTTCTGTTTCGACCGCCAAACCTTTCAGGGGAGCATTTGCAACCGTTTGGCACCGTTTTTGAGTGAATTGCCGAAAGTCACATTTTTGCTGAAATTGTGACCCCGGGGCTTAGGGATTTTTTCAAAAAAATCTTTTTCTGCCTGTTAAGTTGTCGAGGGCTGATTTCTTTTCCTGTGATAAAAAGCTTTCTGTTTCGACCGCCAAACCTTTCAGGGGAGCATTTGCAACCGTTTGGCACCATCTTTGAGTGAATGGCTGAAAGTCAGATTTTTGATGAAATTGTGACCCCGGGGCTTAGGGATTTTTTCAGATAAATATTTATCTGCCGGCTAATTTTTCAAGGGCTGATTTTTTTTCCTGTGATAAAAAGCCTTCTGTTTCGACCGCCAAACCTTTCAGGGGAGCATTTGCAACCTTTTGGCACCATTTTTGAGTGAATTGCCGAAAGTCAGATTTTTGATGAAATTGTGACCCCGGGGCTTAGGGATTTTTTCAGAAAAATATTTTTCTGCCGGCTAATTTTTCAAGGGCTCATTTCTTTTCCTGTGATAAAAAGCTTTCTGTTTCAACCGCCAAACCTTTCAGGGGAGCATTTGCAACCGTTTGGCACCATTTTTGAGTGAATGGCCGAAAGTCAGATTTTTGCTGAAATTGTGACCCCGGCTGCCGGCTAATTTTTCAAGGGCTGATTTTTTTTCCTGTGATAAAAAGCCTTCTGTTTCGACCGCCAAACCCCTCAGGGGAGCATTTGCAACCGTTTAGCACCATTTTTGAGTGAATGGCCGAAAGTCAGATTTTTGCTGAAATTGTGACCCCGGGGCTTAGGGATTTTTTCAGAAAAATCTTTTTCTGCCCGTTAAGTTGTCGAGGGCTGATTTCTTTTCCTGTGATAAAAAGCCTTCTGTTTCGACCGCCAAACCTCTCAGGGGAGCATTTGCAACCGTTTGGCACCATTTTTGAGTGAATGGCCGAAAGTCAGATTTTTGCTGAAATTGTGACCCCCGCTGCCGGGTAATTTTTCAAGGGCTGATTTCTTTTCCTGTGATAAAAAGCCTTCTGTTTCGACCGCCAAACCTTTCAGGGGAGCATTTGCAACCGTTTGGCACCATTTTTGAGTGAATTGCCGAAAGTCAGATTTTTGATGAAATTGTGACCCCGGGGCTTAGAGATTTTTTCAGAAAAATATTTTTCTGCCGGCTAAGTTTTCAAGGGCTGATTTCTTTTCCTGTGATAAAAAGCCTTCTGTTTAGACCGCCAAACCTCTCAGGGGAGCATTTGCAACCTTTTGGCTCCATTTTTGAGTGTATGGCCGAAAGTCAGATTTTTCATGAAATAGTGACCCCGGGGCTTAGGGATTTTTTCAAAAGAATCTTTTTCTGCCCGTTAAGTTGTCGAGGGCTGATTTCTTTTCCTGTGATAAAAAGCCTTCTGTTTCGACCGCCAAAGCTTTCAGGGGAGCATTTGCAACCGTTTGGCACCATTTTTGAGTGAATTGCCAAAAGTCAGATTTTTGATGAAATTGTGACCCCGTGGCTTAGGAATTTTTTCAGAAAAATATTTTTCTGCCCGTTAAGTTCTCGAGGGCTGATTTCTTTTCCTGTGATAAAAAGCTTTCTGTTTCGACCGCCAAACCTTTCAGGGGAGCATTTGAAACCTTTTGGCTCCATTCATGAGTGAATTGCCGAAAGTCAGATTTTTGATGAAATTGTGACCCCAGGGCTTAGGGATTTTTTCAGAAAAATCTTTTTCTGCCCGTTAACTTGTCGAGGGCTGATTTCTTTTCCTGTGATAAAAAGCCTTCTGTTTCGACCGCCAAACCTTTCAGGGGAGCATTTGCAACCGTTTGGCACCATTCTTGAGTGAATTGCCGAAAGTCAGATTTTTGCTGAAATTGTGACCCCGAGGCTTAGGGATTTTTTCAGAAAAATATTTTTCTGCCGGCTAATTTTTCAAGGGCTGATTTCTTTTCCTGTGATAAAAAGCCTTCTATTTCGACCGCCAAACCTTTCAGGGGAGCATTTGCAACCGTTTGGCACCGTTTCTGAGTGAATTGCCGAAAGTCAGATTTTTGATGAAATTGTGACCCCGGGGCTTAGGGATTTTTTTCAGAAAAATATTTTTCTGCCGGCTAATTTTTCAAGGGCTGATTTATTTTCCTGTGATAAAAAGCCTTCTGTTTCAACCGCCAAACCTTTCAGGGGAGCATTTGCAACCGTTTGGCACCGTTTTTGAGTGTATGGCCGAAAGTCAGATTTTTGATGAAATTGTGACCCCGAGGCTTAGGGATTTTTTCAGAAAAATATTTTTCTGCCGGCTAATTTTTCAAGGGCTGATTTCTTTTCCTGTGATAAAAAGCCTTCTATTTCGACCGCCAAACCTTTCAGGGGAGCATTTGCAACCGTTTGGCACCCTTTCTGAGTGAATTGCCGAAAGTCAGATTTTTGATGAAATTGTGACCCCGGGGCTTAGGGATTTTTTTCAGAAAAATATTTTTCTGCCGGCTAATTTTTCAAGGGCTGATTTATTTTCCTGTGATAAAAAGCCTTCTGTTTCAACCGCCAAACCTTTCAGGGGAGCATTTGCAACCGATTGGCACCATTTTTGAGTGTATGGCCGAAAGTCAGATTTTTGATGAAATTGTGACCTTGGGGCTTAGAGATTTTTTCAAAAAAATCTTTTTCTGCCCGTTAATTGTCGAGGGCTGATTTCTTTTCCTGTGATAAAAAGCCTTCTGTTTCGACCGCCAAACCTTTCAGGGGAGCATTTGCAACCGTTTGGCACCATTTTTGAGTGTATGGCCGAAAGTCAGATTTTTGATGAAATTGTGACCCCGGGGCTTAGAGATTTTTTCAAAAAAATCTTTTTCTGCCCGTTAACTTGTCGAGGGCTGATTTCTTTTCCTGTGATAAAAAGCCTTCTGTTTCGACCGCCAAAGCTTTCAGGGGAGCATTTGCAACCGTTTGACCCCATTCTTGAGTGTATGGCCGAAAGTCAGATTTTTGATGAAATTGTGACCCCGGGGCTTAGGGATTTTTTCAAAAAAATCTTTTTCTGCCCGTTAAGTTGTCGAGGGCTGATTTCTTTTCCTGTGATAAAAAGCCTTCTGTTTCGACCGCCAAACCTTTCAGGGGAGCATTTGCAACCGTTTGGCACCATTCTTGAGTGAATTGCCGAAAGTCAGATTTTTGCTGAAATTGTGACCCCGAGGCTTAGGGATTTTTTCAGAAAAATATTTTTCTGCCGGCTAATTTTTCAAGGGCTGATTTCTTTTCCTGTGATAAAAAGCCTTCTATTTCGACCTCCAAACCTTTCAGGGGAGCATTTGCAACCGTTTGGCACCGTTTCTGAGTGAATTGCCGAAAGTCAGATTTTTGATGAAATTGTGACCTCGGGGCTTAGGGATTTTTTCAGAAAAATATTTTTCTGCCGGCTAATTTTTCAAGGGCTGATTTATTTTCCTGTGATAAAAAGCCTTCTGTTTCGACCGCCAAACCTTTCAGGGGAGCATTTGCAACCGTTTGGCACCATTTTTGAGTGTATGGCCGAAAGTCAGATTTTTGATGAAATTGTGACCCCGGGGCTTAGAGATTTTTTCAAAAAAATCTTTTTCTGCCCGTTAACTTGTCGAGGGCTGATTTCTTTTCCTGTGATAAAAAGCCTTCTGTTTCGACCGCCAAAGCTTTCAGGGGAGCATTTGCAACCGTTTGACCCCATTCTTGAGTGTATGGCCGAAAGTCAGATTTTTGATGAAATTGTGACCCCGGGGCTTAGGGATTTTTTCAAAAAAATCTTTTTCTGCCCGTTAAGTTGTCGAGGGCTGATTTCTTTTCCTGTGATAAAAAGCCTTCTGTTTCGACCGCCAAACCTTTCAGGGGAGCATTTGCAACCTTTTGGCACCATTTTTGAGTGAATTGCCGAAAGTCAGATTTTTGCTGAAATTGTGACCCCAGGGCTTAGGGATTTTTTCAGAAAAATATTTTTCTGCCGGCTAAGTTTTCAAGGGCTGATTTCTTTTCCTGTGATAAAAAGCCTTCTGTTTCGACCGCCAAACCTTTCAGGGGAGCATTTGCAACCGTTTGGCACCGTTTTTGAGTGAATTGCCGAAAGTCACATTTTTGCTGAAATTGTGACCCCGGGGCTTAGGGATTTTTTCAAAAAAATCTTTTTCTGCCTGTTAAGTTGTCGAGGGCTGATTTCTTTTCCTGTGATAAAAAGCTTTCTGTTTCGACCGCCAAACCTTTCAGGGGAGCATTTGCAACCGTTTGGCACCATCTTTGAGTGAATGGCTGAAAGTCAGATTTTTGATGAAATTGTGACCCCGGGGCTTAGGGATTTTTTCAGATAAATATTTATCTGCCGGCTAATTTTTCAAGGGCTGATTTTTTTTCCTGTGATAAAAAGCCTTCTGTTTCGACCGCCAAACCTTTCAGGGGAGCATTTGCAACCTTTTGGCACCATTTTTGAGTGAATTGCCGAAAGTCAGATTTTTGATGAAATTGTGACCCCGGGGCTTAGGGATTTTTTCAGAAAAATATTTTTCTGCCGGCTAATTTTTCAAGGGCTCATTTCTTTTCCTGTGATAAAAAGCTTTCTGTTTCAACCGCCAAACCTTTCAGGGGAGCATTTGCAACCGTTTGGCACCATTTTTGAGTGAATGGCCGAAAGTCAGATTTTTGCTGAAATTGTGACCCCGGCTGCCGGCTAATTTTTCAAGGGCTGATTTTTTTTCCTGTGATAAAAAGCCTTCTGTTTCGACCGCCAAACCCCTCAGGGGAGCATTTGCAACCGTTTAGCACCATTTTTGAGTGAATGGCCGAAAGTCAGATTTTTGCTGAAATTGTGACCCCGGGGCTTAGGGATTTTTTCAGAAAAATCTTTTTCTGCCCGTTAAGTTGTCGAGGGCTGATTTCTTTTCCTGTGATAAAAAGCCTTCTGTTTCGACCGCCAAAGCTTTCAGGGGAGCATTTGCAACCGTTTGGCACCGTTTTTGAGTGAATTGCCGAAAGTCAGATTTTTGATGAAATTGTGACCCCGGGGCTTAGGGATTTTTTCAGAAAAATATTTTTCTGCCGGCTAAGTTTTCAAGGGCTGATTTCTTTTCCTGTGATAATAAGCCTTCTGTTTAGACCGCCAAACCTCTCAGGGGAGCATTTGCAACCTTTTGGCTCCATTTTTGAGTGTATGGCCGAAAGTCAGATTTTTCATGAAATAGTGACCCCGGGGCTTAGGGATTTTTTCAAAAGAATCTTTTTCTGCCCGTTAAGTTGTCGAGGGCTGATTTCATTTCCTGTGATAAAAAGCCTTCTGTTTCGACCGTCAAAGCTTTCAGGGGAGCATTTGCAACCGTTTGGCACCATTTTTGAGTGAATTGCCGAAAGACAGATTTTTGATGAAATTGTGACCCCAGGGCTCAGGGATTTTTTCAGAAAAATCTTTTTCTGCCCGTTAAGTTCTCGAGGGCTGATTTCTTTTCCTGTGATAAAAAGCTTTCTGTTTCGACGGCCAAACCTTTCAGGGGAGCATTTGCAACCTTTTGGCACCATTTTTGAGTGTATGGCCGAAAGTCAGATTTTTCATGAAATAGTGACCCCGGGGCTTAGGGATTTTTTCAAAAGAATCTTTTTCTGCCCGTTAACTTGTCGAGGGCTGATTTCTTTTCCTGTGATAAAAAGCCTTCTGTTTCGACCGCCAAAGCTTTCAGGGGAGCATTTGCAACCGTTTGACCCCATTCTTGAGTGTATGGCCGAAAGTCAGATTTTTGATGAAATTGTGACCCCGGGGCTTAGGGATTTTTTCAAAAAAATCTTTTTCTGCCCGTTAAGTTATCGAGGGCTGATTTCTTTTCCTGTGATAAAAAGCCTTCTGTTTCGACCGCCAAAGCTTTCAGGGGAGCATTTGCAACCGTTTGGCACCATTTTTGAGTGAATGGCCGAAAGTCAGATTTTTGCTGAAATTGTGACCCCCGCTGCCGGGTAATTTTTCAAGGGCTGATTTCTTTTCCTGTGATAAAAAGCCTTCTGTTTCGACCGCCAAACCTTTCAGGGGAGCATTTGCAACCGTTTGGCACCATTTTTGAGTGAATTGCCGAAAGTCAGATTTTTGATGAAATTGTGACCCCGGGGCTTAGAGATTTTTTCAGAAAAATATTTTTCTGCCGGCTAAGTTTTCAAGGGCTGATTTCTTTTCCTGTGATAAAAAGCCTTCTGTTTAGACCGCCAAACCTCTCAGGGGAGCATTTGCAACCTTTTGGCTCCATTTTTGAGTGTATGGCCGAAAGTCAGATTTTTCATGAAATAGTGACCCCGGGGCTTAGGGATTTTTTCAAAAGAATCTTTTTCTGCCCGTTAAGTTGTCGAGGGCTGATTTCTTTTCCTGTGATAAAAAGCCTTCTGTTTCGACCGCCAAAGCTTTCAGGGGAGCATTTGCAACCGTTTGGCACCATTTTTGAGTGAATTGCCAAAAGTCAGATTTTTGATGAAATTGTGACCCCGTGGCTTAGGAATTTTTTCAGAAAAATATTTTTCTGCCCGTTAAGTTCTCGAGGGCTGATTTCTTTTCCTGTGATAAAAAGCTTTCTGTTTCGACCGCCAAACCTTTCAGGGGAGCATTTGAAACCTTTTGGCTCCATTCATGAGTGAATTGCCGAAAGTCAGATTTTTGATGAAATTGTGACCCCAGGGCTTAGGGATTTTTTCAGAAAAATCTTTTTCTGCCCGTTAACTTGTCGAGGGCTGATTTCTTTTCCTGTGATAAAAAGCCTTCTGTTTCAACCGCCAAACCTTTCAGGGGAGCATTTGCAACCGTTTGGCACCATTCTTGAGTGAATTGCCGAAAGTCAGATTTTTGCTGAAATTGTGACCCCGAGGCTTAGGGATTTTTTCAGAAAAATATTTTTCTGCCGGCTAATTTTTCAAGGGCTGATTTCTTTTCCTGTGATAAAAAGCCTTCTATTTCGACCGCCAAACCTTTCAGGGGAGCATTTGCAACCGTTTGGCACCGTTTCTGAGTGAATTGCCGAAAGTCAGATTTTTGATGAAATTGTGACCCCGGGGCTTAGGGATTTTTTTCAGAAAAATATTTTTCTGCCGGCTAATTTTTCAAGGGCTGATTTATTTTCCTGTGATAAAAAGCCTTCTGTTTCAACCGCCAAACCTTTCAGGGGAGCATTTGCAACCGTTTGGCACCATTTTTGAGTGTATGGCCGAAAGTCAGATTTTTGATGAAATTGTGACCCCGAGGCTTAGGGATTTTTTCAGAAAAATATTTTTCTGCCGGCTAATTTTTCAAGGGCTGATTTCTTTTCCTGTGATAAAAAGCCTTCTGTTTCAACCGCCAAACCTTTCAGGGGAGCATTTGCAACCGTTTGGCACCATTTTTGAGTGTATGGCCGAAAGTCAGATTTTTGATGAAATTGTGACCCCGGGGCTTAGGGATTTTTTCAAAAAAATCTTTTTCTGCCCGTTAACTTGTCGAGGGCTGATTTCTTTTCCTGTGATAAAAAGCCTTCTGTTTCGACCGCCAAACCTTTCAGGGGAGCATTTGCAACCGTTTGGCACCATTTTTGAGTGTATGGCCGAAAGTCAGATTTTTGATGAAATTGTGACCCCGGGGCTTAGAGATTTTTTCAAAAAAATCTTTTTCTGCCCGTTAACTTGTCGAGGGCTGATTTCTTTTCCTGTGATAAAAAGCCTTCTGTTTCGACCGCCAAAGCTTTCAGGGGAGCATTTGCAACCGTTTGACCCCATTCTTGAGTGTATGGCCGAAAGTCAGATTTTTGATGAAATTGTGACCCCGGGGCTTAGGGATTTTTTCAAAAAAATCTTTTTCTGCCCGTTAAGTTGTCGAGGACAGATTTCGTTTCCTGTGATAGAAAGCCTTCTGTTTCGACCGCCAAACCTTTCAGGGGAGCATTTGCAACCGTTTGGCACCATTCTTGAGTGAATTGCCGAAAGTCAGATTTTTGCTGAAATTGTGACCCCGAGGCTTAGGGATTTTTTCAGAAAAATATTTTTCTGCCGGCTAATTTTTCAAGGGCTGATTTCTTTTCCTGTGATAAAAAGCCTTCTATTTCGACCTCCAAACCTTTCAGGGGAGCATTTGCAACCGTTTGGCACCGTTTCTGAGTGAATTGCCGAAAGTCAGATTTTTGATGAAATTGTGACCTCAGGGCTTAGGGATTTTTTCAGAAAAATATTTTTCTGCCGGCTAATTTTTCAAGGGCTGATTTATTTTCCTGTGATAAAAAGCCTTCTGTTTCGACCGCCAAACCTTTCAGGGGAGCATTTGCAACCGTTTGGCACCATTTTTGAGTGTATGGCCGAAAGTCAGATTTTTGATGAAATTGTGACCCCGGGGCTTAGAGATTTTTTCAAAAAAATCTTTTTCTGCCCGTTAACTTGTCGAGGGCTGATTTCTTTTCCTGTGATAAAAAGCCTTCTGTTTCGACCGCCAAAGCTTTCAGGGGAGCATTTGCAACCGTTTGACCCCATTCTTGAGTGTATGGCCGAAAGTCAGATTTTTGATGAAATTGTGACCCCGGGGCTTAGGGATTTTTTCAAAAAAATCTTTTTCTGCCCGTTAAGTTGTCGAGGGCTGATTTCTTTTCCTGTGATAAAAAGCCTTCTGTTTCGACCGCCAAACCTTTCAGGGGAGCATTTGCAACCTTTTGGCACCATTTTTGAGTGAATTGCCGAAAGTCAGATTTTTGCTGAAATTGTGACCCCAGGGCTTAGGGATTTTTTCAGAAAAATATTTTTCTGCCGGCTAAGTTTTCAAGGGCTGATTTCTTTTCCTGTGATAAAAAGCCTTCTGTTTCGACCGCCAAACCTTTCAGGGGAGCATTTGCAACCGTTTGGCACCGTTTTTGAGTGAATTGCCGAAAGTCACATTTTTGCTGAAATTGTGACCCCGGGGCTTAGGGATTTTTTCAAAAAAATCTTTTTCTGCCTGTTAAGTTGTCGAGGGCTGATTTCTTTTCCTGTGATAAAAAGCTTTCTGTTTCGACCGCCAAACCTTTCAGGGGAGCATTTGCAACCGTTTGGCACCATCTTTGAGTGAATGGCTGAAAGTCAGATTTTTGATGAAATTGTGACTCCGGGGCTTAGGGATTTTTTCAAAAAAATCTTTTTCTGCCCGTTAAGTTGTCGAGGACTGATTTCGTTTCCTGTGATAGAAAGCCTTCTGTTTCGACCGCAAAACCTCTCAGGGGAGCATTTGCAACCGTTTGGCACCATTTTTGAGTGAATTGGAGAACGTCAGATTTTTGATGAAATTGTGACCCCGGGGCTTAGGGATTTTTTCAGAAAAATATTTTTCTGCCGGCTATGTTTTCAAGGGCTGATTTCTTTTCCTGTGATAAAAAGCCTTCTGTTTCGACCGCCAAAGCTTTCAGGGGAGCATTTGCAACCGTTTGGCACCATTTTTGAGTGAATGGCCGAAAGTCAGATTTTTGCTGAAATTGTGACCCCGGCTGCCGGCTAATTTTTCAAGGGCTGATTTTTTTTCCTGTGATAAAAAGCCTTCTGTTTCGACCGCCAAACCCCTCAGGGGAGCATTTGCAACCGTTTAGCACCATTTTTGAGTGAATGGCCGAAAGTCAGATTTTTGCTGAAATTGTGACCCCGGGGCTTAGGGATTTTTTCAGAAAAATCTTTTTCTGCCCGTTAAGTTGTCGAGGGCTGATTTCTTTTCCTGTGATAAAAAGCCTTCTGTTTCGACCGCCAAAGCTTTCAGGGGAGCATTTGCAACCGTTTGGCACCATTTTTGAGTGAATGGCCGAAAGTCAGATTTTTGCTGAAATTTTGACCCCGGCTGCCGGCTAATTTTTCAAGGGCTGATTTTTTTTCCTGTGATAAAAAGCCTTCTGTTTCGACCGCCAAACCTTACAGGGGAGCATTTGCAACCGTTTGGCACCGTTTTTGAGTGAATGGCCGAAAGTCAGATTTTTCATGAAATTGTGACACCGGGGCTTAGGGATTTTTTCAGAAAAATATTTTTCTGCCGGCTAATTTTTCAAGGGCTGATTTCTTTTCCTGTGATAAAAAGCCTTCTGTTTCGACCGCCAAACCTTTCAGGGGAGCATTTGCAACCGTTTGGCACCATTTTTGAGTGAATTGCCGAAAGTCAGATTTTTGATGAAATTGTGACCCCGTGGCTTAGGAATTTTTTCAGAATAATATTTTTCTGCCCGTTAAGTTCTCGAGGGCTGATTTCTTTTCCTGTGATAAAAAGCTTTCTGTTTCGACCGCCAAACCTTTCAGGGGAGCATTTGCAACCTTTTGGCTCCATTCTTGAGTGAATTGTTGAAAGTCAGATTTTTGATGAAATTGTGACCCCAGGGCTTAGGGATTTTTTCAGAAAAATCTTTTTCTGCCCGTTAACTTGTCGAGGGCTGATTTCTTTTCCTGTGATAAAAAGCCTTCTGTTTCGACCGCCAAAGCTTTCAGGGGAGCATTTGCAACCGTTTGGCACCGTTTTTGAGTGAATTGCCGAAAGTCACATTTTTGCTGAAATTGTGACCCCGGGGCTTAGGGATTTTTTCAAAAAAATCTTTTTCTGCCTGTTAAGTTGTCGAGGGCTGATTTCGTTTCCTGTGATAGAAAGCCTTCTGTTTCGACCGCAAAACCTCTCAGGGGAGCATTTGCAACCGTTTGGCACCATTTTTGAGTGAATTGGAGAACGTCAGATTTTTGATGAAATTGTGACCCCGGGGCTTAGGGATTTTTTCAGAAAAATATTTTTCTGCCGGCTATGTTTTCAAGGGCTGATTTCTTTTCCTGTGATAAAAAGCCTTCTGTTTCGACCGCCAAAGCTTTCAGGGGAGCATTTGCAACCGTTTGGCACCATTTTTGAGTGAATGGCCGAAAGTCAGATTTTTGCTGAAATTGTGACCCCGGGGCTTAGGGATTTTTTCAGAAAAATCTTTTTCTGCCCGTTAAGTTGTCGAGGGCTGATTTCTTTTCCTGTGATAAAAAGCCTTCTGTTTCGACCGCCAAAGCTTTCAGGGGAGCATTTGCAACCGTTTGGCACCATTTTTGAGTGAATGGCCGAAAGTCAGATTTTTGCTGAAATTTTGACCCCGGCTGCCGGCTAATTTTTCAAGGGCTGATTTTTTTTCCTGTGATAAAAAGCCTTCTGTTTCGACCGCCAAACCTTACAGGGGAGCATTTGCAACCGTTTGGCACCGTTTTTGAGTGAATGGCCGAAAGTCAGATTTTTCATGAAATTGTGACACCGGGGCTTAGGGATTTTTTCAGAAAAATATTTTTCTGCCGGCTAATTTTTCAAGGGCTGATTTCTTTTCCTGTGATAAAAAGCCTTCTGTTTCGACCGCCAAACCTTTCAGGGGAGCATTTGCAACCGTTTGGCACCATTTTTGAGTGAATTGCCGAAAGTCAGATTTTTGATGAAATTGTGACCCCGTGGCTTAGGAATTTTTTCAGAATAATATTTTTCTGCCCGTTAAGTTCTCGAGGGCTGATTTCTTTTCCTGTGATAAAAAGCTTTCTGTTTTGACCGCCAAACCTTTCAGGGGAGCATTTGCAACCTTTTGGCTCCATTCTTGAGTGAATTGCCGAAAGTCAGATTTTTGATGAAATTGTGACCCCAGGGCTTAGGGATTTTTTCAGAAAAATCTTTTTCTGCCCGTTAAGTTGTCGAGGGCTGATTTCTTTTCCTGTGATAAAAAGCCTTCTGTTTCGACCGCCAAACCTTACAGGGGAGCATTTGCAACCGTTTGGCACCGTTTTTGAGTGAATGGCCGAAAGTCAGATTTTTCATGAAATTGTGACACCGGGGCTTAGGGATTTTTTCAGAAAAATATTTTTCTGCCGGCTAATTTTTCAAGGGCTGATTTCTTTTCCTGTGATAAAAAGCCTTCTGTTTCGACCGCCAAACCTTTCAGGGGAGCATTTGCAACCGTTTGGCACCATTTTTGAGTGAATGGCTGAAAGTCAGATTTTTGATGAAATTGTGACCCCGTGGCTTAGGAATTTTTTCAGAATAATATTTTTCTGCCCGTTAAGTTCTCGAGGGCTGATTTCTTTTCCTGTGATAAAAAGCTTTCTGTTTTGACCGCCAAACCTTTCAGGGGAGCATTTGCAACCTTTTGGCTCCATTCTTGAGTGAATTGCCGAAAGTCAGATTTTTGATGAAATTGTGACCCCAGGGCTTAGGGATTTTTTCAGAAAAATCTTTTTCTGCCCGTTAACTTGTCGAGGGCTGATTTCTTTTCCTGTGATAAAAAGCCTTCTGTTTCGACCGCCAAACCTTTCAGGGGAGCATTTGCAACCGTTTGGCACCATTCTTGAGTGAATTGCCGAAAGTCAGATTTTTGCTGAAATTGTGACCCCGAGGCTTAGGGATTTTTTCAGAAAAATATTTTTCTGCCGGCTAATTTTTCAAGGGCTGATTTCTTTTCCTGTGATAAAAAGCCTTCTGTTTAGACCGCCAAACCTCTCAGGGGAGCATTTGCAACCTTTTGGCTCCATTTTTGAGTGTATGGCGGAAAGTCAGATTTTTCATGAAATAGTGACCCCGGGGCTTAGGGATTTTTTCAAAAGAATCTTTTTCTGCCCGTTAAGTTGTCGAGGGCTGATTTCTTTTCCTGTGATAAAAAGCCTTCTGTTTCGACCGCCAAAGCTTTCAGGGGAGCATTTGCAACCGTTTGGCACCATTTTTGAGTGAATTGCCGAAAGTCAGATTTTTGATGAAATTGTGACCCCGTGGCTTAGGAATTTTTTCAGAATAATATTTTTCTGCCCGTTAAGTTCTCGAGGGCTGATTTCTTTTCCTGTGATAAAAAGCTTTCTGTTTCGACCGCCAAACCTTTCAGGGGAGCATTTGCAACCTTTTGGCTCCATTCTTGAGTGAATTGCCGAAAGTCAGATTTTTGATGAAATTGTGACCCCAGGGCTTAGGGATTTTTTCAGAAAAATCTTTTTCTGCCCGTTAACTTGTCGAGGGCTGATTTCTTTTCCTGTGATAAAAAGCCTTCTGTTTCGACCGCCAAACCTTTCAGGGGAGCATTTGCAACCTTTTGGCACCATTTTTGAGTGAATTGCCGAAAGTCAGATTTTTGCTGAAATTGTGACCCCAGGGCTTAGGGATTTTTTCAGAAAAATATTTTTCTGCCGGCTAAGTTTTCAAGGGCTGATTTCTTTTCCTGTGATAAAAAGCCTTCTGTTTCGACCACCAAACCTTTCAGGGGAGCATTTGCAACCGTTTGGCACCGTTTTTGAGTGAATTGCCGAAAGTCACATTTTTGCTGAAATTGTGACCCCGGGGCTTAGGGATTTTTTCAAAAAAATCTTTTTCTGCCTGTTAAGTTGTCGAGGGCTGATTTCTTTTCCTGTGATAAAAAGCTTTCTGTTTCGACCGCCAAACCTTTCAGGGGAGCATTTGCAACCGTTTGGCACCATCTTTGAGTGAATGGCTGAAAGTCAGATTTTTGATGAAATTGTGACCCCGGGGCTTAGGGATTTTTTCAAAAAAATCTTTTTCTGCCTGTTAAGTTGTCGAGGGCTGATTTCGTTTCCTGTGATAGAAAGCCTTCTGTTTCGACCGCAAAACCTCTCAGGGGAGCATTTGCAACCGTTTGGCACCATTTTTGAGTGAATTGGAGAACGTCAGATTTTTGATGAAATTGTGACCCCGGGGCTTAGGGATTTTTTCAGAAAAATATTTTTCTGCCGGCTATGTTTTCAAGGGCTGATTTCTTTTCCTGTGATAAAAAGCCTTCTGTTTCGACCGCCAAAGCTTTCAGGGGAGCATTTGCAACCGTTTGGCACCATTTTTGAGTGAATGGCCGAAAGTCAGATTTTTGCTGAAATTGTGACCCCGGCTGCCGGCTAATTTTTCAAGGGCTGATTTTTTTTCCTGTGATAAAAAGCCTTCTGTTTCGACCGCCAAACCCCTCAGGGGAGCATTTGCAACCGTTTAGCACCATTTTTGAGTGAATGGCCGAAAGTCAGATTTTTGCTGAAATTGTGACCCCGGGGCTTAGGGATTTTTTCAGAAAAATCTTTTTCTGCCCGTTAAGTTGTCGAGGGCTGATTTCTTTTCCTGTGATAAAAAGCCTTCTGTTTCCACCGCCAAAGCTTTCAGGGGAGCATTTGCAACCGTTTGGCACCATTTTTGAGTGAATGGCCGAAAGTCAGATTTTTGCTGAAATTTTGACCCCGGCTGCCGGCTAATTTTTCAAGGGCTGATTTTTTTTCCTGTGATAAAAAGCCTTCTGTTTCGACCGCCAAACCTTACAGGGGAGCATTTGCAACCGTTTGGCACCGTTTTTGAGTGAATGGCCGAAAGTCAGATTTTTCATGAAATTGTGACACCGGGGCTTAGGGATTTTTTCAGAAAAATATTTTTCTGCCGGCTAATTTTTCAAGGGCTGATTTCTTTTCCTGTGATAAAAAGCCTTCTGTTTCGACCGCCAAACCTTTCAGGGGAGCATTTGCAACCGTTTGGCACCATTTTTGAGTGAATTGCCGAAAGTCAGATTTTTGATGAAATTGTGACCCCGTGGCTTAGGAATTTTTTCAGAATAATATTTTTCTGCCCGTTAAGTTCTCGAGGGCTGATTTCTTTTCCTGTGATAAAAAGCTTTCTGTTTTGACCGCCAAACCTTTCAGGGGAGCATTTGCAACCTTTTGGCTCCATTCTTGAGTGAATTGCCGAAAGTCAGATTTTTGATGAAATTGTGACCCCAGGGCTTAGGGATTTTTTCAGAAAAATCTTTTTCTGCCCGTTAACTTGTCGAGGGCTGATTTCTTTTCCTGTGATAAAAAGCCTTCTGTTTCGACCGCCAAACCTTTCAGGGGAGCATTTGCAACCGTTTGGCACCATTCTTGAGTGAATTGCCGAAAGTCAGATTTTTGCTGAAATTGTGACCCCGAGGCTTAGGGATTTTTTCAGAAAAATATTTTTCTGCCGGCTAATTTTTCAAGGGCTGATTTCTTTTCCTGTGATAAAAAGCCTTCTGTTTAGACCGCCAAACCTCTCAGGGGAGCATTTGCAACCTTTTGGCTCCATTTTTGAGTGTATGGCGGAAAGTCAGATTTTTCATGAAATAGTGACCCCGGGGCTTAGGGATTTTTTCAAAAGAATCTTTTTCTGCCCGTTAAGTTGTCGAGGGCTGATTTCTTTTCCTGTGATAAAAAGCCTTCTGTTTCGACCGCCAAAGCTTTCAGGGGAGCATTTGCAACCGTTTGGCACCATTTTTGAGTGAATTGCCGAAAGTCAGATTTTTGATGAAATTGTGACCCCGTGGCTTAGGAATTTTTTCAGAATAATATTTTTCTGCCCGTTAAGTTCTCGAGGGCTGATTTCTTTTCCTGTGATAAAAAGCTTTCTGTTTCGACCGCCAAACCTTTCAGGGGAGCATTTGCAACCTTTTGGCTCCATTCTTGAGTGAATTGCCGAAAGTCAGATTTTTGATGAAATTGTGACCCCAGGGCTTAGGGATTTTTTTCAGAAAAATCTTTTTCTGCCCGTTAACTTGTCGAGGGCTGATTTCTTTTCCTGTGATAAAAAGCCTTCTGTTTCGACCGCCAAACCTTTCAGGGGAGCATTTGCAACCGTTTGGCACCATTCTTGAGTGAATTGCCGAAAGTCAGATTTTTGCTGAAATTGTGACCCCGAGGCTTAGGGATTTTTTCAGAAAAATATTTTTCTGCCGGCTAATTTTTCAAGGGCTGATTTCTTTTCCTCTGATAAAAAGCCTTCTATTTCGACCGCCAAACCTTTCAGGGGAGCATTTGCTACCGTTTGGCACCGTTTCTGAGTGAATTGCCGAAAGTCAGATTTTTGATGAAATTCTGACCCCGGGGCTTAGGGATTTTTTCAGAAAAATATTTTTCTGCCGGCTAATTTTTCAAGGGCTGATTTATTTTCCTGTAATAAAAAGCCTTCTGTTTCGACCGCCAAACCTTTCAGGGGAGCATTTGCAACCGTTTGGCACCATTTTTGAGTGTATGGCCGAAAGTCAGATTTTTGATGAAATTGTGACCCCGGGGCTTAGAGATTTTTTCAAAAAAATCTTTTTCTGCCCGTTAACTTGTCGAGGGCTAATTTCTTTTCCTGTGATAAAAAGCCTTCTGTTTCGACCACCAAAGCTTTCAGGGGAGCATTTGCAACCGTTTGACCCCATTCTTGAGTGTATGGCCGAAAGTCAGATTTTTGATGAAATTGTGACCCCAGGGCTTAGGGATTTTTTCAAAAAAATCTTTTTCTGCCCGTTAAGTTGTCGAGGGCTGATTTCTTTTCCTGTGATAAAAAGCCTTCTGTTTCGACCGCCAAAGCTTTCAGGGGAGCATTTGCAACCGTTTGGCACCATTTTTGAGTGAATGGCCGAAAGTCAGATTTTTGCTGAAATTGTGACCCCGGCTGCCGGGTAATTTTTCAAGGGCTGATTTCTTTTCCTGTGATAAAAAGCCTTCTGTTTCGACCGCCAAACCTTTCAGGGGAGCATTTGCAACCGTTTGGCACCGTTTTTGAGTGAATTGCCGAAAGTCAGATTTTTGATGAAATTGTGACCCCGGGGCTTAGAGATTTTTTCAGAAAAATATTTTTCTGCCGGCTAAGTTTTCAAGGGCTGATTTCTTTTCCTGTGATAAAAAGCCTTCTGTTTAGACCGCCAAACCTCTCAGGGGAGCATTTGCAACCTTTTGGCTCCATTTTTGAGTGTATGGCCGAAAGTCAGATTTTTCATGAAATAGTGACCCCGGGGCTTAGGGATTTTTTCAAAAGAATCTTTTTCTGCCCGTTAAGTTGTCGAGGGCTGATTTCTTTTCCTGTGATAAAAAGCCTTCTGTTTCGACCGTCAAAGCTTTCAGGGGAGCATTTGCAACCGTTTGGCACCGTTTTTGAGTGAATTGCCAAAAGTCAGATTTTTGATGAAATTGTGACCCCGTGGCTTAGGAATTTTTTCAGAAAAATATTTTTCTGCCCGTTAAGTTCTCGAGGGCTGATTTCTTTTCCTGTGATAAAAAGCTTTCTGTTTCGACCGCCAAACCTTTCAGGGGAGCATTTGCAACCGTTTGGCACCATTTTTGAGTGAATTGCCAAAAGTCAGATTTTTGATGAAATTGTGACCCCGTGGCTTAGGAATTTTTTCAGAAAAATATTTTTCTGCCCGTTAAGTTCTCGAGGGCTGATTTCTTTTCCTGTGATAAAAAGCTTTCTGTTTCGACCGCCAAACCTTTCAGGTGAGCATTTGCAACCGTTTGGCAACATTTTTGAGTGAATTGCCGAAAGTCAGATTTTTGCTGAAATTGTGACCCCGGGGCTTAGGGATTTTTTCAAAAAAATCTTTTCCTGCCCGTTAAGTTGTCGAGGGCTGATTTCTTTCCTGTGATAAAAAGCCTTCTGTTTCGACCGCCAAACCTTTCAGGGGAGCATTTGCAACCTTTTGGCACCATTTTTGAGTGAATTGCCGAAAGTCAGATTTTTGCTGAAATTGTGACCCCAGGGCTTAGGGATTTTTTCAGAAAAATATTTTTCTGCCGGCTAAGTTTTCAAGGGCTGATTTCTTTTCCTGTGATAAAGAGCCTTCTGTTTCGACCGCCAAACCTTTCAGGGGAGCATTTGCAACCGTTTGGCACCGTTTTTGAGTGAATTGCCGAAAGTCACATTTTTGCTGAAATTGTGACCCCGGGGCTTAGGGATTTTTTCAAAAAAATCTTTTTCTGCCTGTTAAGTTGTCGAGGGCTGATTTCTTTTCCTGTGATAAAAAGCCTTCTGTTTCGACCGCCAAACCTCTCAGGGGAGCATTTGCAACCGTTTGGCACCATTCTTGAGTGAATTGCCGAAAGTCAGATTTTTGCTGAAATTGTGACCCCGGGGCTTAGGGATTTTTTCAGAAAAATATTTTTCTGCCGGCTAAGTTTTCAAGGGCTGATTTCTTTTCCTGTGATAAAGAGCCTTCTGTTTCGACCGCCAAACCTTTCAGGGGAGCATTTGCAACCGTTTGGCACCGTTTTTGAGTGAATTGCCGAAAGTCACATTTTTGCTGAAATTGTGACCCCGGGGCTTAGGGATTTTTTCAAAAAAATCTTTTTCTGCCTGTTAAGTTGTCGAGGGCTGATTTCTTTTCCTGTGATAAAAAGCCTTCTGTTTCGACCGCCAAACCTTTCAGGTGAGCATTTGCAACCGTTTGGCAACATTTTTGAGTGAATTGCCGAAAGTCAGATTTTTGCTGAAATTGTGACCCCGGGGCTTAGGGATTTTTTCAAAAAAATCTTTTCCTGCCCGTTAAGTTGTCGAGGGCTGATTTCTTTCCTGTGATAAAAAGCCTTCTGTTTCGACCGCCAAACCTTTCAGGGGAGCATTTGCAACCTTTTGGCACCATTTTTGAGTGAATTGCCGAAAGTCAGATTTTTGCTGAAATTGTGACCCCAGGGCTTAGGGATTTTTTCAGAAAAATATTTTTCTGCCGGCTAAGTTTTCAAGGGCTGATTTCTTTTCCTGTGATAAAGAGCCTTCTGTTTCGACCGCCAAACCTTTCAGGGGAGCATTTGCAACCGTTTGGCACCGTTTTTGAGTGAATTGCCGAAAGTCACATTTTTGCTGAAATTGTGACCCCGGGGCTTAGGGATTTTTTCAAAAAAATCTTTTTCTGCCTGTTAAGTTGTCGAGGGCTGATTTCTTTTCCTGTGATAAAAAGCCTTCTGTTTCGACCGCCAAACCTCTCAGGGGAGCATTTGCAACCGTTTGGCACCATTCTTGAGTGAATTGCCGAAAGTCAGATTTTTGCTGAAATTGTGACCCCGGGGCTTAGGGATTTTTTCAGAAAAATATTTTTCTGCCGGCTAATTTTTCAAGGGCTGATTTCTTTTCCTGTGATAAAAAGCCTTCTGTTTCGACCGCCAAACCTTTCAGGGGAGCATTTGCAACCGTTTGGCACCGTTTTTGAGTGAATTGCCGAAAGTCACATTTTTGCTGAAATTGTGACCCCGGGGCTTAGGGATTTTTTCAAAAAAATCTTTTTCTGCCTGTTAAGTTGTCGAGGGCTGATTTCTTTTCCTGTGATAAAAAGCTTTCTGTTTCGACCGCCAAACCTTTCAGGGGAGCATTTGCAACCGTTTGGCACCATCTTTGAGTGAATGGCTGAAAGTCAGATTTTTGATGAAATTGTGACTCCGGGGCTTAGGGATTATTGCAAAAAAATCTTTTTCTGCCCGTTAAGTTGTCGAGGACTGATTTCGTTTCCTGTGATAGAAAGCCTTCTGTTTCGACCGCAAAACCTTTCAGGGGAGCATTTGCAACCGTTTGGCACCATTTTTGAGTGAATTGGAGAACGTCAGATTTTTGATGAAATTAGACCCCGGGGCTTAGGGATTTTTTCAGAAAAATATTTTTCTGCCGGCTATGTTTTCAAGGGCTGATTTCTTTTCCTGTGATAAAAAGCCTTCTGTTTCGACCGCCAAAGCTTTCAGGGGAGCATTTGCAACCGTTTGGCACCATTTTTGAGTGAATGGCCGAAAGTCAGATTTTTGCTGAAATTGTGACCCCGGCTGCCGGCTAATTTTTCAAGGGCTGATTTTTTTTCCTGTGATAAAAAGCCTTCTGTTTCGACCGCCAAACCTCTCAGGGGAGCATTTGCAACCGTTTAGCACCATTTTTGAGTGAATGGCCGAAAGTCAGATTTTTGCTGAAATTGTGACCCCGGGGCTTGGGGATTTTTTCAGAAAAATATTTTTCTGCCCGTTAAGTTGTCGAGGGCTGATTTCTTTTCCTGTGATAAAAAGCCTTCTGTTTCGACCGCCAAAGCTTTCAGGGGAGCATTTGCAACCGTTTGGCACCATTTTTGAGTGAATGGCCGAAAGTCAGATTTTTGCTGAAATTGTGACCCCGGCTGCCGGCTAATTTTTCAAGGGCTGATTTTTTTCCCTGTGATAAAAAGCCTTCTGTTTCGACCGCCAAACCTTACCGGGGAGCATTTGCAACCGTTTGGCACCGTTTTTGAGTGAATTGCCGAAAGTCAGATTTTTGATGAAATTGTGACCCCGGGGCTTAGGGATTTTTTCAGAAAAATGTTTTTCTGCCGTCTAAGTTCTCGAGGGCTGATTTCTTTTCCTGTGATAAAAAGCTTTCTGTTTCGACCGCCAAACCTTTCAGGTGAGCATTTGCAACCGTTTGGCAACATTTTTGAGTGAATTGCCGAAAGTCAGATTTTTGCTGAAATTGTGACCCCGGGGCTTAGGGATTTTTTCAAAAAAATCTTTTCCTGCCCGTTAAGTTGTCGAGGGCTGATTTCTTTCCTGTGATAAAAAGCCTTCTGTTTCGACCGCCAAACCTTTCAGGGGAGCATTTGCAACCTTTTGGCACCATTTTTGAGTGAATTGCCGAAAGTCAGATTTTTGCTGAAATTGTGACCCCAGGGCTTAGGGATTTTTTCAGAAAAATATTTTTCTGCCGGCTAAGTTTTCAAGGGCTGATTTCTTTTCCTGTGATAAAGAGCCTTCTGTTTCGACCGCCAAACCTTTCAGGGGAGCATTTGCAACCGTTTGGCACCGTTTTTGAGTGAATTGCCGAAAGTCACATTTTTGCTGAAATTGTGACCCCGGGGCTTAGGGATTTTTTCAAAAAAATCTTTTTCTGCCTGTTAAGTTGTCGAGGGCTGATTTCTTTTCCTGTGATAAAAAGCCTTCTGTTTCGACCGCTAAACCTCTCAGGGGAGCATTTGCAACCGTTTGGCACCATTCTTGAGTGAATTGCCGAAAGTCAGATTTTTGCTGAAATTGTGACCCCGGGGCTTAGGGATTTTTTCAGAAAAATATTTTTCTGCCGGCTAATTTTTCAAGGGCTGATTTCTTTTCCTGTGATAAAAAGCCTTCTGTTTCGACCGCCAAACCTTTCAGGGGAGCATTTGCAACCGTTTGGCACCGTTTTTGAGTGAATTGCCGAAAGTCACATTTTTGCTGAAATTGTGACCCCGGGGCTTAGGGATTTTTTCAAAAAAATCTTTTTCTGCCTGTTAAGTTGTCGAGGGCTGATTTCTTTTCCTGTGATAAAAAGCTTTCTGTTTCGACCGCCAAACCTTTCAGGGGAGCATTTGCAACCGTTTGGCACCATCTTTGAGTGAATGGCTGAAAGTCAGATTTTTGATGAAATTGTGACTCCGGGGCTTAGGGATTATTGCAAAAAAATCTTTTTCTGCCCGTTAAGTTGTCGAGGACTGATTTCGTTTCCTGTGATAGAAAGCCTTCTGTTTCGACCGCAAAACCTTTCAGGGGAGCATTTGCAACCGTTTGGCACCATTTTTGAGTGAATTGGAGAACGTCAGATTTTTGATGAAATTAGACCCCGGGGCTTAGGGATTTTTTCAGAAAAATATTTTTCTGCCGGCTATGTTTTCAAGGGCTGATTTCTTTTCCTGTGATAAAAAGCCTTCTGTTTCGACCGCCAAAGCTTTCAGGGGAGCATTTGCAACCGTTTGGCACCATTTTTGAGTGAATGGCCGAAAGTCAGATTTTTGCTGAAATTGTGACCCCGGCTGCCGGCTAATTTTTCAAGGGCTGATTTTTTTTCCTGTGATAAAAAGCCTTCTGTTTCGACCGCCAAACCTCTCAGGGGAGCATTTGCAACCGTTTAGCACCATTTTTGAGTGAATGGCCGAAAGTCAGATTTTTGCTGAAATTGTGACCCCGGGGCTTGGGGATTTTTTCAGAAAAATATTTTTCTGCCCGTTAAGTTGTCGAGGGCTGATTTCTTTTCCTGTGATAAAAAGCCTTCTGTTTCGACCGCCAAAGCTTTCAGGGGAGCATTTGCAACCGTTTGGCACCATTTTTGAGTGAATGGCCGAAAGTCAGATTTTTGCTGAAATTGTGACCCCGGCTGCCGGCTAATTTTTCAAGGGCTGATTTTTTTCCCTGTGATAAAAAGCCTTCTGTTTCGACCGCCAAACCTTACCGGGGAGCATTTGCAACCGTTTGGCACCGTTTTTGAGTGAATTGCCGAAAGTCAGATTTTTGATGAAATTGTGACCCCGGGGCTTAGGGATTTTTTCAGAAAAATATTTTTCTGCCGTCTAAGTTATCGAGGGCTGATTTCTTTTCCTATGAAAAAAGCCTTCTATTTCGACCGCCAAACCTCTCAGGGGAGCATTTGCAACCTTTTGGCACCATTTTTGAGCGAATTGCCGAAAGTCAGATTTTTGATGAAATTGTGACCCCGGGGCTTAGGGATTTTTTCAAAAAAATCTTTTTCTGCCCGTTAAGTTGTCGAGGGCTGATTTCTTTTCCTGTGATAAAAAGTTTTCTGTTTCAACCGCCAAACCTTTCAGGTGAGCATTTGCAACCGTTTGGCAACATTTTTGAGTGAATTGCCGAAAGTCAGATTTTTGCTGAAATTGTGACCCCGGGGCTTAGGGATTTTTTCAAAAAAATCTTTTTCTGCCCGTTAAGTTGTCGAGGGCTGATTTCTTTCCTGTGATAAAAAGCCTTCTGTTTCGACCGCCAAACCTTTCAGGGGAGCATTTGCAACCTTTTGGCACCATTTTTGAGTGAATTGCCGAAAGTCAGATTTTTGCTGAAATTGTGACCCCAGGGCTTAGGGATTTTTTCAGAAAAATATTTTTCTGCCGGCTAAGTTTTCAAGGGCTGATTTCTTTTCCTGTGATAAAAAGCCTTCTGTTTCGACCGCCAAACCTTTCAGGGGAGCATTTGCAACCGTTTGGCACCGTTTTTGAGTGAATTGCCGAAAGTCACATTTTTGCTGAAATTGTGACCCCGGGGCTTAGGGATTTTTTCAGAAAAATCTTTTTCTGCCGTCTAAGTTGTCGAGGGCTGATTTCTTTTCCTATGACAAAAAGCCTTCTATTTCGACCGCCAAACCTCTCAGGGGAGCATTTGCAACCTTTTGGCACCATTTTTGAGCGAATTGCCGAAAGTCAGATTTTTGATGAAATTGTGACCCCGGGGCTTAGGGATTTTTTCAAAAAAATCTTTTTCTGCCCGTTAAGTTGTCGAGGGCTGATTTCTTTTCCTGTGATAAAAAGCTTTCTGTTTCAACAGCCAAACCTTTCAGGTGAGCATTTGCAACCGTTTGGCAACATTTTTGAGTGATTTGCCAAAAGTCAGATTTTTGATGAAATTGTGACCCCGGGGCTTAGGGATTTTTTCAAAAAAAATCTTTTTCTGCCCGATAAGTTGTCGAGGGCTGATTTCTTTCCTGTGATAAAAAGCCTTCTGTTTCGACCGCCAAACCTTTCAGGGGAGCATTTGCAACCTTTTGGCACCATTTTTGAGTGAATTGCCGAAAGTCAGATTTTTGCTGAAATTGTGACCCCAGGGCTTAGGGATTTTTTCAGAAAAATATTTTTCTGCCTGTTAAGTTGTCGAGGGCTGATTTCTTTTCCTGTGATAAAAAGCCTTCTGTTTCGACCGCCAAACCTCTCAGGGGAGCATTTGCAACCGTTTGGCACCATTCTTGAGTGAATTGCCGAAAGTCAGATTTTTGCTGAAATTGTGACCCCGGGGCTTAGGGATTTTTTCAAAAAAATCTTTTTCTGCCTGTTAAGTTGTCGAGGGCTGATTTCTTTTCCTGTGATAAAAAGCCTTCTGTTTCGACCGCAAAACCCCTCAGGGGAGCATTTGCAACCGTTTAGCACCATTTTTGAGTGAATGGCCGAAAGTCAGATTTTTGCTGAAATTGTGACCCCGGGGCTTAGGGATTTTTTCAGAAAAATCTTTTTCTGCCCGTTAAGTTGTCGAGGGCTGATTTCTTTTCCTGTGATAAAAAGCCTTCTGTTTCGACCGCCAAAGCTTTCAGGGGAGCATTTGCAACCGTTTGGCACCATTTTTGAGTGAATGGCCGAAAGTCAGATTTTTGCTGAAATTGTGACCCCGGCTGCCGGCTAATTTTTCAAGGGCTGATTTTTTTCCCTGTGATAAAAAGCCTTCTGTTTCGACCGCCAAACCTTACAGGGGAGCATTTGCAACCGTTTGGCACCGTTTTTGAGTGAATGGCCGAACGTCAGATTTTTGATGAAATTGTGACCCCGGGGCTTAGGGATTTTTTCAGAAAAATATTTTTCTGCCGGCTAATTTTTCAAGGGCTGATTTCTTTTCCTGTGATAAAAAGCCTTCTGTTTCGACCGCCAAACCTTTCAGGGGAGCATTTGCAACCGTTTGGCACCATTTTTGAGTGAATTGCCGAAAGTCAGATTTTTGATGAAATTGTGACCCCGGGGCTTAGGGATTTTTTCAGAAAAATATTTTTCTGCCCGTTAAGTTGTCGAGGGCTGATTTCTTTTCCTGTGATAAAAAGTTTTCTGTTTCAACCGCCAAACCTTTCAGGTGAGCATTTGCAACCGTTTGGCAACATTTTTGAGTGAATTGCCGAAAGTCAGATTTTTGCTGAAATTGTGACCCCGGGGCTTAGGGATTTTTTCAAAAAAATCTTTTTCTGCCCGTTAAGTTGTCGAGGGCTGATTTCTTTCCTGTGATAAAAAGCCTTCTGTTTCGACCGCCAAACCTTTCAGGGGAGCATTTGCAACCTTTTGGCACCATTTTTGAGTGAATTGCCGAAAGTCAGATTTTTGCTGAAATTGTGACCCCGGGGCTTAGGGATTTTTTCAAAAAAATCTTTTTCTGCCTGTTAATTTGTCGAGGGCTGATTTCTTTTCCTGTGATAAAAAGCTTTCTGTTTCGACCGCCAAACCTTTCAGGGGAGCATTTGCAACCGTTTGGCAACATCTTTGAGTGAATGGCTGAAAGTCAGATTTTTGATGAAATTGTGACCCCGGGGCTTAGGGATTTTTTCAGAAAAATATTTTTCTGCCGTCTAAGTTATCGAGGGCTGATTTCTTTTCCTATGAAAAAAGCCTTCTATTTCGACCGCCAAACCTCTCAGGGGAGCATTTGCAACCTTTTGGCACCATTTTTGAGCGAATTGCCGAAAGTCAGATTTTTGATGAAATTGTGACCCCGGGGCTTAGGGATTTTTTCAAAAAAATCTTTTTCTGCCCGTTAAGTTGTCGAGGGCTGATTTCTTTTCCTGTGATAAAAAGTTTTCTGTTTCAACCGCCAAACCTTTCAGGTGAGCATTTGCAACCGTTTGGCAACATTTTTGAGTGAATTGCCGAAAGTCAGATTTTTGCTGAAATTGTGACCCCGGGGCTTAGGGATTTTTTCAAAAAAATCTTTTTCTGCCCGTTAAGTTGTCGAGGGCTGATTTCTTTCCTGTGATAAAAAGCCTTCTGTTTCGACCGCCAAACCTTTCAGGGGAGCATTTGCAACCTTTTGGCACCATTTTTGAGTGAATTGCCGAAAGTCAGATTTTTGCTGAAATTGTGACCCCAGGGCTTAGGGATTTTTTCAGAAAAATATTTTTCTGCCGGCTAAGTTTTCAAGGGCTGATTTCTTTTCCTGTGATAAAAAGCCTTCTGTTTCGACCGCCAAACCTTTCAGGGGAGCATTTGCAACCGTTTGGCACCGTTTTTGAGTGAATTGCCGAAAGTCACATTTTTGCTGAAATTGTGACCCCGGGGCTTAGGGATTTTTTCAGAAAAATCTTTTTCTGCCGTCTAAGTTGTCGAGGGCTGATTTCTTTTCCTATGACAAAAAGCCTTCTATTTCGACCGCCAAACCTCTCAGGGGAGCATTTGCAACCTTTTGGCACCATTTTTGAGCGAATTGCCGAAAGTCAGATTTTTGATGAAATTGTGACCCCGGGGCTTAGGGATTTTTTCAAAAAAATCTTTTTCTGCCCGTTAAGTTGTCGAGGGCTGATTTCTTTTCCTGTGATAAAAAGCTTTCTGTTTCAACAGCCAAACCTTTCAGGTGAGCATTTGCAACCGTTTGGCAACATTTTTGAGTGATTTGCCAAAAGTCAGATTTTTGCTGAAATTGTGACCCCGGGGCTTAGGGATTTTTTCAAAAAAAATCTTTTTCTGCCCGATAAGTTGTCGAGGGCTGATTTCTTTCCTGTGATAAAAAGCCTTCTGTTTCGACCGCCAAACCTTTCAGGGGAGCATTTGCAACCTTTTGGCACCATTTTTGAGTGAATTGCCGAAAGTCAGATTTTTGCTGAAATTGTGACCCCAGGGCTTAGGGATTTTTTCAGAAAAATATTTTTCTGCCTGTTAAGTTGTCGAGGGCTGATTTCTTTTCCTGTGATAAAAAGCCTTCTGTTTCGACCGCCAAACCTCTCAGGGGAGCATTTGCAACCGTTTGGCACCATTCTTGAGTGAATTGCCGAAAGTCAGATTTTTGCTGAAATTGTGACCCCGGGGCTTAGGGATTTTTTCAAAAAAATCTTTTTCTGCCTGTTAAGTTGTCGAGGGCTGATTTCTTTTCCTGTGATAAAAAGCTTTCTGTTTCGACCGCCAAACCTTTCAGGGGAGCATTTGCAACCGTTTGGCAACATCTTTGAGTGAATGGCTGAAAGTCAGATTTTTGATGAAATTGTTACTCCGGGGCTTAGGGATTATTGCAAAAAAATCTTTTTCTGCCCGTTAAGTTGTCGAGGACTGATTTCGTTTCCTGTGATAGAAAGCCTTCTGTTTTGACCGCAAAACCTCTCAGGGGAGCATTTGCAACCGTTTGGCACCATTTTTGAGTGAATTGGAGAACGTCAGATTTTTGATGAAATTGTGACCCCGGGGCTTAGGGATTTTTTCAGAAAAATATTTTTCTGCCGGCTATGTTTTCAAGGGCTGATTTCTTTTCCTGTGATAAAAAGCCTTCTGTTTCGACCGCCAAAGCTTTCAGGGGAGCATTTGCAACCGTTTGGCACCATTTTTGAGTGAATGGCCGAAAGTCAGATTTTTGCTGAAATTGTGACCCCGGCTGCCGGCTAATTTTTCAAGGGCTGATTTTTTTCCCTGTGATAAAAAGCCTTCTGTTTCGACCGCCAAACCCCTCAGGGGAGCATTTGCAACCGTTTAGCACCATTTTTGAGTGAATGGCCGAAAGTCAGATTTTTGCTGAAATTGTGACCCCGGGGCTTAGGGATTTTTTCAGAAAAATCTTTTTCTGCCCGTTAAGTTGTCGAGGGCTGATTTCTTTTCCTGTGATAAAAAGCCTTCTGTTTCGACCGCCAAAGCTTTCAGGGGAGCATTTGCAACCGTTTGGCACCATTTTTGAGTGAATGGCCGAAAGTCAGATTTTTGCTGAAATTGTGACCCCGGCTGCCGGCTAATTTTTCAAGGGCTGATTTTTTTCCCTGTGATAAAAAGCCTTCTGTTTCGACCGCCAAACCTTACAGGGGAGCATTTGCAACCGTTTGGCACCGTTTTTGAGTGAATGGCCGAACGTCAGATTTTTGATGAAATTGTGACCCCGGGGCTTAGGGATTTTTTCAGAAAAATATTTTTCTGCCGGCTAATTTTTCAAGGGCTGATTTCTTTTCCTGTGATAAAAAGCCTTCTGTTTCGACCGCCAAACCTTTCAGGGGAGCATTTGCAACCGTTTGGCACCATTTTTGAGTGAATTGCCGAAAGTCAGATTTTTGATGAAATTGTGACCCCGGGGCTTAGGGATTTTTTCAGAAAAATATTTTTCTGCCCGTTAAGTTGTCGAGGGCTGATTTCTTTTCCTGTGATAAAAAGTTTTCTGTTTCAACCGCCAAACCTTTCAGGTGAGCATTTGCAACCGTTTGGCAACATTTTTGAGTGAATTGCCGAAAGTCAGATTTTTGCTGAAATTGTGACCCCGGGGCTTAGGGATTTTTTCAAAAAAATCTTTTTCTGCCCGTTAAGTTGTCGAGGGCTGATTTCTTTCCTGTGATAAAAAGCCTTCTGTTTCGACCGCCAAACCTTTCAGGGGAGCATTTGCAACCTTTTGGCACCATTTTTGAGTGAATTGCCGAAAGTCAGATTTTTGCTGAAATTGTGACCCCGGGGCTTAGGGATTTTTTCAAAAAAATCTTTTTCTGCCTGTTAATTTGTCGAGGGCTGATTTCTTTTCCTGTGATAAAAAGCTTTCTGTTTCGACCGCCAAACCTTTCAGGGGAGCATTTGCAACCGTTTGGCAACATCTTTGAGTGAATGGCTGAAAGTCAGATTTTTGATGAAATTGTGACTCCGGGGCTTAGGGATTATTGCAAAAAAATCTTTTTCTGCCCGTTAAGTTGTCGAGGGCTGATTTCTTTCCTGTGAT
Organism: Podarcis muralis; assembly: GCF_964188315.1. Taxonomy (NCBI): domain Eukaryota; kingdom Metazoa; phylum Chordata; class Lepidosauria; order Squamata; family Lacertidae; genus Podarcis; species Podarcis muralis. The sequence goes on along the minus strand of NC_135664.1, from coordinate 21,060,581 downwards.
AAAAAGCCTTCTGTTTCGACCGCCAAACCTTTCAGGGGAGCATTTGCAACCTTTTGGCACCATTTTTGAGTGAATTGGAGAACGTCAGATTTTTGATGAAATTGTGACCCCGGGGCTTAGGGATTTTTTCAAAAAAATCTTTTTCTGCCTGTTAATTTGCCGAGGGCTGATTTCTTTTCCTGTGATAAAAAGCTTTCTGTTTCGACCGCCAAACCTTTCAGGGGAGCATTTGCAACCGTTTGGCAACATCTTTGAGTGAATGGCTGAAAGTCAGATTTTTGATCAAATTGTGACTCCGGGGCTTAGGGATTATTGCAAAAAAATCTTTTTCTGCCCGTTAAGTTGTCGAGGACTGATTTCGTTTCCTGTGATAGAAAGCCTTCTGTTTTGACCGCAAAACCTCTCAGGGGAGCATTTGCAACCGTTTGGCACCATTTTTGAGTGAATTGGAGAACGTCAGATTTTTGATGAAATTGTGACCCCGGGGCTTAGGGATTTTTTCAGAAAAATATTTTTCTGCCGGCTATGTTTTCAAGGGCTGATTTCTTTTCCTGTGATAAAAAGCCTTCTGTTTCGACCGCCAAAGCTTTCAGGGGAGCATTTGCAACCGTTTGGCACCATTTTTGAGTGAATGGCCGAAAGTCAGATTTTTGCTGAAATTGTGACCCCGGCTGCCGGCTAATTTTTCAAGGGCTAATTTTTTGTCCTGTGATAAAAAGCCTTCTGTTTCGACCGCCAAACCCCTCAGGGGAGCATTTGCAACCGTTTAGCACCATTTTTGAGTGAATGGCCGAAAGTCAGATTTTTGCTGAAATTGTGACCCCGGGGCTTAGGGATTTTTTCAGAAAAATCTTTTTCTGCCCGTTAAGTTGTCGAGGGCTGATTTCTTTTCCTGTGATAAAAAGCCTTCTGTTTCGACCGCCAAAGCTTTCAGGGGAGCATTTGCAACCGTTTGGCACCATTTTTGAGTGAATGGCCGAAAGTCAGATTTTTGCTGAAATTGTGACCCCGGCTGCCGGCTAATTTTTCAATGGCTGATTTTTTCCCCTGTGATAAAAAGCCTTCTGTTTCGACCGCCAAACCTTACAGGGGAGCATTTGCAACCGTTTGGCACCGTTTTTGAGTGAATGGCCGAACGTCAGATTTTTGATGAAATTGTGACCCCGGGGCTTAGGGATTTTTTCAGAAAAATATTTTTCTGCCGGCTAATTTTTCAAGGGCTGATTTCTTTTCCTGTGATAAAAAGCCTTCTGTTTCGACCGCCAAACCTTTCAGGGGAGCATTTGCAACCGTTTGGCACCATTTTTGAGTGAATTGCCGAAAGTCAGATTTTTGATGAAATTGTGACCCCGGGGCTTAGGGATTTTTTCAGAAAAATATTTTTCTGCCCGTTAAGTTGTCGAGGGCTGATTTCTTTTCCTGTGATAAAAAGTTTTCTGTTTCAACCGCCAAACCTTTCAGGTGAGCATTTGCAACCGTTTGGCAACATTTTTGAGTGAATTGCCGAAAGTCAGATTTTTGCTGAAATTGTGACCCCGGGGCTTAGGGATTTTTTCAAAAAAATCTTTTTCTGCCCGTTAAGTTGTCGAGGGCTGATTTCTTTCCTGTGATAAAAAGCCTTCTGTTTCGACCGCCAAACCTTTCAGGGGAGCATTTGCAACCTTTTGGCACCATTTTTGAGTGAATTGCCGAAAGTCAGATTTTTGCTGAAATTGTGACCCCAGGGCTTAGGGATTTTTTCAGAAAAATATTTTTCTGCCGGCTAAGTTTTCAAGGGCTGATTTCTTTTCCTGTGATAAAAAGCCTTCTGTTTCGACCGCCAAACCTTTCAGGGGAGCATTTGCAACCGTTTGGCACCGTTTTTGAGTGAATTGCCGAAAGTCACATTTTTGCTGAAATTGTGACCCCGGGGCTTAGGGATTTTTTCAGAAAAATCTTTTTCTGCCGTCTAAGTTGTCGAGGGCTGATTTCTTTTCCTATGACAAAAAGCCTTCTATTTCGACCGCCAAACCTCTCAGGGGAGCATTTGCAACCTTTTGGCACCATTTTTGAGCGAATTGCCGAAAGTCAGATTTTTGATGAAATTGTGACCCCGGGGCTTAGGGATTTTTTCAAAAAAATCTTTTTCTGCCCGTTAAGTTGTCGAGGGCTGATTTCTTTTCCTGTGATAAAAAGCCTTCTGTTTCGACCGCCAAACCTTTCAGGGGAGCATTTGCAACCTTTTGGCACCATTTTTGAGTGAATTGCCGAAAGTCAGATTTTTGCTGAAATTGTGACCCCAGGGCTTAGGGATTTTTTCAGAAAAATATTTTTCTGCCGGCTAATTTTTCAAGGGCTGATTTCTTTTCCTGTGATAAAAAGCCTTCTGTTTCGACCGCCAAACCTTTCAGGGGAGCATTTGCAACCGTTTGGCACCGTTTTTGAGTGAATTGCCGAAAGTCACATTTTTGCTGAAATTGTGACCCCGGCTGCCGGCTAATTTTTCAAGGGCTGATTTTTTTCCCTGTGATAAAAAGCCTTCTGTTTCGACCGCCAAACCCCTCAGGGGAGCATTTGCAACCGTTTAGCACCATTTTTGAGTGAATGGCTGAAAGTCAGATTTTTGCTGAAATTGTGACCCCGGGGCTTAGGGATTTTTTCAGAAAAATCTTTTTCTGCCCGTTAAGTTGTCGAGGGCTGATTTCTTTTCCTGTGATAAAAAGCCTTCTGTTTCGACCGCCAAAGCTTTCAGGGGAGCATTTGCAACCGTTTGGCACCATTTTTGAGTGAATGGCCGAAAGTCAGATTTTTGCTGAAATTGTGACCCCGGCTGCTGGCTAATTTTTCAAGGGCTGATTTTTTTCCCTGTGATAAAAAGCCTTCTGTTTCGACCGCCAAACCTTACAGGGGAGCATTTGCAACCGTTTGGCACCGTTTTTGAGTGAATGGCCGAACGTCAGATTTTTGATGAAATTGTGACCCCGGGGCTTAGGGATTTTTTCAGAAAAATATTTTTCTGCCGGCTAATTTTTCAAGGGCTGATTTCTTTTCCTGTGATAAAAAGCCTTCTGTTTCGACCGCCAAACCTTTCAGGGGAGCATTTGCAACCGTTTGGCACCATTTTTGAGTGAATTGCCGAAAGTCAGATTTTTGATGAAATTGTGACCCCGGGGCTTAGGGATTTTTTCAGAAAAATATTTTTCTGCCCGTTAAGTTGTCGAGGGCTGATTTGTTTTCCTGTGATAAAAAGTTTTCTGTTTCAACCGCCAAACCTTTCAGGTGAGCATTTGCAACCGTTTGGCAACATTTTTGACTGAATTGCCGAAAGTCAGATTTTTGCTGAAATTGTGACCCCGGGGCTTAGGGATTTTTTCAAAAAAATCTTTTTCTGCCCGTTAAGTTGTCGAGGGCTGATTTCTTTCCTGTGATAAAAAGCCTTCTGTTTCGACCGCCAAACCTTTCAGGGGAGCATTTGCAACCTTTTGGCACCATTTTTGAGTGAATTGCCGAAAGTCAGATTTTTGCTGAAATTGTGACCCCAGGGCTTAGGGATTTTTTCAGAAAAATATTTTTCTGCCGGCTAAGTTTTCAAGGGCTGATTTCTTTTCCTGTGATAAAAAGCCTTCTGTTTCGACCGCCAAACCTTTCAGGGGAGCATTTGCAACCGTTTGGCACCGTTTTTGAGTGAATTGCCGAAAGTCACATTTTTGCTGAAATTGTGACCCCGGGGCTTAGGGATTTTTTCAGAAAAATCTTTTTCTGCCGTCTAAGTTGTCGAGGGCTTTTTTCTTTTCCTATGACAAAAAGCCTTCTATTTCGACCGCCAAACCTCTCAGGGGAGCATTTGCAACCTTTTGGCACCATTTTTGAGCGAATTGCCGAAAGTCAGATTTTTGATGAAATTGTGACCCCGGGGCTTAGGGATTTTTTCAAAAAAATCTTTTTCTGCCCGTTAAGTTGTCGAGGGCTGATTTCTTTCCTGTGATAAAAAGCCTTCTGTTTCAACAGCCAAACCTTTCAGGTGAGCATTTGCAACCGTTTGGCAACATTTTTGAGTGAATTGCCGAAAGTCAGATTTTTGCTGAAATTGTGACCCCGGGGCTTAGGGATTTTTTCAAAAAAATCTTTTTCTGCCCGTTAAGTTGTCGAGGGCTGATTTCTTTCCTGTGATAAAAAGCCTTCTGTTTCGACCGCCAAACCTTTCAGGGGAGCATTTGCAACCTTTTGGCACCATTTTTGAGTGAATTGCCGAAAGTCAGATTTTTGCTGAAATTGTGACCCCAGGGCTTAGGGATTTTTTCAGAAAAATATTTTTCTGCCGGCTAAGTTTTCAAGGGCTGATTTCTTTTCCTGTGATAAAAAGCCTTCTGTTTCGACCGCCAAACCTTTCAGGGGAGCATTTGCAACCGTTTGGCACCGTTTTTGAGTGAATTGCCGAAAGTCACATTTTTGCTGAAATTGTGACCCCGGGGCTTAGGGATTTTTTCAGAAAAATCTTTTTCTGCCGTCTAAGTTGTCGAGGGCTGATTTCTTTTCCTATGACAAAAAGCCTTCTATTTCGACCGCCAAACCTCTCAGGGGAGCATTTGCAACCTTTTGGCACCATTTTTGAGCGAATTGCCGAAAGTCAGATTTTTGATGAAATTGTGACCCCGGCTTAGGGATTTTTTCAAAAAAATCTTTTTCTGCCCGTTAAGTTGTCGAGGGCTGATTTCTTTCCTGTGATAAAAAGCCTTCTGTTTCAACAGCCAAACCTTTCAGGTGAGCATTTGCAACCGTTTGGCAACATTTTTGAGTGAATTGCCGAAAGTCAGATTTTTGCTGAAATTGTGACCCCGGGGCTTAGGGATTTTTTCAAAAAAATCTTTTTCTGCCCGTTAAGTTGTCGAGGGCTGATTTCTTTCCTGTGATAAAAAGCCTTCTGTTTCGACCGCCAAACCTTTCAGGGGAGCATTTGCAACCTTTTGGCACCATTTTTGAGTGAATTGCCGAAAGTCAGATTTTTGCTGAAATTGTGACCCCAGGGCTTAGGGATTTTTTCAGAAAAATATTTTTCTGCCTGTTAAGTTGTCGAGGGCTGATTTCTTTTCCTGTGATAAAAAGCCTTCTGTTTCGACCGCCAAACCTCTCAGGGGAGCATTTGCAACCGTTTGGCACCATTCTTGAGTGAATTGCCGAAAGTCAGATTTTTGCTGAAATTGTGACCCCGGGGCTTAGGGATTTTTTCAGAAAAATATTTTTCTGCTGGCTAATTTTTCAAGGGCTGATTTCTTTTCCTGTGATAAAAAGCCTTCTGTTTCGACCGCCAAACCTTTCAGGGGAGCATTTGCAACCGTTTGGCACCGTTTTTGAGTGAATTGGAGAACGTCAGATTTTTGATGAAATTAGACCCCGGGGCTTAGGGATTTTTTCAGAAAAATCTTTTTCTGCCCGTTAAGTTGTCGAGGGCTGATTTCTTTTCCTGTGATAAAAAGCCTTCTGTTTCGACCGCCAAAGCTTTCAGGGGAGCATTTGCAACCGTTTGGCACCATTTTTGAGTGAATGGCCGAAAGTCAGATTTTTGCTGAAATTGTGACCCCGGCTGCCGGCTAATTTTTCAAGGGCTGATTTTTTCCCCCTGTGATAAAAAGCCTTCTGTTTCGACCGCCAAACCTTACCGGGGAGCATTTGCAACCGTTTGGCACTGTTTTTGAGTGAATTGCCGAAAGTCAGATTTTTGCTGAAATTGTGACCCCGGGGCTTAGGGATTTTTTCAAAAAAATCTTTTTCTGCCCGTTAAGTTGTCGAGGGCTGATTTCTTTTCCTTTGATAAAAAGCCTTCTGTTTCGACCGCCAAAGCTTTCAGGGGAGCATTTGCAACCGTTTGGCACCATTTTTGAGTGAATGGCCGAAAGTCAGATTTTTGCTGAAATTGTGACCCCGGCTGCCGGCTAATTTTTCAAGGGCTGATTTTTTCCCCTGTGATAAAAAGCCTTCTGTTTCGACCGCCAAACCTTACCGGGGAGCATTTGCAACCGTTTGGCACCGTTTTTGAGTGAATTGCCGAAAGTCAGATTTTTGATGAAATTGTGACCCCGGGGCTTAGGGATTTTTTCAGAAAAATATTTTTCTGTCGGCTAATTTTTCAAGGGCTGATTTCTTTTCCTGTGATAAAAAGCCTTCTGTTTCGTCCGCCAAACCTTTCAGGGGAGCATTTGCAACCGTTTGGCAACATTTTTGAGTGAATTGCCGAAAGTCAGATTTTTGCTGAAATTGTGACCCCGGGGCTTAGGGATTTTTTCAAAAAAATCTTTTTCTGCCCGTTAAGTTGTCGAGGGCTGATTTCTTTCCTGTGATAAAAAGCCTTCTGTTTCGACCGCCAAACCTTTCAGGGGAGCATTTGCAACCTTTTGGCACCATTTTTGAGTGAATTGCCGAAAGTCAGATTTTTGCTGAAATTGTGACCCCAGGGCTTAGGGATTTTTTCAGAAAAATATTTTTCTGCCGGCTAAGTTTTCAAGGGCTGATTTCTTTTCCTGTGATAAAAAGCTTTCTGTTTCGACCGCCAAACCTTTCAGGGGAGCATTTGCAACCGTTTGGCACCATCTTTGAGTGAATGGCTGAAAGTCAGATTTTTGATGAAATTGTGACTCCGGGGCTTAGGGATTATTGCAAAAAAATCTTTTTCTGCCCGTTAAGTTTTCAAGGGCTGATTTCTTTTCCTGTGATAAAAAGCTTTCTGTTTCGACCGCCAAACCTTTCAGGGGAGCATTTGCAACCGTTTGGCACCATTTTTGAGTGAATGGCCGAAAGTCAGATTTTTGCTGAAATTGTGACCCCGGCTGCCGGCTAATTTTTCAAGGTCTGATTTTTTTTCCTGTGATAAAAAGCCTTCTGTTTCGACCGCCAAACCTCTCAGGGGAGCATTTGCAACCGTTTAGCACCATTTTTGAGTGAATGGCCGAAAGTCAGATTTTTGCTGAAATTGTGACCCCGGGGCTTAGGGATTTTTTCAGAAAAATCTTTTTCTGCCCGTTAAGTTGTCGAGGGCTGATTTCTTTTCCTGTGATAAAAAGCCTTCTGTTTCGACCGCCAAAGCTTTCAGGGGAGCATTTGCAACCGTTTGGCACCATTTTTGAGTGAATGGCCGAAAGTCAGATTTTTGCTGAAATTGTGACCCCGGCTGCCGGCTAATTTTTCAAGGGCTGATTTTTTTTCCTGTGATAAAAAGCCTTCTGTTTCAACCGCCAAACCTTACAGGGGAGCATTTGCAACCGTTTGGCACCGTTTTTGAGTGAATTGCCGAAAGTCAGATTTTTGATGAAATTGTGACCCCGGGGCTTAGGGATTTTTTCAGAAAAATATTTTTCTGCCGTCTAAGTTGTCGAGGGCTGATTTCTTTTCCTATGACAAAAAGCCTTCTATTTCGACCGCCAAACCTCTCAGGGGAGCATTTGCAACCTTTTGGCACCATTTTTGAGCGAATTGCCGAAAGTCAGATTTTTGCTGAAATTGTGACCCCGGGGCTTAGGGATTTTTTCAAAAAAATCTTTTTCTGCCCGTTAAATTGTCGAGGGCTGATTTCTTTCCTGTGATAAAAAGCCTACTGTTTCGACCGCCAAACCTTTCAGGGGAGCATTTGCAACCTTTTGGCACCATTTTTGAGTGAATTGCCGAAAGTCAGATTTTTGCTGAAATTGTGACCCCAGGGCTTAGGGATTTTTTCAGAAAAATATTTTTCTGCCGGCTAAGTTTTCAAGGGCTGATTTCTTTTCCTGTGATAAAAAGCCTTCTGTTTCGACCGCCAAACCTTTCAGGGGAGCATTTGCAACCGTTTGGCACCGTTTTTGAGTGAATTGCCGAAAGTCACATTTTTGCTGAAATTGTGACCCCGGGGCTTAGGGATTTTTTCAAAAAAATCTTTTTCTGCCTGTTAAGTTGTCGAGGGCTGATTTATTTTTCCTGTGTTAAAAAGCCTTCTGTTTCGACCGCCAAACCTCTCAGGGGAGCATTTGTAACCGTTTGGCTCCATTCTTGAGTGAATTGCCGAAAGTCAGATTTTTGCTGAAATTGTGAACCCGGGGTTTAGGGATTTTTTCAGAAAAATAATTTTCTGCCGGCTAATTTTTCAAGGGCTGATTTCTTTTCCTGTGATAAAAAGCTTTCTGTTTCGACCGCCAAACCTTTCAGGGGAGCATTTGCAACCGTTTGGCACCATCTTTGAGTGAATGGCTGAAAGTCAGATTTTTGATGAAATTGTGACTCCGGGGCTTAGGGATTATTGCAAAAAAATCTTTTTCTGCCCGTTAAGTTGTCGAGGACTGATTTCGTTTCCTGTGATAGAAAGCCTTCTGTTTCGACCGCAAAACCTCTCAGGGGAGCATTTGCAACCGTTTGGCACCATTTTTGAGTGAATTGGAGAACGTCAGATTTTTGATGAAATTGTGACCCCGGGGCTTAGGGATTTTTTCAGAAAAATATTTTTCTGCCGGCTATGTTTTCAAGGGCTGATTTCTTTTCCTGTGATAAAAAGCCTTCTGTTTCGACCGCCAAAGCTTTCAGGGGAGCATTTGCAACCGTTTGGCACCATTTTTGAGTGAATGGCCGAAAGTCAGATTTTTGCTGAAATTGTGACCCCGGCTGCCGGCTAATTTTTCAAGGGCTGATTTTTTTTCCTGTGATAAAAAGCCTTCTGTTTCGACCGCCAAACCTCTCAGGGGAGCATTTGCAACCGTTTAGCACCATTTTTGAGTGAATGGCCGAAAGTCAGATTTTTGCTGAAATTGTGACCCCGGGGCTTAGGGATTTTTTCAGAAAAATCTTTTTCTGCCCGTTAAGTTGTCGAGGGCTGATTTCTTTCCTGTGATAAAAAGCCTTCTGTTTCGACCGCCAAACCTTTCAGGGGAGCATTTGCAACCTTTTGGCACCATTTTTGAGTGAATTGCCGAAAGTCAGATTTTTGCTGAAATTGTGACCCCAGGGCTTAGGGATTTTTTCAGAAAAATATTTTTCTGCCGGCTAAGTTTTCAAGGGCTGATTTCTTTTCCTGTGATAAAAAGCCTTCTGTTTCGACCGCCAAACCTTTCAGGGGAGCATTTGCAACCGTTTGGCACCGTTTTTGAGTGAATTGCCGAAAGTCACATTTTTGCTGAAATTGTGACCCCGGGGCTTAGGGATTTTTTCAAAAAAATCTTTTTCTGCCTGTTAAGTTGTCGAGGGCTGATTTCTTTTCCCGTGATAAAAAGCTTTCTGTTTCGACCGCCAAACCTTTCAGGGGAGCATTTGCAACCGTTTGGCACCATCTTTGAGTAAATGGCTGAAAGTCAGATTTTTGATGAAATTGTGACTCCGGGGGTTAGGGATTATTGCAAAAAAATCTTTTTCTGCCCGTTAAGTTGTCGAGGACTGATTTCGTTTCCTGTGATAGAAAGCCTTCTGTTTCAACCGCAAAACCTCTCAGGGGAGCATTTGCAACCGTTTGGCACCATTTTTGAGTGAATTGGAGAACGTCAGATTTTTGATGAAATTGTGACCCCGGGGCTTAGGGATTTTTTCAGAAAAATATTTTTCTGCCGGCTATGTTTTCAAGGGCTGATTTCTTTTCCTGTGATAAAAAGCCTTCTGTTTCGACCGCCAAAGCTTTCAGGGGAGCATTTGCAACCGTTTGGCACCATTTTTTAGTGAATGGCCGAAAGTCAGATTTTTGCTGAAATTGTGACCCCGGCTGCCGGCTAATTTTTCAAGGGCTGATTTTTTTTCCTGTGATAAAAAGCCTTCTGTTTCGACCGCCAAACCTCTCAGGGGAGCATTTGCAACCGTTTAGCACCATTTTTGAGTGAATGGCCGAAAGTCAGATTTTTGCTGAAATTGTGACCCCGGGGCTTAGGGATTTTTTCAGAAAAATCTTTTTCTGCCCGTTAAGTTGTCGAGGGCTGATTTCTTTTCCTGTGATAAAAAGCCTTCTGTTTTGACCGCCAAAGCTTTCAGGGGAGCATTTGCAACCGTTTGGCACCATTTTTGAGTGAATGGCCGAAAGTCAGATTTTTGCTGAAATTGTGACCCCGGCTGTCGGCTAATTTTTCAAGGGCTGATTTTTTCCCCTGTGATAAAAAGCCTTCTGTTTCGACCGCCAAACCTTACAGGGGAGCATTTGCAACCGTTTGGCACCGTTTTTGAGTGAATTGCCGAACGTCAGATTTTTGATGAAATTGTGACCCCGGGGCTTAGGGATTTTTTCAGAAAAATATTTTTCTGCCGTCTAAGTTGTCGAGGGCTGATTTCTTTTCCTATGACAAAAAGCCTTCTATTTCGACCGGCAAACCTCTCAGGGGAGCATATGCAACCTTTTGGCACCATTCTTGAGCGAATTGCCGAAAGTCAGATTTTTGATGAAATTGTGACCCCGGGGCTTAGGGATTTTTTCAAAAAAATCTTTTTCTGCCCGTTAAGTTGTCGAGGGCTGATTTCTTTTCCTGTGATAAAAAGCTTTCTGTTTCAACCGCCAAACCTTTCAGGGGAGCATTTGCAACCTTTTGGCACCATTTTTGAGTGAATTGCCGAAAGTCAGATTTTTGATGAAATTGTGACCCCGGGGCTTAGGGATTATTGCAAAAAAATCTTTTTCTGCCCGTTAAGTTGTCGAGGACTGATTTCGTTTCCTGTGAGAGAAAGCCTTCTGTTTCGACCGCAAAACCTCTCAGGGGAGCATTTGCAACCGTTTGGCACCATTTTTGAGTGAATTGGAGAACGTCAGATTTTTGATGAAATTGTGACCCCAGGGCTTAGGGATTTTTTCAGAAAAATCTTTTTCTGCCGGCTATGTTTTCAAGGGCTGATTTCTTTTCCTGTGATAAAAAGCCTTCTGTTTCGACCGCCAAAGCTTTCAGGGGAGCATTTGCAACCGTTTGGCACCATTTTTGAGTGAATGGCCAAAAGTCAGATTTTTGCTGAAATTGTGACCCCGGCTGCCGGCTAATTTTTCAAGGGCTGATTTTTTTTCCTGTGATAAAAAGCCTTCTGTTTCGACCGCCAAACCTTACAGGGGAGCATTTGCAACCGTTTGGCACCGTTTTTGAGTGAATTGCCGAACGTCAGATTTTTGATGAAATTGTGACCCCGGGGCTTAGGGATTTTTTCAAAAAAATCTTTTTCTGCCCGTTAAGTTGTCGAGGGCTGATTTCTTTCCTGTGATAAAAAGCCTTCTGTTTCGACCGCCAAACCTTTCAGGGGAGCATTTGCAACCTTTTGGCACCATTTTTGAGTGAATTGCCGAAAGTCAGATTTTTGCTGAAATTGTGACCCCGGGGCTTAGGGATTTTTTCAGAAAAATATTTTTCTGCCGGCTAAGTTTTCAAGGGCTGATTTCTTTTCCTGTGATAAAAAGCCTTCTGTTTCGACTGCCAAACCTTTCAGGGGAGCATTTGCAACCGTTTGGCACCGTTTTTGAGTGAATTGCCGAAAGTCACATTTTTGCTGAAATTGTGACCCCGGGGCTTAGGGATTTTTTCAAAAAAATCTTTTTCTGCCTGTTAAGTTGTCGAGGGCTGATTTCTTTTCCTGTGATAAAAAGCCTTCTTTTTCGACCGCCAAACCTCTCAGGGGAGCATTTGCAACCGTTTGGCACCATTCTTGAGTGAATTGCCGAAAGTCAGATTTTTGCTGAAATTGTGACCCCGGGGCTTAGGGATTTTTTCAGAAAAATATTTTTCTGCCGGCTATGTTTTCAAGGGCTGATTTCTTTTCCTGTGATAAAAAGCCTTCTGTTTCGACCGCCAAACCTTTCAGGGGAGCATTTGCAACCGTTTGGCACCGTTTTTGAGTGAATTGCCGAAAGTCAGTGTCAGGGGTTCAGGAGCAGAGGGACAGGAAAGGGAGGAATTAGAGACCGAGGGAGAGGAATCCGAGGGAGAGGTCAGCGATGATAGCCATCCGAGGTCTCTAAGTCTCTCCAGCGAATCAGAGGATTCACAGAAAGGGGCTCCCGTGGTCAGAGCTAGGGGGTTGCCAGAGGGAACACCCCAGGAAGGAGGGGCCAGAGGGGACTCAGAGAGCAGCAGCTGGAAATCGGGACCAGCTTCCCCACCGGAGAGCAGTAAGGGGGAGGAGTCCCAAACATCGGCAGCAGGCAGCTTTCCGTCAGCGGAAGGACATGAGTCAGGGTTAGCCACGCCTGCATCAGAGAGCGAGGAAACGGTCAAAAGGAAGGTCAGGGGCAGCGCGCGCGCGCCAAGTTCAAATGTACAAGAGGGGGGCGCAATGAGCAGCCCGGAGAGGGAGCCGGGTCCCAAAGCCCGCCGAAGAGAGGGGGAGGAGTCCGAAGGGTCCGCTTCCGAGGCGTCCAGGAAGGAAGGCACCCAGGGGGGTAGTAGGACCCAGAGGCGGAAGGAGAAACGTAGAAGGTGGAGTAAGGCTAGAGTCTTAAACTGGTGTACAGGGGGCGGAGACTCAGACGAGGCTTCGCTGGTCTAGGGTCTAGACGTAGAGACGCACGCTAGGGTTTGAAAATGGGAACTAAACTTCAATAAAGACTTTGTACAGTTCTGCTGGCTAGCGTTGGTCTTCTGTGAGCTGGGACCTGGAGGCAGTCTCTGACACTAAGCCTCGTCTCACAGTTTCATCGGTTTTCTTCGCCTCAAGCATCGCTACGGGAGCGAGGCAGGGAGGGCAGAAGACTGGTGCCTTGCGAGCTCACAAAAGTCAGGCGAGATGACTACAGAACAGAAAATAGCTTCCCTGGAAGAAGCGGTGACACAACTCAGCGCTGAAATAATCGCATCCAGGAAGAGAGAGGAAGAAGCGGCAGCTGCCTGCAGAGATCTTCAAGCCAGGTTGGAAGGGCTTGTGAAGCAGGGGCTACCGGGACCCACATCCGAGGGGATTGGGTTGGGGAAGAGAGGAGGCAGCATTGTATCTCATTTTGATGGGAATTTGCAGCAGTACCCCAATTTCCGAGCAGACGTGCTGTTTGCGCTGCAGCTGCTGGAGAGAGACTTTAGAGATGAGCGGGAGAAAGTGGGGTTTATTTTGTCTCATCTGCATGGGGACGCGAAAGCATGGCTGCGCAATCTGTGGAGGGATAAGGATCCAGCGCTCCAAAGCGCAGATGCATTCATTAAGGCAATGGACTCCTGTTTCTTATCTAACATAGACATTGACATTGCCCGGAGAGACATATTTGGGCTAAGACAAGGGAAAGCCAGCGTAAGGCAGTATCATTCCCGGTTTTTTGCATTGGTCAACGCGCTGAATTGGGATAAGGATTCTCCGCCAGTTAGAGACCTTTTTTTGGAGGGATTGAGCCCACAGATCAAGGATGAGATGGCACGGGGAGAGAGACCCACAACCACTCAGCAAGTGGTTGAAAGAGCATTGTCGATTGGGGTGAGGCAGGAAGAACGCCCATGGAGCAAAGAAGAAGGGCGTTGGGGACGCACACCAGCGAGAGTGCCCCCCCTCTTGCCCAGAGAGGCAGCGCGTGCGCAGTCCACGCCTCCACAGGGAGGGGGCGAAGAGCAGATGGAGATTGGCGGTGCTAGGGCTCACTCAGCTACCAGAGCCTTAACACCGGGAGCAGTAAAATCGAAGCTGCCTAGAAGGAACAGGAAGTGCTATATATGTGAGAGTGGAGAGCACATGGCGAAAGAGTGTCCCCAGAGGATCCACAAGCACACTGCAGCTTCAGTGACAGTATTGGAAACAACTCAGCAGAGAGAACCACAGCAGGGAAACGACGAAGTCTGGCTGGAATAGGAGGCACTGGGGCCCAGCCAGACGAGTCAGTGAGGAAGTCCCCAGAGATTTTGCAGCCCACAGACCCCCTCCCGCCCAAACCAGTGGTGCAGCTCACCGCATCGCTCCAGCTGCCCAATGGACTCACCTTAGAAGTGCCTATTACAATTGACTCTGGCAGTAATGCAGACTTTATAGGACTGGAGTTCATTCAACAACACAACGTAGCATTACTGCCAGCCACGCTGCCCCTGAAGGTTGTCACGGTGGATGGCAGGGAACTGCTAGGGGGGCAGGTGGTGCAGCAGACGCCGCCGATGGTGATGCAAATTGGGAATCACCGGGAGGTCATCAGCTTCAATGTCACCCAACTGTCGGACACGCCTGTAGTATTAGGCATGAGTTGGCTGCACAGGCACAGCCCAGCATTGGCTTGGTACCAGCGCCAACTGACTTTTGGATCCTCCTACTGTGCGGAACACTGCATTATACCCAGCCCAGAAGGGGAAGAGGAAGACCCGCAGTTACAGTTGGGCACGCTGCAAGCAGTACCCCACAAGTATGCGGAATTTTTGGAGGTATTCTGCGAGAAGGAGGCGGACAAGCTACCTCCTCACAGACCCTATGACTGCAAGATTGACCTCCTGCCGGGGGCGACGCTGCCAACTGGGAAACTGTACTCCATGTCTGAGGATGAACTGCAGGAACTCAGGGAGTTCATAGACCACAATTTGAAGCGTGGGTTCATCCGGGAGTCAAAAGCGGTGGGAGGCAGTCCAGTTTTCTTTGTGAAGAAGCGGGACACGCCCCAAAGGAGGCTGGTGGTGGACTTTCGAATTTTAAACTCGAAAACCAAGCCCTCAGCCTTCCCCATGCCCAAGATAGACGACCTGCTCGCGACGGTGCGGAAAGGACGCGTTTTCACCAAGTTGGATCTATGTGGGGCGTACAACCTGATTCGCATGCGCGAAGGCGACGAGTGGAAGACGGCCATGTTCACGCCACTGGGCACCTACGAATACAGAGTTATGCCCTTCGGATTACAAAATGGCTCTCACACTTTCCAAGCCTTTATGCATCATGTGCTGGAGGGGCTCCTTTACAAGAAGTGCATATGCTTCCTGGACGACATCCTGATTTTTTCAGAATCGCGAGAGGCGCACGAGAGGGATGTCAGGGAAGTGCTGCAGAGACTGAAGGAGCACAGGCTGTACGCCAAGCTGGAGAAGTGCCAGTTCGACGTGACGGAGGTGGATTTCCTGGGCTACAAGTTGTCGGACAAGGGGCTCGCCATGGACAGCGCCAAGGTTCGCGCAGTTTTGGACTGGAAAAGCCCACGCAATCGGAAGGAAGTCCAGCGGTTTGTCGGCTTTGCCAACTTTTACCGCAAGTTCATCAAGGGATTTGCCATGCAGACAGCGGCCATCACCGACACGCTCAGCTCCAAGAAGAAGAAATTCATCTGGACGGAGCAAGCGGAGCAGTCCTTTCAGAAACTCAAGCGTCTCTTCGCGTCCGAAGAGCAGCTGCTGCATGTGACTCCCAGCAGACCCATGAGGGTGGAGACAGACGCCTCAGACAGAGCCGTGGGAGCTGTCCTGTTGCAACAAGACCAGCAGGGGGACTGGAGGCCGTGCGCCTTCTACTCGAGGAAGCTCAGCAAGTCGGAGCAGAATTACACGATCTGGGACAGGGAGTTGCTAGCCATACATGCAGCATTCAAGGCATGGAGGCACTTCCTCATCGGAGCCAGACATACAGTGCAGGTCCACACGGACCACAAGAATCTGGAGTACTGGCGCACGGCTAGGTTCCTCAACCAGAGACACATTAGATGGGCAGAGTTCTTCGCGGACTTCGACTTCAAGATAGAGTACATTCCAGGCGACAACAACGTGATGGCGGATGCATTGTCCAGAAAGCCGCAATACCTTGAGGAGGCGGCACCGGCGGCGGCCAAGCACATTTTCGCACCGGAAGCGTGGGCATGCGCGTCGGCAACTGTGGACCTGGACGCCGTACGTCGCGTGCTGCGGGAAGACCCCTTCGCACAGGCCAAGATGGAGGAGGTGCACAGGGGCACAGCGAGGGCCGACGAGTTCCAGATACGCGATGGGTTGCTCCTCCACAAGGGAGCACTCTACGTGCCGGGAGACGACCTCCGCGCAAGGGTCCTGCAGCAGCTACACGACGCTCCCACCGCCGGGCACTTTGGCAAAGAAAAGACTGTCGAACTAGTAGCCAGAGACTTTTGGTGGCCCAAGATGCGGGGGGAAGTAGCGGATTACGTCTCGAGATGTGACACCTGCCAAAGGGCCAAGTCAGTTCACAAACCGCCGGCGGGACTGCTGGAACCGCTGCAGACACCGTCTGAACCGTGGGAGAGGGTGGCCCTGGACTTCGTCACGGATCTGCCCAGCTCGAGGGGAAAGACAGCAGTGCTAGTGGTGGTGGACATGTTTACTAAAATGGCACACTTCATTCCGTGTGCGAAGGTAGCCACGGCAGAGCAGACCGCCAAACTGTTCATAGACCACGTGTTCAAAGTCCACGGTCTGCCACGGTCTATTCTCTCCGACCGGGGGCGACAGTTCATCTCGAACTTCTGGCAGAAGCTGATGGGCATTCTGAACGTCAAAGTCAATTTGGCGTCGGCGAGACACCCACAGACCAACGGACAAGCGGAGAGGGTCAACGCCATCATGCAGCAGTACCTGAGATGCTACGCCAATCAGCAGCCCACGACATGGGTGGACTACCTGCCACTCGCCGAGTTCGCTTACAACAATACGAAGCACGTGTCGACGGGGGTGACGCCGTTCTTCGCCAACAACGGGAGGCATCCCAGAACCTTCCCGGGTTTAGAGAGAGTGGGGGAGGGGGAGCCACAGGCAGCGGAAGCCTTAGCGTCGGAGTTGCAGGAAGTCCACGAACAACTCAGGAGGCAGTTAGAACTAGCAAAGCACGCATACAAGGTGCAGGCCGACAGACACAGAAGAGTTGGGGAAGACATACAGGTGGGAGACTGGGTCTGGTTAGCAGCGCAAGCAGTGCCGACCAGATCGTTAGCGAAGAAGAAGCTAGGACATAAGCAGCTAGGACCTTACCAAGTCCAGGCACAGGTCAATCCAGTGGCCTTCCGGTTGGCTCTTCCGGAGGGTTCCAGAATGCATCCGGTGTTCCATAGATCGGTGCTCACGCCCTACAAAGCACCTCATAGATTTCAGGAGCCAGACACAGCACCAGACCCGCTCAGAGAAGGGCCCAGAAAGGGGGGGTCGCCTAGGAGGGGACACATCAACGAGGTCACAGAGATTTTGGACTCGAGATGGGGGGAAGAGGGAGTAGAATATCTCCTAGCCAGAGAGGGTACCCCGGCCAGTGCCAACAGCTGGGTGCCGGACTATGCCTTGGAGGAGCCTCTGCTCAAAGAGGAGTTTCATGCCCTCTTCCCGCACAGGCCCATGCCAGCAGAGTATTTCGACGACTGGCT
This sequence comes from Podarcis muralis, assembly GCF_964188315.1. Classification (NCBI taxonomy): domain Eukaryota; kingdom Metazoa; phylum Chordata; class Lepidosauria; order Squamata; family Lacertidae; genus Podarcis; species Podarcis muralis. The sequence goes on along the minus strand of NC_135664.1, from coordinate 21,043,402 downwards.
CTTCACACCCACTCTTTCAGCCAGCACAATCCAGGGGTTCACCTCGGACGAGGAACAGGCACCAGTCCCGAGCTCCCAGGTGGGTTCGCCACCGGGGTCTGCCTCAGACCACTCGTATTGGTGGGACGATCAACCAGAGGAGCAGTGGCGCAGGAAGTGGCTGAGGGGTCCTTGGCTGGGACCACCCGAAGAGGGGGAGGGGGGCGAGACGGACATGGATGTGTTGGGGGACAACGTGGGGTTCGAGCACGGAGACAGAGAGATGGAAGCAGAGGAGAGCGACGTCGACGAGTACATGGGGGACGAACTGTATCCTGCACGCACCCCCGCTACGACGGAGCACCCAGTACCCACACCAGAAGGAGGGGAGGGGGGAAGGGGGGGCTTCGAGGGGGGGATGGATGTCAGGGGTTCAGGAGCAGAGGGACAGGAAAGGGAGGAATTAGAGACCGAGGGAGAGGAATCCGAGGGAGAGGTCAGCGATGATAGCCATCCGAGGTCTCTAAGTCTCTCCAGCGAATCAGAGGATTCACAGAAAGGGGCTCCCGTGGTCAGAGCTAGGGGGTTGCCAGAGGGAACACCCCAGGAAGGAGGGGCCAGAGGGGACTCAGAGAGCAGCAGCTGGAAATCGGGACCAGCTTCCCCACCGGAGAGCAGTAAGGGGGAGGAGTCCCAAACATCGGCAGCAGGCAGCTTTCCGTCAGCGGAAGGACATGAGTCAGGGTTAGCCACGCCTGCATCAGAGAGCGAGGAAACGGTCAAAAGGAAGGTCAGGGGCAGCGCGCGCGCGCCAAGTTCAAATGTACAAGAGGGGGGCGCAATGAGCAGCCCGGAGAGGGAGCCGGGCCCCAAAGCCCGCCGAAGAGAGGGGGAGGAGTCCGAAGGGTCCGCTTCCGAGGCGTCCAGGAAGGAAGGCACCCAGGGGGGTAGTAGGACCCAGAGGCGGAAGGAGAAACGTAGAAGGTGGAGTAAGGCTAGAGTCTTAAACTGGTGTACAGGGGGCGGAGACTCAGACGAGGCTTCGCTGGTCTAGGGTCTAGACGTAGAGACGCACACTAGGGTTTGAAAATGGGAACTAAACTTCAATAAAGACTTTGTACAGTTCTGCTGGCTAGCGTTGGTCTTCTGTGAGCTGGGACCTGGAGGCAGTCTCTGACAGTCAGATTTTTGATGAAATTGTGACCCCGGGGCTTAGGGATTTTTTCAGAAAAATATTTTTCTGCCGGCTAATTTTTCAAGGGCTGATTTCTTTTCCTGTGATAAAAAGCTTTCTGTTTCGACCGCCAAACTTTTCAGGGGAGCATTTGCAACCGTTTGGCACCATCTTTGAGTGAATGGCTGAAAGTCAGATTTTTGATGAAATTGTGACTCCGGGGCTTAGGGATTATTGCAAAAAAATCTTTTTCTCCCCGTTAAGTTGTCGAGGACTGATTTCGTTTCCTGTGATAGAAAGCCTTCTGTTTCGACCGCAAAACCTCTCAGGGGAGCATTTGCAACCGTTTGGCAACATTTTTGAGTGAATTGGAGAACGTCAGATTTTTGATGAAATTGTGACCCCGGGGCTTAGGGATTTTTTCAGAAAAATATTTTTCTGCCGGCTATGTTTTCAAGGGCTGATTTCTTTTCCTGTGATAAAAAGCCTTCTGTTTCGACCGCCAAAGCTTTCAGGGGAGCATTTGCAACCGTTTGGCACCATTTTTGAGTGAATGGCCGAAAGTCAGATTTTTGCTGAAATTGTGACCCCGGCTGCCGGCTAATTTTTCAAGGGCTGATTTTTTTTCCTGTGATAAAAAGCCTTCTGTTTCGACCGCTAAACCTCTCAGGGGAGCATTTGCAACCGTTTAGCACCATTTTTGAGTAAATGGCCGAAAGTCAGATTTTTGCTGAAATTGTGACCCCGGGGCTTAGGGATTTTTTCAGAAAAATCTTTTTCTGCCCGTTAAGTTGTCGAGGGCTGATTTCTTTTCCTGTGATAAAAAGCCTTCTGTTTCGTCCGCCAAACCTTTCAGGGGAGCATTTGCAACCGTTTGGCACCATTTTTGAGCGAATTGCCGAAAGTCAGATTTTTGATGAAATTGTGACCCCGGGGCTTAGGGATTTTTTCAAAAAAATCTTTTTCTGCCCGTTAAGTTGTCGAGGGCTGATTTCTTTTCCTGTGATAAAAAGTTTTCTGTTTCAACCGCCAAACCTTTCAGGTGAGCATTTGCAACCATTTGGCACCATTTTTGAGTGAATTGCCGAAAGTCAGATTTTTGCTGAAATTGTGACCCCAGGGCTTAGGGATTTTTTCAGAAAAATATTTTTCTGCCGGCTAAGTTTTCAAGGGCTGATTTCTTTTCCTGTGATAGAAAGCCTTCTGTTTCGACCGCCAAACCTTTCAGGGGAGCATTTGCAACCGTTTGGCACCATTTTTGAGTGAATTGCCGAAAGTCACATTTTTGCTGAAATTGTGACCCCGGGGCTTAGGGATTTTTTCAAAAAAATCTTTTTCTGCCTGTTAAGTTGTCGAGGGCTGATTTCTTTTCCTGTGATAAAAAGCCTTCTGTTTCGACCGCCAAACCTCTCAGGGGAGCATTTGCAACCGTTTGGCACCATTCTTGAGTGAATCGCCGAAAGTCAGATTTTTGCTGAAATTGTGACCCCGGGGCTTAGGGATTTTTTCAGAAAAATATTTTTCTGCCGGCTAATTTTTCAAGGGCTGATTTCTTTTCCTGTGATAAAAAGCCTTCTGTTTCGACCGCCAAACCTTTCAGGGGAGCATTTGCAACCGTTTGGCACCGTTTTTGAGTGAATTGCTGGAAGTCAGATTTTTGATGAAATTGTGACCCCGGGGCTTAGGGATTTTTTCAGAAAAATATTTTTCTGCCGGCTAATTTTTCAAGGGCTGATTTCTTTTCCTGTGATAAAAAGCCTTCTGTTTCGACCGCCAAAGCTTTCAGGGGAGCATTTGCAACCGTTTGGCACCATTTTTGAGTGAATGGCCGAAAGTCAGGTTTTTGCTGAAATTGTGACCCCGGCTGCCGGCTAATTTTTCAAGGGCTGATTTTTTTTTCCTGTGATAAAAAGCCTTCTGTTTCGACCGCCAAACCTCTCAGGGGAGCATTTGCAACCGTTTGGCACCGTTTTGGAGTGAATTGCCGAAAGTCAGATTTTTGATGAAATTGTGACCCCGGGGCTTAGGGATTTTTTCAGAAAAATACTTTTTTTTTTCGTCTAAGTTGTCGAGGGTTGATTTCTTTTCCTGTGATTAAAAGCCTTCTGTTTCGACCGCCAAACCTCTCAGGGGAGCATTTGCAACCGTTTGGCACCGTTTTGGAGTGAATTGCCGAAAGTCAGATTTTTGCTGAAATTGTGACCCCGGGGCTTAGGGATTTTTTCAAAAAAATCTTTTTCTGCCGGCTAAGTTTTCAAGGGCTGATTTCTTTTCCTGTGATAAAAAGCCTTCTGTTTCGACCGCCAAAACTCTCAGGGGAGCATTTGCAACCTTTTGGCACCATTTTTGAGTGTATGGCTGAAAGTCAGATTTTTGATGAAATTGTGACCCCAGGGCTTAGGGATTTTTTCAGAAAAATATTTTTCTGCCGGCTAAGTTTTCAAGGGCTGATTTCTTTTCCTGTGATAAAAAGCCTTCTGTTTCGACCGCCAAACCTTTCAGGGGAGCATTTGCAACCGTTTGGCACCGTTTTTGAGTGAATTGCCGAAAGTCACATTTTTGCTGAAATTGTGACCCCGGGGCTTAGGGATTTTTTCAAAAAAATCTTTTTCTGCCTGTTAAGTTGTCGAGGGCTGATTTCTTTTCCTGTGATAAAAAGCCTTCTGTTTCGACCGCCAAACCTCTCAGGGGAGCATTTGCAACCGTTTGGCACCGTTTTTGAGTGAATTGCCGGAAGTCAGATTTTTGATGAAATTGTGACCCCGGGGCTTAGGGATTTTTTCAGAAAAATATTTTTCTGACGGCTAATTTTTCAAGGGCTGATTTCTTTTCCTGTGATAAAAAGCTTTCTGTTTCGACCGCCAAACCTTTCAGGGGAGCATTTGCAACCGTTTGGCACCATCTTTGAGTGAATAGCTGAAAGTCAGATTTTTGATGAAATTGTGACTCCGGGGCTTAGGGATTATTGCAAAAAAATCTTTTTCTGCCCGTTAAGTTGTCGAGGACTGATTTCGTTTCCTGTGATAGAAAGCCTTCTGTTTCGACCGCAAAACCTCTCAGGGGAGCATTTGCAACCGTTTGGCACCATTTTTGAGTGAATTGGAGAACGTCAGATTTTTGATGAAATTGTGACCCCGGGGCTTAGGGATTTTTTCAGAAAAATATTTTTCTGCCGGCTATGTTTTCAAGGGCTGATTTCTTTTCCTGTGATAAAAAGCCTTCTGTTTCGACCGCCAAAGCTTTCAGGGGAGCATTTGCAACCGTTTGGCACCATTTTTGAGTGAATGGCCGAAAGTCAGATTTTTGCTGAAATTGTGACCCCGGCTGCCGGCTAATTTTTCAAGGGCTGATTTTTTTTCCTGTGATAAAAAGCCTTCTGTTTCGACCGCCAAACCTCTCAGGGGAGCATTTGCAACCGTTTAGCACCATTTTTGAGTGAATGGCCGAAAGTCAGATTTTTGCTGAAATTGTGACCCCGGGGCTTAGGGATTTTTTCAGAAAAATCTTTTTCTGCCCGTTAAGTTGTCGAGGGCTGATTTCTTTTCCTGTGATAAAAAGCCTTCTGTTTCGACCGCCAAACCTTTCAGGGGAGCATTTGCAACCGTTTGGCACCATTTTTGAGTGAATTGCCGAAAGTCAGATTTTTGCTGAAATTGTGACCCCGGGGCTTAGGGATTTTTTCAGAAAAATACTTTTTTTTTCCGTCTAAGTTGTCGAGGGCTGATTTCTTTTCCTGTGATAAAAAGCCTTCTGTTTCGACCGCAAAACCTCTCAGGGGAGCATTTGCAACCGTTTGGCACCATTTTTGAGTGAATTGGAGAACGTCAGATTTTTGATGAAATTGTGACCCCGGGGCTTAGGGATTTTTTCAGAAAAATATTTTTCTGCCGGCTATGTTTTCAAGGGCTGATTTCTTTTCCTGTGATAAAAAGCCTTCTGTTTCGACCGCCAAAGCTTTCAGGGGAGCATTTGCAACCGTTTGACACCATTTTTGAGTGAATGGCCGAAAGTCAGATTTTTGCTGAAATTGTGACCCCGGCTGCCGGCTAATTTTTCAAGGGCTGATTTTTTTTCCTGTGATAAAAAGCCTTCTGTTTCGACCGCCAAACCTCTCAGGGGAGCATTTGCAACCGTTTAGCACCATTTTTGAGTGAATGGCCGAAAGTCAGATTTTTGCTGAAATTGTGACCCCGGGGCTTAGGGATTTTTTCAGAAAAATCTTTTTCTGCCCGTTAAGTTGTCGAGGGCTGATTTCTTTTCCTGTGATAAAAAGCCTTCTGTTTCGACCGCCAAAGCTTTCAGGGGAGCATTTGCAACCGTTTGGCACCATTTTTGAGTGAATGGCCGAAAGTCAGATGTTTGCTGAAATTGTGACCCCGGCTGCCGGCTAATTTTTCAAGGGCTGATTTTTTTTCCTGTGATAAAAAGCCTTCTGTTTCGACCGCAAAACCTCTCAGGGGAGCATTTGCAACCGTTTGGCACCGTTTTTGAGTGAATTGCCGAAAGTCAGATTTTTGATGAAATTGTGACCCCGGGGCTTAGGGATTTTTTCAGAAAAATATTTTTCTGCCGGCTAAATTTTCAAGGGCTGATTTCTTTTCCTGTGATAAAAAGCCTTCTGTTTCGACCGCCAAACCTTTCAGGGGAGCATTTGCAATCGTTTGGCACCATTTTTGAGTGAATTGCCGAAAGTCAGATTTTTGATGAAATTGTGACCCCGGGGCTTAGGGATTTTTTCAAAAAAATCTTTTTCTGCCGGTTAAGTTTTCAAGGGCTGATTTCTTTTCCTGTGATTAAAAGCCTTCTGTTTCGACCGCCAAAACTCTCAGGGGAGCATTTGCAACCGTTTGACACCATTTTTGAGTGTATGGCTGAAAGTCAGATTTTTGATGAAATTGTGACCCCGGGGCTTAGGGATTTTTTCAAAAAAATCTTTTTCTGCCGGTTAAGTTGTCGAGGGCTGATTTCTTTTCCTGTGATTAAAAGCTTTCTGTTTCAACCGCCAAACCTTTCAGGGGAGCATTTGCAATCGTTTGGCACCATTTTTGAGTGAATTGCCGAAAGTCAGATTTTTGCTGAAATTGTGACCCCGGGGCTTAGGGATTTTTTCAAAAAAATCTTTTTCTGCCGGCTAAGTTTTCAAGGGCTGATTTCTTTTCCTGTAATAAAAAGCCTTCTGTTTCGACCGCCAAAACTCTCAGGGGAGCATCTGCAACCGTTTGACACCATTTTTGAGTGTATGGCTGAAAGTCAGATTTTTGATGAAATTGTGACCCCGGGGCTTAGGGATTTTTTCAAAAAAATCTTTTTCTGCCGGTTAAGTTGTCGAGGGCTGATTTCTTTCCTGTGATAAAAAGCCTTCTATTTCGACCGCCAAACCTTTTAGGGGAGCATTTGCAACCTTTTGGCACCATTTTTGAGTGAATTGCCGAAAGTCAGATTTTTGCTGAAATTGTGACCCCAGGGCTTAGGGATTTTTTCAGAAAAATATTTTTCTGCCGGCTAAGTTTTCAAGGGCTGATTTCTTTTCCTGTGATAAAAAGACTTCTGTTTCGACCGCCAAACCTTTCAGGGGAGCATTTGCAACCGTTTGGCACCGTTTTTGAGTGAATTGCCGAAAGTCACATTTTTGCTGAAATTGTGACCCCGGGGCTTAGGGATTTTTTCAGAAAAATATTTTTCTGCCGGCTAATTTTTCAAGGGCTGATTTCTTTTCCTGTGATAAAAAGCCTTCTGTTTCGACCGCCAAACATGTCAGGGGAGCATTTGCAACCGTTTAGCACCATTTTTGAGTGAATTGCCGGAAGTCAGATTTTTGCTGAAATTGTGACCCCGGGGCTTAGGGATTTTTTCAAAAAAATCTTTTTCTGCCTGTTAAGTTGTCGAGGGCTGATTTCTTTTCCTGTGATAAAAAGCCTTCTGTTTCGACCGCCAAACCTTTCAGGGGAGCATTTGCAACCGTTTGGCACCGTTTTTGAGTGAATTGCTGGAAGTCAGATTTTTGATGAAATTGTGACCCCGGGGCTTAGGGATTTTTTCAGAAAAATATTTTTCTGCCGGCTAATTTTTCAAGGGCTGATTTCTTTTCCTGTGATAAAAAGCCTTCTGTTTCGACCGCCAAAGCTTTCAGGGGAGCATTTGCAACCGTTTGGCACCATTTTTGAGTGAATGGCCGAAAGTCAGGTTTTTGCTGAAATTGTGACCCCGGCTCCCGGCTAATTTTTCAAGGGCTGATTTTTTTTTCCTGTGATAAAAAGCCTTCTGTTTCGACCGCCAAACCTCTCAGGGGAGCATTTGCAACCGTTTGGCACCGTTTTGGAGTGAATTGCCGAAAGTCAGATTTTTGATGAAATTGTGACCCCGGGGCTTAGGGATTTTTTCAGAAAAATACTTTTTTTTTTCGTCTAAGTTGTCGAGGGTTGATTTCTTTTCCTGTGATTAAAAGCCTTCTGTTTCGACCGCCAAACCTCTCAGGGGAGCATTTGCAACCGTTTGGCACCGTTTTGGAGTGAATTGCCGAAAGTCAGATTTTTGCTGAAATTGTGACCCCGGGGCTTAGGGATTTTTTCAAAAAAATCTTTTTCTGCCGGCTAAGTTTTCAAGGGCTGATTTCTTTTCCTGTTTTAAAAAGCCTTCTGTTTCGACCGCCAAAACTCTCAGGGGAGCATTTGCAACCTTTTGGCACCATTTTTGAGTGTATGGCTGAAAGTCAGATTTTTGATGAAATTGTGACCCCAGGGCTTAGGGATTTTTTCAGAAAAATATTTTTCTGCCGGCTAAGTTTTCAAGGGCTGATTTCTTTTCCTGTGATAAAAAGCCTTCTGTTTCGACCGCCAAACCTTTCAGGGGAGCATTTGCAACCGTTTGGCACCGTTTTTGAGTGAATTGCCGAAAGTCACATTTTTGCTGAAATTGTGACCCCGGGGCTTAGGGATTTTTTCAAAAAAATCTTTTTCTGCCTGTTAAGTTGTCGAGGGCTGATTTCTTTTCCTGTGATAAAAAGCCTTCTGTTTCGACCGCCAAACCTCTCAGGGGAGCATTTGCAACCGTTTGGCACCGTTTTTGAGTGAATTGCCGGAAGTCAGATTTTTGATGAAATTGTGACCCCGGGGCTTAGGGATTTTTTCAGAAAAATATTTTTCTGACGGCTAATTTTTCAAGGGCTGATTTCTTTTCCTGTGATAAAAAGCTTTCTGTTTCGACCGCCAAACCTTTCAGGGGAGCATTTGCAACCGTTTGGCACCATCTTTGAGTGAATAGCTGAAAGTCAGATTTTTGATGAAATTGTGACTCCGGGGCTTAGGGATTATTGCAAAAAAATCTTTTTCTGCCCGTTAAGTTGTCGAGGACTGATTTCGTTTCCTGTGATAGAAAGCCTTCTGTTTCGACCGCAAAACCTCTCAGGGGAGCATTTGCAACCGTTTGGCACCATTTTTGAGTGAATTGGAGAACGTCAGATTTTTGATGAAATTGTGACCCCGGGGCTTAGGGATTTTTTCAGAAAAATATTTTTCTGCCGGCTATGTTTTCAAGGGCTGATTTCTTTTCCTGTGATAAAAAGCCTTCTGTTTCGACCGCCAAAGCTTTCAGGGGAGCATTTGCAACCGTTTGGCACCATTTTTGAGTGAATGGCCGAAAGTCAGATTTTTGCTGAAATTGTGACCCCGGCTGCCGGCTAATTTTTCAAGGGCTGATTTTTTTTCCTGTGATAAAAAGCCTTCTGTTTCGACCGCCAAACCTCTCAGGGGAGCATTTGCAACCGTTTAGCACCATTTTTGTGTGAATGGCCGAAAGTCAGATTTTTGCTGAAATTGTGACCCCGGGGCTTAGGGATTTTTTCAGAAAAATCTTTTTCTGCCCGTTAAGTTGTCGAGGGCTGATTTCTTTTCCTGTGATAAAAAGCCTTCTGTTTCGACCGCCAAAGCTTTCAGGGGAGCATTTGCAACCGTTTGGCACCATTTTTGAGTGAATGGCCGAAAGTCAGATGTTTGCTGAAATTGTGACCCCGGCTGCCGGCTAATTTTTCAAGGGCTGATTTTTTTTCCTGTGATAAAAAGCCTTCTGTTTCGACCGCAAAACCTCTCAGGGGAGCATTTGCAACCGTTTGGCACCGTTTTTGAGTGAATTGCCGAAAGTCAGATTTTTGATGAAATTGTGACCCCGGGGCTTAGGGATTTTTTCAGAAAAATATTTTTCTGCCGGCTAAATTTTCAAGGGCTGATTTCTTTTCCTGTGATAAAAAGCCTTCTGTTTCGACCGCCAAACCTTTCAGGGGAGCATTTGCAATCGTTTGGCACCATTTTTGAGTGAATTGCCGAAAGTCAGATTTTTGATGAAATTGTGACCCCGGGGCTTAGGGATTTTTTCAAAAAAATCTTTTTCTGCCGGTTAAGTTTTCAAGGGCTGATTTCTTTTCCTGTGATTAAAAGCCTTCTGTTTCGACCGCCAAAACTCTCAGGGGAGCATTTGCAACCGTTTGACACCATTTTTGAGTGTATGGCTGAAAGTCAGATTTTTGATGAAATTGTGACCCCGGGGCTTAGGGATTTTTTCAAAAAAATCTTTTTCTGCCGGTTAAGTTGTCGAGGGCTGATTTCTTTTCCTGTGATTAAAAGCTTTCTGTTTCAACCGCCAAACCTTTCAGGGGAGCATTTGCAATCGTTTGGCACCATTTTTGAGTGAATTGCCGAAAGTCAGATTTTTGCTGAAATTGTGACCCCGGGGCTTAGGGATTTTTTCAAAAAAATCTTTTTCTGCCGGCTAAGTTTTCAAGGGCTGATTTCTTTTCCTGTAATAAAAAGCCTTCTGTTTCGACCGCCAAAACTCTCAGGGGAGCATTTGCAACCGTTTGACACCATTTTTGAGTGTATGGCTGAAAGTCAGATTTTTGATGAAATTGTGACCCCGGGGCTTAGGGATTTTTTCAAAAAAATCTTTTTCTGCCGGTTAAGTTGTCGAGGGCTGATTTCTTTCCTGTGATAAAAAGCCTTCTATTTCGACCGCCAAACCTTTTAGGGGAGCATTTGCAACCTTTTGGCACCATTTTTGAGTGAATTGCCGAAAGTCAGATTTTTGCTGAAATTGTGACCCCAGGGCTTAGGGATTTTTTCAGAAAAATATTTTTCTGCCGGCTAAGTTTTCAAGGGCTGATTTCTTTTCCTGTGATAAAAAGACTTCTGTTTCGACCGCCAAACCTTTCAGGGGAGCATTTGCAACCGTTTGGCACCGTTTTTGAGTGAATTGCCGAAAGTCACATTTTTGCTGAAATTGTGACCCCGGGGCTTAGGGATTTTTTCAGAAAAATATTTTTCTGCCGGCTAATTTTTCAAGGGCTGATTTCTTTTCCTGTGATAAAAAGCCTTCTGTTTCGACCGCCAAACATTTCAGGGGAGCATTTGCAACCGTTTGGCACCGTTTTTGAGTGAATTGCCGGAAGTCACATTTTTGCTGAAATTGTGACCCCGGGGCTTAGGGATTTTTTCAAAAAAATCTTTTTCTGCCTGTTAAGTTGTCGAGGGCTGATTTCTTTTCCTGTGATAAAAAGCCTTCTGTTTCGACCGCCAAACCTCTCAGGGGAGCATTTGCAACCGTTTGGCACCATTCTTGAGTGAATTGCCGAAAGTCAGATTTTTGCTGAAATTGTGACCCCGGGGCTTAGGGATTTTTTCAGAAAAATATTTTTCTGCCGGCTAATTTTTCAAGGGCTGATTTCTTTTCCTGTGATAAAAAGCCTTCTGTTTCGACCGCCAAACATTTCAGGGGAGCATTTGCAACCGTTTGGCACCGTTTTTGAGTGAATTGCCGGAAGTCAGATTTTTGATGAAATTGTGACCCCGGGGCTTAGGGATTTTTTCAGAAAAATCTTTTTCTGCCCGTTAACTTGTCGAGGGCTGATTTCTTTTCCTGTGATAAAAAGCTTTCTGTTTCGACCGCCAAACCTTTCAGGGGAGCATTTGCAACCGTTTGGCACCATCTTTGAGTGAATGGCTGAAAGTCAGATTTTTGATGAAATTGTGACTCCGGGGATTAGGGATTATTGCAAAAAAATCTTTTTCTGCCCGTTAAGTTGTCGAGGACTGATTTCGTTTCCTGTGATAAAAAGCCTTCTGTTTAGACCGCCAAACCTCTCAGGGGAGCATTTGCAACCTTTTGGCTCCATTTTTGAGTGTATGGCGGAAAGTCAGATTTTTCATGAAATAGTGACCCCGGGGCTTAGGGATTTTTTCAAAAGAATCTTTTTCTGCCCGTTAAGTTGTCGAGGGCTGATTTCTTTTCCTGTGATAAAAAGCCTTCTGTTTCGACCGCCAAAGCTTTCAGGGGAGCATTTGCAACCGTTTGGCACCATTTTTGAGTGAATTGCCGAAAGTCAGATTTTTGATGAAATTGTGACCCCGTGGCTTAGGAATTTTTTCAGAAAAATATTTTTCTGCCCGTTAAGTTCTCGAGGGCTGATTTCTTTTCCTGTGATAAAAAGCTTTCTGTTTTGACCACCAAACCTTTCAGGGGAGCATTTGCAACCTTTTGGCTCCATTCTTGAGTGAATTGCCGAAAGTCAGATTTTTGATGAAATTGTGACCCCAGGGCTTAGGGATTTTTTCAGAAAAATCTTTTTCTGCCCGTTAACTTGTCGAGGGCTGATTTCTTTTCCTGTGATAAAAAGCCTTCTGTTTCGACCGCCAAACCTTTCAGGGGAGCATTTGCAACCGTTTGGCACCATTCTTGAGTGAATTGCCGAAAGTCAGATTTTTGCTGAAATTGTGACTCCGAGGCTTAGGGATTTTTTCAGAAAAATATTTTTCTGCCGGCTAATTTTTCAAGGGCTGATTTCTTTTCCTGTGATAAAAAGCCTTCTATTTCGACCGCCAAACCTTTCAGGGGAGCATTTGCAACTGTTTGGCACCGTTTCTGAGTGAATTGCCGAAAGTCAGATTTTTGATGAAATTGTGACCCCGGGGCTTAGGGATTTTTTCAGAAAAATATTTTTCTGCCGGCTAATTTTTCAAGGGCTGATTTATTTTCCTGTGATAAAAAGCCTTCTGTTTCGACCGCCAAACCTTTCAGGGGAGCATTTGCAACCGTTTGGCACCATTTTTGAGTGTATGGCCGAAAGTCAGATTTTTGATGAAATTGTGACCCCGGGGCTTAGGGATTTTTTCAAAAAAATCTTTTTCTGCCCGTTAACTTGTCGAGGGCTGATTTCTTTTCCTGTGATAAAAAGCCTTCTGTTTCGACCGCCAAAGCTTTCAGGGGAGCATTTGCAACCGTTTGACCCCATTCTTGAGTGTATGGCCGAAAGTCAGATTTTTGATGAAATTGTGACCCCGGGGCTTAGGGATTTTTTCAAAAAAATCTTTTTCTGCCCGTTAAGTTGTCGAGGGCTGATTTCTTTTCCTGTGATAAAAAGCCTTCTGTTTCGACCGCCAAAGCTTTCAGGGGAGCATTTGCAACCGTTTGGCACCATTTTTGAGTGAATGGCCGAAAGTCAGATTTTTGCTGAAATTGTGACCCCGGCTGCCGGGTAATTTTTCAAGGGCTGATTTCTTTTCCTGTGATAAAAAGCCTTCTGTTTCGACCGCCAAACCTTTCAGGGGAGCATTTGCAACCGTTTGGCACCGTTTTTGAGTGAATTGCCGAAAGTCAGATTTTTGATGAAATTGTGACCCCGGGGCTTAGGGATTTTTTCAGAAAAATATTTTTCTGCCGGCTAAGTTTTCAAGGGCTGATTTCTTTTCCTGTGATAATAAGCCTTCTGTTTAGACCGCCAAACCTCTCAGGGGAGCATTTGCAACCTTTTGGCTCCATTTTTGAGTGTATGGCCGAAAGTCAGATTTTTCATGAAATAGTGACCCCGGGGCTTAGGGATTTTTTCAAAAGAATCTTTTTCTGCCCGTTAAGTTGTCGAGGGCTGATTTCTTTTCCTGTGATAAAAAGCCTTCTGTTTCGACCGTCAAAGCTTTCAGGGGAGCATTTGCAACCGTTTGGCACCATTTTTGAGTGAATTGCCGAAAGTCATATTTTTGATGAAATTGTGACCCCGTGGCTTAGGAATTTTTTCAGAAAAATATTTTTCTGCCCGTTAAGTTCTCGAGGGCTGATTTCTTTTCCTGTGATAAAAAGCTTTCTGTTTCGACCGCCAAACCTTTCAGGGGAGCATTTGCAACCTTTTGGCACCATTTTTGAGTGAATTGCCGAAAGACAGATTTTTGATGAAATTGTGACCCCAGGGCTCAGGGATTTTTTCAGAAAAATCTTTTTCTGCCCGTTAAGTTCTCGAGGGCTGATTTCTTTTCCTGTTATAAAAAGCTTTCTGTTTCGACCGCCAAACCTTTCAGGGGAGCATTTGCAACCTTTTGGCACCATTTTTGAGTGTATGGCCGAAAGTCAGATTTTTGATGAAATTGTGACCCCGGGGCTTAGGGATTTTTTCAAAAAAATCTTTTTCTGCCCGTTAACTTGTCGAGGGCTGATTTCTTTTCCTGTGATAAAAAGCCTTCTGTTTCGACCGCCAAAGCTTTCAGGGGAGCATTTGCAACCGTTTGACCCCATTCTTGAGTGTATGGCCGAAAGTCAGATTTTTGATGAAATTGTGACCCCGGGGCTTAGGGATTTTTTCAAAAAAATATTTTTCTGCCCGTTAAGTTATCGAGGGCTGATTTCTTTTCCTGTGATAAAAAGCCTTCTGTTTCGACCGCCAAAGCTTTCAGGGGAGCATTTGCAACCGTTTGGCACCATTTTTGAGTGAATGGCCGAAAGTCAGATTTTTGCTGAAATTGTGACCCCGGCTGCCGGGTAATTTTTCAAGGGCTGATTTCTTTTCCTGTGATAAAAAGCCTTCTGTTTCGACCGCCAAACCTTTCAGGGGAGCATTTGCAACCGTTTGGCACCGTTTTTGAGTGAATTGCCGAAAGTCAGATTTTTGATGAAATTGTGACCCCGGGGCTTAGAGATTTTTTCAGAAAAATATTTTTCTGCCGGCTAAGTTTTCAAGGGCTGATTTCTTTTCCTGTGATAAAAAGCCTTCTGTTTAGACCGCCAAACCTCTCAGGGGAGCATTTGCAACCTTTTGGCTCCATTTTTGAGTGTATGGCCGAAAGTCAGATTTTTCATGAAATAGTGACCCCGGGGTTTAGGGATTTTTTCAAAAGAATCTTTTTCTGCCCGTTAAGTTGTCGAGGGCTGATTTCTTTTCCTGTGATAAAAAGCCTTCTGTTTCGACCGTCAAAGCTTTCAGGGGAGCATTTGCAACCGTTTGGCACCATTTTTGAGTGAATTGCCAAAAGTCAGATTTTTGATGAAATTGTGACCCCGTGGCTTAGGAATTTTTTCAGAAAAATATTTTTCTGCCCGTTAAGTTCTCGAGGGCTGATTTCTTTTCCTGTGATAAAAAGCTTTCTGTTTCGACCGCCAAACCTTTCAGGGGAGCATTTGCAACCTTTTGGCACCATTTTTGAGTGAATTGCCGAAAGACAGATTTTTGATGAAATTGTGACCCGACGGCTTAGGAATTTTTTCAGAAAAATATTTTTCTGCCCGTTAAGTTCTCGAGGGCTGATTTCTTTTCCTGTGATAAAAAGCTTTCTGTTTCGACCGCCAAACCTTTCAGGGGAGCATTTGCAACCTTTTGGCTCCATTTTTGAGTGAATTGCCGAAAGTCCGATTTTTGATGAAATTGTGACCCCAGGGCTTAGGGATTTTTTCAGAAAAATCTTTTTCTGCCCGTTAACTTGTCGAGGGCTGATTTCTTTTCCTGTGATAAAAAGCCTTCTGTTTCGACCGCCAAACCTTTCAGGGGAGCATTTGCAACCGTTTGGCACCGTTTTTGAGTGAATTGCCGAAAGTCAGATTTTTGATGAAATTGTGACCCCGGGGCTTAGGGATTTTTTCAGAAAAATATTTTTCTGCCGTCTAATTTTTCAAGGGCTGATTTCTTTTCCTGTGATAAAAAGCCTTCTGTTTCGACCGCCAAACCTCTCAGGGGAGCATTTGCAACCTTTTGGCTCCATTTTTGAGTGTATGGCGGAAAGTCAGATTTTTCATGAAATAGTGACCCCGGGGCTTAGGGATTTTTTCAAAAGAATCTTTTTCTGCCCGTTAAGTTGTCGAGGGCTGATTTCTTTTCCTGTGATAAAAAGCCTTCTGTTTCGACCGCCAAAGCTTTCAGGGGAGCATTTGCAACCGTTTGGCACCATTTTTGAGTGAATTGCCGAAAGTCAGATTTTTGATGAAATTGTGACCCCGTGGCTTAGGAATTTTTTCAGAAAAATATTTTTCTGCCCGTTAAGTTCTCGAGGGCTGATTTCTTTTCCTGTGATAAAAAGCTTTCTGTTTCGACCGCCAAACCTTTCAGGGGAGCATTTGCAACCTTTTGGCTCCATTCTAGAGTGAATTGCCGAAAGTCAGATTTTTGCTGAAATTGTGACCCCGAGGCTTAGGGATTTTTTCAGAAAAATATTTTTCTGCCGGCTAATTTTTCAAGGGCTGATTTCTTTTCCTGTGATAAAAAGCCTTCTGTTTCGACCGCCAAACCTTTCAGGGGAGCATTTGCAACCGTTTGGCACCATTTTTGAGTGTATGGCCGAAAGTCAGATTTTTGATGAAATTGTGACCCCGGGGCTTAGGGATTTTTTCAAAAAAATCTTTTTCTGCCCGTTAACTTGTCGAGGGCTGATTTCTTTTCCTGTGATAAAAAGCCTTCTGTTTCGACCGCCAAAGCTTTCAGGGGAGCATTTGCAACCGTTTGGCACCATTTTTGAGTGTATGGCCGAAAGTCAGATTTTTGATGAAATTGTGACCCCGGGGCTTAGGGATTTTTTCAGAAAAATATTTTTCTGCCGGCTAATTTTTCAAGGGCTGATTTCTTTTCCTGTGATAAAAAGCCTTCTGTTTCGACCGCCAAAGCTTTCAGGGGAGCATTTGCAACCGTTTGACCCCATTCTTGAGTGTATGGCCGAAAGTCAGATTTTTGATGAAATTGTGACCCCGGGGCTTAGGGATTTTTTCAAAAAAATCTTTTTCTGCCCGTTAAGTTGTCGAGGGCTGATTTCTTTTCCTGTGATAAAAGGCCTTCTGTTTCGACCGCCAAAGCTTTCAGGGGAGCATTTGCAACCGTTTGGCACCATTTTTGAGTGAATGGCCGAAAGTCAGATTTTTGCTGAAATTGTGACCCCGGCTGCCGGGTAATTTTTCAAGGGCTGATTTCTTTTCCTGTGATAAAAAGCCTTCTGTTTCGACCGCCAAACCTTTCAGGGGAGCATTTGCAACCGTTTGGCACCGTTTTTGAGTGAATTGCCGAAAGTCAGATTTTTGATGAAATTGTGACCCCGGGGCTTAGGGATTTTTTCAGAAAAATATTTTTCTGCCGGCTAAGTTTTCAAGGGCTGATTTCTTTTCCTGTGATAATAAGCCTTCTGTTTAGACCGCCAAACCTCTCAGGGGAGCATTTGCAACCTTTTGGCTCCATTTTTGAGTGTATGGCCGAAAGTCAGATTTTTCATGAAATAGTGACCCCGGGGCTTAGGGATTTTTTCAAAAGAATCTTTTTCTGCCCGTTAAGTTGTCGAGGGCTGATTTCTTTTCCTGTGATAAAAAGCCTTCTGTTTCGACCGTCAAAGCTTTCAGGGGAGCATTTGCAACCGTTTGGCACCATTTTTGAGTGAATTGCCGAAAGTCATATTTTTGATGAAATTGTGACCCCGTGGCTTAGGAATTTTTTCAGAAAAATATTTTTCTGCCCGTTAAGTTCTCGAGGGCTGATTTCTTTTCCTGTGATAAAAAGCTTTCTGTTTCGACCGCCAAACCTTTCAGGGGAGCATTTGCAACCTTTTGGCACCATTTTTGAGTGAATTGCCGAAAGACAGATTTTTGATGAAATTGTGACCCCAGGGCTCAGGGATTTTTTCAGAAAAATCTTTTTCTGCCCGTTAAGTTCTCGAGGGCTGATTTCTTTTCCTGTTATAAAAAGCTTTCTGTTTCGACCGCCAAACCTTTCAGGGGAGCATTTGCAACCTTTTGGCACCATTTTTGAGTGTATGGCCGAAAGTCAGATTTTTGATGAAATTGTGACCCCGGGGCTTATGGATTTTTTCAAAAAAATCTTTTTCTGCCCGTTAACTTGTCGAGGGCTGATTTCTTTTCCTGTGATAAAAAGCCTTCTGTTTCGACCGCCAAAGCTTTCAGGGGAGCATTTGCAACCGTTTGACCCCATTCTTGAGTGTATGGCCGAAAGTCAGATTTTTGATGAAATTGTGACCCCGGGGCTTAGGGATTTTTTCAAAAAAATCTTTTTCTGCCCGTTAAGTTATCGAGGGCTGATTTCTTTTCCTGTGATAAAAAGCCTTCTGTTTCGACCGCCAAAGCTTTCAGGGGAGCATTTGCAACCGTTTGGCACCATTTTTGAGTGAATGGCCGAAAGTCAGATTTTTGCTGAAATTGTGACCCCGGCTGCCGGGTAATTTTTCAAGGGCTGATTTCTTTTCCTGTGATAAAAAGCCTTCTGTTTCGACCGCCAAACCTTTCAGGGGAGCATTTGCAACCGTTTGGCACCGTTTTTGAGTGAATTGCCGAAAGTCAGATTTTTGATGAAATTGTGACCCCGGGGCTTAGAGATTTTTTCAGAAAAATATTTTTCTGCCGGCTAAGTTTTCAAGGGCTGATTTCTTTTCCTGTGATAAAAAGCCTTCTGTTTAGACCGCCAAACCTCTCAGGGGAGCATTTGCAACCTTTTGGCTCCATTTTTGAGTGTATGGCCGAAAGTCAGATTTTTCATGAAATAGTGACCCCGGGGTTTAGGGATTTTTTCAAAAGAATCTTTTTCTGCCCGTTAAGTTGTCGAGGGCTGATTTCTTTTCCTGTGATAAAAAGCCTTCTGTTTCGACCGTCAAAGCTTTCAGGGGAGCATTTGCAACCGTTTGGCACCATTTTTGAGTGAATTGCCAAAAGTCAGATTTTTGATGAAATTGTGACCCCGTGGCTTAGGAATTTTTTCAGAAAAATATTTTTCTGCCCGTTAAGTTCTCGAGGGCTGATTTCTTTTCCTGTGATAAAAAGCTTTCTGTTTCGACCGCCAAACCTTTCAGGGGAGCATTTGCAACCTTTTGGCACCATTTTTGAGTGAATTGCCGAAAGACAGATTTTTGATGAAATTGTGACCCGACGGCTTAGGAATTTTTTCAGAAAAATATTTTTCTGCCCGTTAAGTTCTCGAGGGCTGATTTCTTTTCCTGTGATAAAAAGCTTTCTGTTTCGACCGCCAAACCTTTCAGGGGAGCATTTGCAACCTTTTGGCTCCATTTTTGAGTGAATTGCCGAAAGTCCGATTTTTGATGAAATTGTGACCCCAGGGCTTAGGGATTTTTTCAGAAAAATCTTTTTCTGCCCGTTAACTTGTCGAGGGCTGATTTCTTTTCCTGTGATAAAAAGCCTTCTGTTTCGACCGCCAAACCTTTCAGGGGAGCATTTGCAACCGTTTGGCACCGTTTTTGAGTGAATTGCCGAAAGTCAGATTTTTGATGAAATTGTGACCCCGGGGCTTAGGGATTTTTTCAGAAAAATATTTTTCTGCCGTCTAATTTTTCAAGGGCTGATTTCTTTTCCTGTGATAAAAAGCCTTCTGTTTCGACCGCCAAACCTCTCAGGGGAGCATTTGCAACCTTTTGGCTCCATTTTTGAGTGTATGGCGGAAAGTCAGATTTTTCATGAAATAGTGACCCCGGGGCTTAGGGATTTTTTCAAAAGAATCTTTTTCTGCCCGTTAAGTTGTCGAGGGCTGATTTCTTTTCCTGTGATAAAAAGCCTTCTGTTTCGACCGCCAAAGCTTTCAGGGGAGCATTTGCAACCGTTTGGCACCATTTTTGAGTGAATTGCCGAAAGTCAGATTTTTGATGAAATTGTGACCCCGTGGCTTAGGAATTTTTTCAGAAAAATATTTTTCTGCCCGTTAAGTTCTCGAGGGCTGATTTCTTTTCCTGTGATAAAAAGCTTTCTGTTTCGACCGCCAAACCTTTCAGGGGAGCATTTGCAACCTTTTGGCTCCATTCTTGAGTGAATTGCCGAAAGTCAGATTTTTGCTGAAATTGTGACCCCGAGGCTTAGGGATTTTTTCAGAAAAATATTTTTCTGCCGGCTAATTTTTCAAGGGCTGATTTCTTTTCCTGTGATAAAAAGCCTTCTGTTTCGACCGCCAAACCTTTCAGGGGAGCATTTGCAACCGTTTGGCACCATTTTTGAGTGTATGGCCGAAAGTCAGATTTTTGATGAAATTGTGACCCCGGGGCTTAGGGATTTTTTCAAAAAAATCTTTTTCTGCCCGTTAACTTGTCGAGGGCTGATTTCTTTTCCTGTGATAAAAAGCCTTCTGTTTCGACCGCCAAAGCTTTCAGGGGAGCATTTGCAACCGTTTGGCACCATTTTTGAGTGTATGGCCGAAAGTCAGATTTTTGATGAAATTGTGACCCCGGGGCTTAGGGATTTTTTCAAAAAAATATTTTTCTGCCCGTTAACTTGTCGAGGGCTGATTTCTTTTCCTGTGATAAAAAGCCTTCTGTTTCGACCGCCAAAGCTTTCAGGGGAGCATTTGCAACCGTTTGACCCCATTCTTGAGTGTATGGCCGAAAGTCAGATTTTTGATGAAATTGTGACCCCGGGGCTTAGGGATTTTTTCAAAAAAATCTTTTTCTGCCCGTTAAGTTGTCGAGGGCTGATTTCTTTTCCTGTGATAAAAAGCCTTCTGTTTCGACCGCCAAAGCTTTCAGGGGAGCATTTGCAACCGTTTGGCACCATTTTTGAGTGAATGGCCGAAAGTCAGATTTTTGCTGAAATTGTGACCCCGGCTGCCGGGTAATTTTTCAAGGGCTGATTTCTTTTCCTGTGATAAAAAGCCTTCTGTTTCGACCGCCAAACCTTTCAGGGGAGCATTTGCAACCGTTTGGCACCGTTTTTGAGTGAATTGCCGAAAGTCAGATTTTTGATGAAATTGTGACCCCGGGGCTTAGGGATTTTTTCAGAAAAATATTTTTCTGCCGGCTAAGTTTTCAAGGGCTGATTTCTTTTCCTGTGATAATAAGCCTTCTGTTTAGACCGCCAAACCTCTCAGGGGAGCATTTGCAACCTTTTGGCTCCATTTTTGAGTGTATGGCCGAAAGTCAGATTTTTCATGAAATAGTGACCCCGGGGCTTAGGGATTTTTTCAAAAGAATCTTTTTCTGCCCGTTAAGTTGTCGAGGGCTGATTTCTTTTCCTGTGATAAAAAGCCTTCTGTTTCGACCGTCAAAGCTTTCAGGGGAGCATTTGCAACCGTTTGGCACCATTTTTGAGTGAATTGCCGAAAGTCATATTTTTGATGAAATTGTGACCCCATGGCTTAGGAATTTTTTCAGAAAAATATTTTTCTGCCCGTTAAGTTCTCGAGGGCTGATTTCTTTTCCTGTGATAAAAAGCTTTCTGTTTCGACCGCCAAACCTTTCAGGGGAGCATTTGCAACCTTTTGGCACCATTTTTGAGTGAATTGCCGAAAGACAGATTTTTGATGAAATTGTGACCCCAGGGCTCAGGGATTTTTTCAGAAAAATCTTTTTCTGCCCGTTAAGTTCTCGAGGGCTGATTTCTTTTCCTGTTATAAAAAGCTTTCTGTTTCGACCGCCAAACCTTTCAGGGGAGCATTTGCAACCTTTTGGCACCATTTTTGAGTGTATGGCCGAAAGTCAGATTTTTGATGAAATTGTGACCCCGGGGCTTAGGGATTTTTTCAAAAAAATCTTTTTCTGCCCGTTAACTTGTCGAGGGCTGATTTCTTTTCCTGTGATAAAAAGCCTTCTGTTTCGACCGCCAAAGCTTTCAGGGGAGCATTTGCAACCGTTTGACCCCATTCTTGAGTGTATGGCCGAAAGTCAGATTTTTGATGAAATTGTGACCCCGGGGCTTAGGGATTTTTTCAAAAAAATCTTTTTCTGCCCGTTAAGTTATCGAGGGCTGATTTCTTTTCCTGTGATAAAAAGCCTTCTGTTTCGACCGCCAAAGCTTTCAGGGGAGCATTTGCAACCGTTTGGCACCATTTTTGAGTGAATGGCCGAAAGTCAGATTTTTGATGAAATTGTGACCCCGACTGCCGGGTAATTTTTCAAGGGCTGATTTCTTTTCCTGTGATAAAAAGCCTTCTGTTTCGACCGCCAAACCTTTCAGGGGAGCATTTGCAACCGTTTGGCACCGTTTTTGAGTGAATTGCCGAAAGTCAGATTTTTGATGAAATTGTGACCCCGGGGCTTAGAGATTTTTTCAGAAAAATATTTTTCTGCCGGCTAAGTTTTCAAGGGCTGATTTCTTTTCCTGTGATAAAAAGACTTCTGTTTAGACCGCCAAACCTCTCAGGGGAGCATTTGCAACCTTTTGGCTCCATTTTTGAGTGTATGGCCGAAAGTCAGATTTTTCATGAAATAGTGACCCCGGGGTTTAGGGATTTTTTCAAAAGAATCTTTTTCTGCCCGTTAAGTTGTCGAGGGCTGATTTCTTTTCCTGTGATAAAAAGCCTTCTGTTTCGACCGTCAAAGCTTTCAGGGGAGCATTTGCAACCGTTTGGCACCATTTTTGAGTGAATTGCCAAAAGTCAGATTTTTGATGAAATTGTGACCCCGTGGCTTAGGAATTTTTTCAGAAAAATATTTTTCTGCCCGTTAAGTTCTCGAGGGCTGATTTCTTTTCCTGTGATAAAAAGCTTTCTGTTTCGACCGCCAAACCTTTCAGGGGAGCATTTGCAACCTTTTGGCACCATTTTTGAGTGAATTGCCGAAAGACAGATTTTTGATGAAATTGTGACCCGACGGCTTAGGAATTTTTTCAGAAAAATATTTTTATGCCCGTTAAGTTCTCGAGGGCTGATTTCTTTTCCTGTGATAAAAAGCTTTCTGTTTCGACCGCCAAACCTTTCAGGGGAGCATTTGCAACCTTTTGGCTCCATTTTTGAGTGAATTGCCGAAAGTCAGATTTTTGATGAAATTGTGACCCCAGGGCTTAGGGATTTTTTCAGAAAAATCTTTTTCTGCCCGTTAACTTGTCGAGGGCTGATTTCTTTTCCTGTGATAAAAAGCCTTCTGTTTCGACCGCCAAACCTTTCAGGGGAGCATTTGCAACCGTTTGGCACCGTTTTTGAGTGAATTGCCGAAAGTCAGATTTTTGATAAAATTGTGACCCCGGGGCTTAGGGATTTTTTCAGAAAAATATTTTTCTGCCGTCTAATTTTTCAAGGGCTGATTTCTTTTCCTGTGATAAAAAGCCTTCTGTTTCGACCGCCAAACCTCTCAGGGGAGCATTTGCAACCTTTTGGCTCCATTTTTGAGTGTATGGCGGAAAGTCAGATTTTTCATGAAATAGTGACCCCGGGGCTTAGGGATTTTTTCAAAAGAATCTTTTTCTGCCCGTTAAGTTGTCGAGGGCTGATTTCTTTTCCTGTGATAAAAAGCCTTCTGTTTCGACCGCCAAAGCTTTCAGGGGAGCATTTGCAACCGTTTGGCACCATTTTTGAGTGAATTGCCGAAAGTCAGATTTTTGATGAAATTGTGACCCCGTGGCTTAGGAATTTTTTCAGAAAAATATTTTTCTGCCCGTTAAGTTCTCGAGGGCTGATTTCTTTTCCTGTGATAAAAAGCTTTCTGTTTCGACCGCCAAACCTTTCAGGGGAGCATTTGCAACCTTTTGGCTCCATTCTTGAGTGAATTGCCGAAAGTCAGATTTTTGATGAAATTGTGACCCCAGGGCTTAGGGATTTTTTCAGAAAAATCTTTTTCTGCCCGTTAAGTTCTCGAGGGCTGATTTCTTTTCCTGTGATAAAAAGCCTTCTGTTTCGACCGCCAAACCTTTCAGGGGAGCATTTGCAACCGTTTGGCACCATTCTTGAGTGAATTGCCGAAAGTCAGATTTTTGCTGAAATTGTGACCCCGAGGCTTAGGGATTTTTTCAGAAAAATATTTTTCTGCCGGCTAATTTTTCAAGGGCTGATTTCTTTTCCTGTGATAAAAAGCCTTCTGTTTCGACCGCCAAACCTTTCAGGGGAGCATTTGCAACCGTTTGGCACCATTTTTGAGTGTATGGCCGAAAGTCAGATTTTTGATGAAATTGTGACCCCGGGGCTTAGGGATTTTTTCAAAAAAATCTTTTTCTGCCCGTTAACTTGTCGAGGGCTGATTTCTTTTCCTGTGATAAAAAGCCTTCTGTTTCGACCGCCAAAGCTTTCAGGGGAGCATTTGCAACCGTTTGACCCCATTCTTGAGTGTATGGCCGAAAGTCAGATTTTTGATGAAATTGTGACCCCGGGGCTTAGGGATTTTTTCAAAAAAATCTTTTTCTGCCCGTTAAGTTGTCGAGGGCTGATTTCTTTTCCTGTGATAAAAAGCCTTCTGTTTCGACCGCCAAACCTTTCAGGGGAGCATTTGCAACCGTTTGGCACCGTTTTTGAGTGAATTGCCGAAAGTCAGATTTTTGATGAAATTGTGACCCCGGGGCTTAGAGATTTTTTCAGAAAAATATTTTTCTGCCGGCTAAGTTTTCAAGGGCTGATTTCTTTTCCTGTGATAAAAAGCCTTCTGTTTCGACCGCCAAAGCTTTCAGGGGAGCATTTGCAACCGTTTGGCACCATTTTTGAGTGAATGGCCGAAAGTCAGATTTTTGCTGAAATTGTGACCCCGGCTGCCGGGTAATTTTTCAAGGGCTGATTTCTTTTCCTGTGATAAAAAGCCTTCTGTTTCGACCGCCAAACCTTTCAGGGGAGCATTTGCAACCGTTTGGCACCGTTTTTGAGTGAATTGCCGAAAGTCAGATTTTTGATGAAATTGTGACCCCGTGGCTTAGGAATTTTTTCAAAAGAATCTTTTTCTGCCCGTTAAGTTGTCGAGGGCTGATTTCTTTTCCTGTGATAAAAAGCCTTCTGTTTCGACCGTCAAAGCTTTCAGGGGAGCATTTGCAACCGTTTGGCACCATTTTTGAGTGAATTGCCGAAAGTCAGATTTTTGATGAAATTGTGACCCCATGGCTTAGGAATTTTTTCAGAAAAATATTTTTCTGCCCGTTAAGTTCTCGAGGGCTGATTTCTTTTCCTGTGATAAAAAGCTTTCTGTTTCGACCGCCAAACCTTTCAGGGGAGCATTTGCAACCTTTTGGCACCATTTTTGAGTGAATTGCCGAAAGACAGATTTTTGATGAAATTGTGACCCCAGGGCTCAGGGATTTTTTCAGAAAAATCTTTTTCTGCCCGTTAAGTTCTCGAGGGCTGATTTCTTTTCCTGTTATAAAAAGCTTTCTGTTTCGACCGCCAAACCTTTCAGGGGAGCATTTGCAACCTTTTGGCACCATTTTTGAGTGTATGGCCGAAAGTCAGATTTTTGATGAAATTGTGACCCCGGGGCTTAGGGATTTTTTCAAAAAAATCTTTTTCTGCCCGTTAACTTGTCGAGGGCTGATTTCTTTTCCTGTGATAAAAAGCCTTCTGTTTCGACCGCCAAAGCTTTCAGGGGAGCATTTGCAACCGTTTGACCCCATTCTTGAGTGTATGGCCGAAAGTCAGATTTTTGATGAAATTGTGACCCCGGGGCTTAGGGATTTTTTCAAAAAAATCTTTTTCTGCCCGTTAAGTTATCGAGGGCTGATTTCTTTTCCTGTGATAAAAAGCCTTCTGTTTCGACCGCCAAAGCTTTCAGGGGAGCATTTGCAACCGTTTGGCACCATTTTTGAGTGAATGGCCGAAAGTCAGATTTTTGATGAAATTGTGACCCCGACTGCCGGGTAATTTTTCAAGGGCTGATTTCTTTTCCTGTGATAAAAAGCCTTCTGTTTCGACCGCCAAACCTTTCAGGGGAGCATTTGCAACCGTTTGGCACCGTTTTTGAGTGAATTGCCGAAAGTCAGATTTTTGATGAAATTGTGACCCCGGGGCTTAGAGATTTTTTCAGAAAAATATTTTTCTGCCGGCTAAGTTTTCAAGGGCTGATTTCTTTTCCTGTGATAAAAAGACTTCTGTTTAGACCGCCAAACCTCTCAGGGGAGCATTTGCAACCTTTTGGCTCCATTTTTGAGTGTATGGCCGAAAGTCAGATTTTTCATGAAATAGTGACCCCGGGGTTTAGGGATTTTTTCAAAAGAATCTTTTTCTGCCCGTTAAGTTGTCGAGGGCTGATTTCTTTTCCTGTGATAAAAAGCCTTCTGTTTCGACCGTCAAAGCTTTCAGGGGAGCATTTGCAACCGTTTGGCACCATTTTTGAGTGAATTGCCAAAAGTCAGATTTTTGATGAAATTGTGACCCCGTGGCTTAGGAATTTTTTCAGAAAAATATTTTTCTGCCCGTTAAGTTCTCGAGGGCTGATTTCTTTTCCTGTGATAAAAAGCTTTCTGTTTCGACCGCCAAACCTTTCAGGGGAGCATTTGCAACCTTTTGGCACCATTTTTGAGTGAATTGCCGAAAGACAGATTTTTGATGAAATTGTGACCCGACGGCTTAGGAATTTTTTCAGAAAAATATTTTTCTGCCCGTTAAGTTCTCGAGGGCTGATTTCTTTTCCTGTGATAAAAAGCTTTCTGTTTCGACCGCCAAACCTTTCAGGGGAGCATTTGCAACCTTTTGGCTCCATTTTTGAGTGAATTGCCGAAAGTCAGATTTTTGATGAAATTGTGACCCCAGGGCTTAGGGATTTTTTCAGAAAAATCTTTTTCTGCCCGTTAACTTGTCGAGGGCTGATTTCTTTTCCTGTGATAAAAAGCCTTCTGTTTCGACCGCCAAACCTTTCAGGGGAGCATTTGCAACCGTTTGGCACCGTTTTTGAGTGAATTGCCGAAAGTCAGATTTTTGATGAAATTGTGACCCCGGGGCTTAGGGATTTTTTCAGAAAAATATTTTTCTGCCGTCTAATTTTTCAAGGGCTGATTTCTTTTCCTGTGATAAAAAGCCTTCTGTTTCGACCGCCAAACCTCTCAGGGGAGCATTTGCAACCTTTTGGCTCCATTTTTGAGTGTATGGCGGAAAGTCAGATTTTTCATGAAATAGTGACCCCGGGGCTTAGGGATTTTTTCAAAAGAATCTTTTTCTGCCCGTTAAGTTGTCGAGGGCTGATTTCTTTTCCTGTGATAAAAAGCCTTCTGTTTCGACCGCCAAAGCTTTCAGGGGAGCATTTGCAACCGTTTGGCACCATTTTTGAGTGAATTGCCGAAAGTCAGATTTTTGATGAAATTGTGACCCCGTGGCTTAGGAATTTTTTCAGAAAAATATTTTTCTGCCCGTTAAGTTCTCGAGGGCTGATTTCTTTTCCTGTGATAAAAAGCTTTCTGTTTCGACCGCCAAACCTTTCAGGGGAGCATTTGCAACCTTTTGGCTCCATTCTTGAGTGAATTGCCGAAAGTCAGATTTTTGATGAAATTGTGACCCCAGGGCTTAGGGATTTTTTCAGAAAAATCTTTTTCTGCCCGTTAAGTTCTCGAGGGCTGATTTCTTTTCCTGTGATAAAAAGCCTTCTGTTTCGACCGCCAAACCTTTCAGGGGAGCATTTGCAACCGTTTGGCACCATTCTTGAGTGAATTGCCGAAAGTCAGATTTTTGCTGAAATTGTTACCCCGAGGCTTAGGGATTTTTTCAGAAAAATATTTTTCTGCCGGCTAATTTTTCAAGGGCTGATTTCTTTTCCTGTGATAAAAAGCCTTCTGTTTCGACCGCCAAACCTTTCAGGGGAGCATTTGCAACCGTTTGGCACCATTTTTGAGTGTATGGCCGAAAGTCAGATTTTTGATGAAATTGTGACCCCGGGGCTTAGGGATTTTTTCAAAAAAATCTTTTTCTGCCCGTTAACTTGTCGAGGGCTGATTTCTTTTCCTGTGATAAAAAGCCTTCTGTTTCGACCGCCAAAGCTTTCAGGGGAGCGTTTGCAACCGTTTGACCCCATTCTTGAGTGTATGGCCGAAAGTCAGATTTTTGATGAAATTGTGACCCCGGGGCTTAGGGATTTTTTCAAAAAAATCTTTTTCTGCCCGTTAAGTTGTCGAGGGCTGATTTCTTTTCCTGTGATAAAAAGCCTTCTGTTTCGACCGCCAAAGCTTTCAGGGGAGCATTTGCAACCGTTTGACCCCATTCTTGAGTGTATGGCCGAAAGTAAGATTTTTGATGAAATTGTGACCCCAGGGCTTAGGGATTTTTTCAAAAAAATCTTTTTCTGCCCGTTAAGTTGTCGAGGGCTGATTTCTTTTCCTGTGATAAAAAGCCTTCTGTTTCGACCGCCAAAGCTTTCAGGGGAGCATTTGCAACCGTTTGGCACCATTTTTGAGTGAATGGCCGAAAGTCAGATTTTTGCTGAAATTGTGACCCCGGCTGCCGGGTAATTTTTCAAGGGCTGATTTCTTTTCCTGTAATAAAAAGCCTTCTGTTTCGACCGCCAAACCTTTCAGGGGAGCATTTGCAACCGTTTGGCACCGTTTTTGAGTGAATTGCCGAAAGTCAGATTTTTGATGAAATTGTGACCCCGTGGCTTAGGAATTTTTTCAAAAGAATCTTTTTCTGCCCGTTAAGTTGTCGAGGGCTGATTTCTTTTCCTGTGATAAAAAGCCTTCTGTTTCGACCGTCAAAGCTTTCAGGGGAGCATTTGCAACCGTTTGGCACCATTTTTGAGTGAATTGCCGAAAGTCATATTTTTGATGAAATTGTGACCCCATGGCTTAGGAATTTTTTCAGAAAAATATTTTTCTGCCCGTTAAGTTCTCGAGGGCTGATTTCTTTTCCTGTGATAAAAAGCTTTCTGTTTCGACCGCCAAACCTTTCAGGGGAGCATTTGCAACCTTTTGGCACCATTTTTGAGTGAATTGCCGAAAGACAGATTTTTGATGAAATTGTGACCCCAGGGCTCAGGGATTTTTTCAGAAAAATCTTTTTCTGCCCGTTAAGTTCTCGAGGGCTGATTTCTTTTCCTGTTATAAAAAGCTTTCTGTTTCGACCGCCAAACCTTTCAGGGGAGCATTTGCAACCTTTTGGCACCATTTTTGAGTGTATGGCCGAAAGTCAGATTTTTGATGAAATTGTGACCCCGGGGCTTAGGGATTTTTTCAAAAAAATCTTTTTCTGCCCGTTAACTTGTCGAGGGCTGATTTCTTTTCCTGTGATAAAAAGCCTTCTGTTTCGACCGCCAAAGCTTTCAGGGGAGCATTTGCAACCGTTTGACCCCATTCTTGAGTGTATGGCCGAAAGTCAGATTTTTGATGAAATTGTGACCCCGGGGCTTAGGGATTTTTTCAAAAAAATCTTTTTCTGCCCGTTAAGTTATCGAGGGCTGATTTCTTTTCCTGTGATAAAAAGCCTTCTGTTTCGACCGCCAAAGCTTTCAGGGGAGCATTTGCAACCGTTTGGCACCATTTTTGAGTGAATGGCCGAAAGTCAGATTTTTGATGAAATTGTGACCCCGACTGCCGGGTAATTTTTCAAGGGCTGATTTCTTTTCCTGTGATAAAAAGCCTTCTGTTTCGACCGCCAAACCTTTCAGGGGAGCATTTGCAACCGTTTGGCACCGTTTTTGAGTGAATTGCCGAAAGTCAGATTTTTGATGAAATTGTGACCCCGGGGCTTAGAGATTTTTTCAGAAAAATATTTTTCTGCCGGCTAAGTTTTCAAGGGCTGATTTCTTTTCCTGTGATAAAAAGACTTCTGTTTAGACCGCCAAACCTCTCAGGGGAGCATTTGCAACCTTTTGGCTCCATTTTTGAGTGTATGGCCGAAAGTCAGATTTTTCATGAAATAGTGACCCCGGGGTTTAGGGATTTTTTCAAAAGAATCTTTTTCTGCCCGTTAAGTTGTCGAGGGCTGATTTCTTTTCCTGTGATAAAAAGCCTTCTGTTTCGACCGTCAAAGCTTTCAGGGGAGCATTTGCAACCGTTTGGCACCATTTTTGAGTGAATTGCCAAAAGTCAGATTTTTGATGAAATTGTGACCCCGTGGCTTAGGAATTTTTTCAGAAAAATATTTTTCTGCCCGTTAAGTTCTCGAGGGCTGATTTCTTTTCCTGTGATAAAAAGCTTTCTGTTTCGACCGCCAAACCTTTCAGGGGAGCATTTGCAACCTTTTGGCACCATTTTTGAGTGAATTGCCGAAAGACAGATTTTTGATGAAATTGTGACCCGACGGCTTAGGAATTTTTTCAGAAAAATATTTTTCTGCCCGTTAAGTTCTCGAGGGCTGATTTCTTTTCCTGTGATAAAAAGCTTTCTGTTTCGACCGCCAAACCTTTCAGGGGAGCATTTGCAACCTTTTGGCTCCATTTTTGAGTGAATTGCCGAAAGTCAGATTTTTGATGAAATTGTGACCCCAGGGCTTAGGGATTTTTTCAGAAAAATCTTTTTCTGCCCGTTAACTTGTCGAGGGCTGATTTCTTTTCCTGTGATAAAAAGCCTTCTGTTTCGACCGCCAAACCTTTCAGGGGAGCATTTGCAACCGTTTGGCACCGTTTTTGAGTGAATTGCCGAAAGTCAGATTTTTGATGAAATTGTGACCCCGGGGCTTAGGGATTTTTTCAGAAAAATATTTTTCTGCCGTCTAATTTTTCAAGGGCTGATTTCTTTTCCTGTGATAAAAAGCCTTCTGTTTCGACCGCCAAATCTCTCAGGGGAGCATTTGCAACCTTTTGGCTCCATTTTTGAGTGTATGGCGGAAAGTCAGATTTTTCATGAAATAGTGACCCCGGGGCTTAGGGATTTTTTCAAAAGAATCTTTTTCTGCCCGTTAAGTTGTCGAGGGCTGATTTCTTTTCCTGTGATAAAAAGCCTTCTGTTTCGACCGCCAAAGCTTTCAGGGGAGCATTTGCAACCGTTTGGCACCATTTTTGAGTGAATTGCCGAAAGTCAGATTTTTGATGAAATTGTGACCCCGTGGCTTAGGAATTTTTTCAGAAAAATATTTTTCTGCCCGTTAAGTTCTCGAGGGCTGATTTCTTTTCCTGTGATAAAAAGCTTTCTGTTTCGACCGCCAAACCTTTCAGGGGAGCATTTGCAACCTTTTGGCTCCATTCTTGAGTGAATTGCCGAAAGTCAGATTTTTGATGAAATTGTGACCCCAGGGCTTAGGGATTTTTTCAGAAAAATCTTTTTCTGCCCGTTAAGTTCTCGAGGGCTGATTTCTTTTCCTGTGATAAAAAGCCTTCTGTTTCGACCGCCAAACCTTTCAGGGGAGCATTTGCAACCGTTTGGCACCATTCTTGAGTGAATTGCCGAAAGTCAGATTTTTGCTGAAATTGTGACCCCGAGGCTTAGGGATTTTTTCAGAAAAATATTTTTCTGCCGGCTAATTTTTCAAGGGCTGATTTCTTTTCCTGTGATAAAAAGCCTTCTGTTTCGACCGCCAAACCTTTCAGGGGAGCATTTGCAACCGTTTGGCACCATTTTTGAGTGTATGGCCGAAAGTCAGATTTTTGATGAAATTGTGACCCCGGGGCTTAGGGATTTTTTCAAAAAAATCTTTTTCTGCCCGTTAACTTGTCGAGGGCTGATTTCTTTTCCTGTGATAAAAAGCCTTCTGTTTCGACCGCCAAAGCTTTCAGGGGAGCGTTTGCAACCGTTTGACCCCATTCTTGAGTGTATGGCCGAAAGTCAGATTTTTGATGAAATTGTGACCCCGGGGCTTAGGGATTTTTTCAAAAAAATCTTTTTCTGCCCGTTAAGTTGTCGAGGGCTGATTTCTTTTCCTGTGATAAAAAGCCTTCTGTTTCGACCGCCAAAGCTTTCAGGGGAGCATTTGCAACCGTTTGACCCCATTCTTGAGTGTATGGCCGAAAGTAAGATTTTTGATGAAATTGTGACCCCAGGGCTTAGGGATTTTTTCAAAAAAATCTTTTTCTGCCCGTTAAGTTGTCGAGGGCTGATTTCTTTTCCTGTGATAAAAAGCCTTCTGTTTCGACCGCCAAAGCTTTCAGGGGAGCATTTGCAACCGTTTGGCACCATTTTTGAGTGAATGGCCGAAAGTCAGATTTTTGCTGAAATTGTGACCCCGGCTGCCGGGTAATTTTTCAAGGGCTGATTTCTTTTCCTGTGATAAAAAGCCTTCTGTTTCGACCGCCAAACCTTTCAGGGGAGCATTTGCAACCGTTTGGCACCGTTTTTGAGTGAATTGCCGAAAGTCAGATTTTTGATGAAATTGTGACCCCGTGGCTTAGGAATTTTTTCAGAAAAATATTTTTCTGCCCGTTAAGTTCTCGAGGGCTGATTTCTTTTCCTGTGATAAAAAGCTTTCTGTTTCGACCGCCAAACCTTTCAGGGGAGCATTTGCAACCTTTTGGCACCATTTTTGAATGAATTGCCGAAAGACAGATTTTTGATGAAATTGTGACCCCAGGGCTCAGGGATTTTTTCAAAAAAATCTTTTTCTGCCCGTTAACTTGTCGAGGGCTGATTTCTTTTCCTGTGATAAAAAGCCTTCTGTTTCGACCGCCAAAGCTTTCAGGGGAGCATTTGCAACCGTTTGACCCCATTCTTGAGTGTATGGCCGAAAGTCAGATTTTTGATGAAATTGTGACCCCGGGGCTTAGGGATTTTTTCAAAAAAATCTTTTTCTGCCCGTTAAGTTATCGAGGGCTGATTTCTTTTCCTGTGATAAAAAGCCTTCTGTTTCGACCGCCAAAGCTTTCAGGGGAGCATTTGCAACCGTTTGGCACCATTTTTGAGTGAATGGCCGAAAGTCAGATTTTTGCTGAAATTGTGACCCCGGCTGCCGGGTAATTTTTCAAGGGCTGATTTCTTTTCCTGTGATAAAAAGCCTTCTATTTCGACCGCCAAACCTTTCAGGGGAGCATTTGCAACCGTTTGGCACCGTTTTTGAGTGAATTGCCGAAAGTCAGATTTTTGATGAAATTGTGACCCCGGGGCTTAGGGATTTTTTGAGAAAAATATTTTTCTGCCGGCTAATTTTTCGAGGGCTGATTTCTTTTCCTGTGATAAAAAGCCTTCTGTTTCGAACGCCAAACCTTTCAGGGGAGCATTTGCAACCGTTTGACACCATTTTTGAGTGTATGGCCGAAAGTCAGATTTTTGATGAAATTGTGACCCCGGGGCTTAGGGATTTTTTCAAAAAAATCTTTTTCTGCCCGTTAACTTTTCGAGGGCTGATTTCTTTTCCTGTGATAAAAAGCCTTCTGTTTCGACCGCCAAAGCTTTCAGGGGAGCATTTGCAACCGTTTGACCCCATTCTTGAGTGTATGGCCGAAAGTCAGATTTTTGATGAAATTGTGACCCCGGGGCTTAGGGATTTTTTCAAAAAAATCTTTTTCTGCCCGTTAAGTTGTCGAGGGCTGATTTCTTTTCCTGTGATAAAAAGCCTTCTGTTTCGACCGCCAAAGCTTTCAGGGGAGCATTTGCAACCGTTTGGCACCATTTTTGATTGAATGGCCGAAAGTCAGATTTTTGCTGAAATTGTGACCCCGGCTGCCGGGTAACTTTTCAAGGGCTGATTTCTTTTCCTGTGATAAAAAGCCTTCTGTTTCGACCGCCAAACCTTTCAGGGAAGCATTTGCAACCGTTTGGCACCGTTTTTGAGTGAATTGCCGAAAGTCAGATTTTTGATGAAATTGTGACCCCGTGGCTTAGGAATTTTTTCAGAAAAATATTTTTCTGCCCGTTAAGTTCTCGAGGGCTGATTTCTTTTCCTGAGATAAAAAGCCTTCTGTTTAGACCGCCAAACCTCTCAGGGGAGCATTTGCAACCTTTTGGCTCCATTTTTGAGTGTATGGCCGAAAGTCAGATTTTTCATGAAATCGTGACCCCGGGGCTTAGGGATTTTTTCAAAAGAATCTTTTTCTGCCCGTTAAGTTGTCGAGGGCTGATTTCTTTTCCTGTGATAAAAAGCCTTCTGTTTCGACCGTCAAAGCTTTCAGGGGAGCATTTGCAACTGTTTGGCACCATTTTTGAGTGAATTGCCGAAAGTCAGATTTTTGATGAAATTGTGACCCCGTGGCTTAGGAATTTTTTCAGAAAAATATTTTTCTGCCCGTTAAGTTCTCGAGGGCTCTTTTCTTTTCCTGTGATAAAAAGCTTTCTGTTTCGACCGCCAAACCTTTCAGGGGAGCATTTGCAACCTTTTGGCACCATTTTTGAGTGAATTGCCGAAAGACAGATTTTTGATGAAATTGTGACCCCAGGGCTCAGGGATTTTTTCAGAAAAATCTTTTTCTGCCCGTTAAGTTCTCGAGGGCTGATTTCTTTTCCTGTGATAAAAAGCTTTCTGTTTCGACCGCCAAACCTTTCAGGGGAGCATTTGCAACCTTTTGGCACCATTTTTGAGTGAATTGCCGAAAGACAGATTTTTGATGAAATTGTGACCCCAGGGCTTAGGGATTTTTTCAGAAAAATCTTTTTCTGCCCGTTAACTTCTCGAGGGCTGATTTCTTTTCCTGTGATAAAAAGCCTTCTGTTTCGACCGCCAAAGCTTTCAGGGGAGCATTTGCAACCGTTTGGCACCATTCTTGAGTGAATTGCCGAAAGTCAGATTTTTGCTGAAATTGTGACCACGGGGTTTAGGGATTTTTTCAGAAAAATATTTTTCTGCCAGCTAATTTTTCAAGGGCTGATTTCTTTTCCTGTGATAAAAAGCCTTCTGTTTCGACCGCCAAACCTTTCAGGGGAGCATTTGCAACCGTTTGGCACCATTTTTGAGTGTATGGCCGAAAGTCAGATTTTTGATGAAATTGTGACCCCGGGGCTTAGGGATTTTTTCAAAAAAATCTTTTTCTGCCCGTTAACTTGTCGAGGGCTGATTTCTTTTCCTGTGATAAAAAGCCTTCTGTTTCGACCGCCAAAGCTTTCAGGGGAGCATTTGCAACCGTTTGACCCCATTCTTGAGTGTATGGCCGAAAGTAAGATTTTTGATGAAATTGTGACCCCAGGGCTTAGGGATTTTTTCAAAAAAATCTTTTTCTGCCCGTTAAGTTGTCGAGGGCTGATTTCTTTTCCTGTGATAAAAAGCCTTCTGTTTCGACCGCCAAAGCTTTCAGGGGAGCATTTGCAACCGTTTGGCACCATTTTTGAGTGAATGGCCGAAAGTCAGATTTTTGCTGAAATTGTGACCCCGGCTGCCGGGTAACTTTTCAAGGGCTGATTTCTTTTCCTGTGATAAAAAGCCTTCTGTTTCGACCGCCAAACCTTTCAGGGGAGCATTTGCAACCGTTTGGCACCGTTTTTGAGTGAATTGCCGAAAGTCAGATTTTTGATGAAATTGTGACCCCGTGGCTTAGGAATTTTTTCAGAAAAATATTTTTCTGCCCGTTAAGTTCTCGAGGGCTGATTTCTTTTCCTGAGATAAAAAGCCTTCTGTTTAGACCGCCAAACCTCTCAGGGGAGCATTTGCAACCTTTTGGCTCCATTTTTGAGTGTATGGCCGAAAGTCAGATTTTTCATGAAATAGTGACCCCGGGGCTTAGGGATTTTTTCAAAAGAATCTTTTTCTGCCCGTTAAGTTGTCGAGGGCTGATTTCTTTTCCTGTGATAAAAAGCCTTCTGTTTCGACCGTCAAAGCCTTCAGGGGAGCATTTGCAACCGTTTGGCACCATTTTTGAGTGAATTGCCGAAAGTCAGATTTTTGATGAAATTGTGACCCCGTGGCTTAGGAATTTTTTCAGAAAAATATTTTTCTGCCCGTTAAGTTCTCGAGGGCTGATTTCTTTTCCTGTGATAAAAAGCTTTCTGTTTCGACCGCCAAACCTTTCAGGGGAGCATTTGCAACCTTTTGGCACCATTTTTGAGTGAATTGCCGAAAGACAGATTTTTGATGAAATTGTGACCCCAGGGCTCAGGGATTTTTTCAGAAAAATCTTTTTCTGCCCGTTAAGTTCTCGAGGGCTGATTTCTTTTCCTGTGATAAAAAGCTTTCTGTTTCGACCGCCAAACCTTTCAGGGGAGCATTTGCAACCTTTTGGCACCATTTTTGAGTGAATTGCCGAAAGTCAGATTTTTGATGAAATTGTGACCCCAGGGCTTAGGGATTTTTTCAGAAAAATCTTTTTCTGCCTGTTAACTTGTCGAGGGCTAATTTCTTTTCCTGTGGTAAAAAGCCTTCTGTTTCGACCGCCAAACCTTTCAGGGGAGCATTTGCAACCGTTTGGCACCATTCTTGAGTAAATTGCCGAAAGTCAGATTTTTGCTGAAATTGTGACCCCAGGGCTTAGGGATTTTTTCAGAAAAATCTTTTTCTGCCTGTTAACTTGTCGAGGGCTAATTTCTTTTCCTGTGGTAAAAAGCCTTCTGTTTCGACCGCCAAACCTTTCAGGGGAGGATTTGCAACCGTTTGGCACCATTCTTGAGTAAATTGCCGAAAGTCAGATTTTTGCTGAAATTGTGACCCCGGGGCTTAGGGATTTTTTCAGAAAAATATTTTTCTGCCGGCTAATTTTTCAAGGGCTGATTTCTTTTCCTGTGATAAAAAGCCTTCTATTTCGACCGCCAAACCATTCAGGGGAGCATTTGCAACCGTTTGGCACCGTTTTTGAGTGAATTGCCGAAAGTCAGATTTTTGATGAAATTGTGACCCCGGGGCTTAGGGATTTTTTCAGAAAAATATTTTTCTGCCGGCTAATTTTTCAAGGGCTGATTTCTTTTCCTGTGATAAAAAGACTTCTGTTTCGACCGCCAAACCTTTTAGGGGAGCATTTGCAACCGTTTGGCACCATTTTTGAGTGTATGGCCGAAACTCAGATTTTTGATGAAATTGTGACCCCGGGGCTTAGGGATTTTTTCAAAAAAATCTTTTTCTGCTCGTTAACTTGTCGAGGGCTGATTTCTTTTCCTGTGATAAAAAGCCTTCTGTTTCGACCGCCAAACCTCTCAGGGGAGCATTTGCTACCGTTTGACCCCATTCTTGAGTGTATGGCCGAAAGTCAGATTTTTGATGAAATTGTGACCCCGGGGCTTAGGGATTTTTTCAAAAAAATCTTTTTCTGCCCGTTAAGTTGTCTAGGGCTGATTTCTTTTCCTGTGATAAAAAGCCTTCTGTTTCGACCGCCAAACCTCTCAGGGGAGCATTTGCTACCGTTTGACCCCATTCTTGAGTGCATGGCCGAAAGTCAGATTTTTGATGAAATTGTGACCCCGGCTGCCGGCTAATTTTTCAAGGGCTTATTTCTTTTCCTGTGATAAAAACCCTTCTGTTTCGACCGCCAAACCTTTCAGGGGAGCATTTGCAACCGTTTGGCACCGTTTTTGAGTGAATTGCCGAAAGTCAGATTTTTGATGAAATTGTGGCCCCGGATCTTTTTCTGCCCGTTAAGTTGTCGAAGGCTGATTTCTTTTCCTATGAAAAAAAGCCTTCTATTTCGTCCGCCAAACCTCTCAGGGGAGTATTTGCAACCGTTTGGCACCATTTTTGAGTGAATTGCCGAAAGTCAGATTTTTGCTGAAATTGTGACCCCGGGGCTTAGGGATTTTTTCAGAAAAATATTTTTCTACCCGTTAAGTTGTCACGGGCTGATTTCTCTTCCTGTGATAAAAAGCCTTCTGTTTCGACCGCCAAACCTCTCAGGGGAGCATTTGCAACCGTTTGGCACCGTTTTTGAGTGAATTGCCGAAAGTCAGATTTTTGATGAAATTGTGACCCCGGGGCTTAGGGATTTTTTCAAAAAAATCTTTTTCTGCCCGTTAACTTGTCGAGGGCTGATTTCTTTTCCTGTGATAAAAAGCCTTCTGTTTCGACCGCCAAACCTTTCAGGGGAGCATTTGCAACCGTTTGGCACCATTCTTGAGTGAATTGCTGAAAGTCAGATTTTTGCTGAAATTGTGACCCCGGGGCTTAGGGATTCTTTCAGAAAAATCTTTTTCTGCCCGTTAAGTTGTCGAGGGCTGATTTCTTTTCCTGTGATAAAAAGCCTTCTGTTTCGACCGCCAAACCTCTCAGGGGAGCATTTGCAACCGTTTGGCACCATTTTTGAGTGTATGGCCGAAAATCAGATTTTTGATGAAATTGTGACCCCGGGGCTTAGGGATTTTTTCAGAAAATTATTTTTCTGCCCGTTAAGTTCTCGAGGGCTGATTTCTTTTCCTGTGATAAAAAGCTTTCTGTTTCGACCGCCAAACCTTTCAGGGGAGCATTTGCAACCTTTTGGCACCATTTTTGAGTGAATTGCCGAAAGTCAGATTTTTGATGAAATTGTGATCCCAGGGCTTAGGGACTTTTTCAGAAAAATCTTTTTCTGCTGGCTAATTTTTCAAGGGCTGATTTCTTTTCCTGTGATTAAAAGCCTTCTGCTTCGACCGCCAAACCTTTTAGGGGAGCATTTGCAACCGTTTGGCACCATTCTTGAGTGAATTGCCGAAAGTCAGATTTTTGCTGAAATTGTGACCCCGGGGCTTAGGGATTTTTTCAGAAAAATATTTTTCTGCTGGCTAATTTTTCAAGGGCTGATTTCTTTTCCTGTGATAAAAAGCCTTCTGTTTCGAACGCCAAACCTTTCAGGGGAGCATTTGCAATCGTTTAGCACCATTTTTGAGTGAATGGCCGAAAGTCAGATTTTTGCTGAAATTGTGACCCCGGGGCTTAGGGATTCTTTTAGAAAAATCTTTTTCTGCCCGTTAAGTTGTCGAGGGCTGATTTCTTTTCCTGTGATAAAAAGCCTTCTGTTTCGACCGTCAAACCTTTTAGGGGAGCATTTGCAACCGTTTGGCACCGTTTATGAGTGAATTGCCGAAAATCAGATTTTTGATGAAATTGTGACCCCGGGGCTTAGGGATTTTTTCAAAAAAATCTTTTTCTGCCCGTTAAGTTGTCGAGCGCTGATTACTTTTCCTGTGATAAAAAGCCTTCTGTTTCGACCGCCAAACCTCTCAGGGGAGCATTTGCTACCGTTTGACCCCATTCTTGAGGGTATGGCCGAAAGTCAGATTTTTGATGAAATTGTGACCCCGGCTGCCGGCTAATTTTTCAAGGGCTGATTTCTTTTCCTGTGATAAAAACCCTTCTGTTTCGACCGCCAAACCTTTCAGGGGAGCATTTGCAACCGTTTGGCACCGTTTTTGAGTGAATTGCCGAAAGTCAGATTTTTGATGAAATTGTGGCCCCGGATCTTTTTCTGCCCGTTAAGTTGTCGAAGGCTGATTTCTTTTCCTATGATAAAAAGCCTTCTATTTCGTCCGCCAAACCTCTCAGGGGAGTATTTGCAACCGTTTGGCACCGTTTTTGAGTGAATGGGCGAGTCAGATTTTTGCTGAAATTGTGACCCCGGCTGCCGGCTAATTTTTCAAGGGCTGATTTCTTTTCCTGTGATAAAAAGCCTTCTGTTTCGACCGCCAAACCTTTTAGGGGAGCATTTGCAACCGTTTGGCACCGTTTTTGAGTGAATTGCCGAAAGTCAGATTTTTGATGAAATTGTGACCCCGTGGCTTAGGAATTTTTTCAGAAAAATATTTTTCTGCCCGTTAAGTTCTCGAGGGCTGATTTCTTTTCCTGTGATAAAAAGCTTTCTGTTTCGACCGCCAAACCTTTCAGGGGAGCATTTGCAACCTTTTGGCACCATTTTTGAGTGAATTGCCGAAAGACAGATTTTTGATGAAATTGTGACCCCAGGGCTCAGGGATTTTTTCAGAAAAATCTTTTTCTGCCCGTTAAGTTCTCGAGGGCTGATTTCTTTTCCTGTGATAAAAAGCTTTCTGTTTCGACCGCCAAACCTTTCAGGGGAGCATTTGCAACCTTTTGGCACCATTTTTGAGTGAATTGCCGAAAGTCAGATTTTTGATGAAATTGTGACCCCAGGGCTTAGGGATTTTTTCAGAAAAATCTTTTTCTGCCTGTTAACTTGTCGAGGGCTAATTTCTTTTCCTGTGGTAAAAAGCCTTCTGTTTCGACCGCCAAACCTTTCAGGGGAGCATTTGCAACCGTTTGGCACCATTCTTGAGTAAATTGCCGAAAGTCAGATTTTTGCTGAAATTGTGACCCCAGGGCTTAGGGATTTTTTCAGAAAAATCTTTTTCTGCCTGTTAACTTGTCGAGGGCTAATTTCTTTTCCTGTGGTAAAAAGCCTTCTGTTTCGACCGCCAAACCTTTCAGGGGAGCATTTGCAACCGTTTGGCACCATTCTTGAGTAAATTGCCGAAAGTCAGATTTTTGCTGAAATTGTGACCCCGGGGCTTAGGGATTTTTTCAGAAAAATATTTTTCTGCCGGCTAATTTTTCAAGGGCTGATTTCTTTTCCTGTGATAAAAAGCCTTCTATTTCGACCGCCAAACCATTCAGGGGAGCATTTGCAACCGTTTGGCACCGTTTTTGAGTGAATTGCCGAAAGTCAGATTTTTGATGAAATTGTGACCCCGGGGCTTAGGGATTTTTTCAGAAAAATATTTTTCTGCCGGCTAATTTTTCAAGGGCTGATTTCTTTTCCTGTGATAAAAAGACTTCTGTTTCGACCGCCAAACCTTTTAGGGGAGCATTTGCAACCGTTTGGCACCATTTTTGAGTGTATGGCCGAAACTCAGATTTTTGATGAAATTGTGACCCCGGGGCTTAGGGATTTTTTCAAAAAAATCTTTTTCTGCTCGTTAACTTGTCGAGGGCTGATTTCTTTTCCTGTGATAAAAAGCCTTCTGTTTCGACCGCCAAACCTCTCAGGGGAGCATTTGCTACCGTTTGACCCCATTCTTGAGTGTATGGCCGAAAGTCAGATTTTTGATGAAAT
Source organism: Podarcis muralis (assembly GCF_964188315.1). Lineage (NCBI taxonomy): Eukaryota > Metazoa > Chordata > Lepidosauria > Squamata > Lacertidae > Podarcis > Podarcis muralis. Next base: position 21,003,610 of record NC_135664.1, on the reverse strand, counting down.
TGTGACCCCGGGGCTTAGGGATTTTTTCAAAAAAATCTTTTTCTGCCCGTTAAGTTGTCTAGGGCTGATTTCTTTTCCTGTGATAAAAAGCCTTCTGTTTCGACCGCCAAACCTCTCAGGGGAGCATTTGCTACCGTTTGACCCCATTCTTGAGTGCATGGCCGAAAGTCAGATTTTTGATGAAATTGTGACCCCGGCTGCCGGCTAATTTTTCAAGGGCTGATTTCTTTTCCTGTGATAAAAACCCTTCTGTTTCGACCGCCAAACCTTTCAGGGGAGCATTTGCAACCGTTTGGCACCGTTTTTGAGTGAATTGCCGAAAGTCAGATTTTTGATGAAATTGTGGCCCCGGATCTTTTTCTGCCCGTTAAGTTGTCGAAGGCTGATTTCTTTTCCTATGAAAAAAAGCCTTCTATTTCGTCCGCCAAACCTCTCAGGGGAGTATTTGCAACCGTTTGGCACCATTTTTGAGTGAATTGCCGAAAGTCAGATTTTTGCTGAAATTGTGACCCCGGGGCTTAGGGATTTTTTCAGAAAAATATTTTTCTACCCGTTAAGTTGTCACGGGCTGATTTCTCTTCCTGTGATAAAAAGCCTTCTGTTTCGACCGCCAAACCTCTCAGGGGAGCATTTGCAACCGTTTGGCACCGTTTTTGAGTGAATTGCCGAAAGTCAGATTTTTGATGAAATTGTGACCCCGGGGCTTAGGGATTTTTTCAAAAAAATCTTTTTCTGCCCGTTAACTTGTCGAGGGCTGATTTCTTTTCCTGTGATAAAAAGCCTTCTGTTTCGACCGCCAAACCTTTCAGGGGAGCATTTGCAACCGTTTGGCACCATTCTTGAGTGAATTGCTGAAAGTCAGATTTTTGCTGAAATTGTGACCCCGGGGCTTAGGGATTCTTTCAGAAAAATCTTTTTCTGCCCGTTAAGTTGTCGAGGGCTGATTTCTTTTCCTGTGATAAAAAGCCTTCTGTTTCGACCGCCAAACCTCTCAGGGGAGCATTTGCAACCGTTTGGCACCATTTTTGAGTGTATGGCCGAAAATCAGATTTTTGATGAAATTGTGACCCCGGGGCTTAGGGATTTTTTCAGAAAATTATTTTTCTGCCCGTTAAGTTCTCGAGGGCTGATTTCTTTTCCTGTGATAAAAAGCTTTCTGTTTCGACCGCCAAACCTTTCAGGGGAGCATTTGCAACCTTTTGGCACCATTTTTGAGTGAATTGCCGAAAGTCAGATTTTTGATGAAATTGTGATCCCAGGGCTTAGGGACTTTTTCAGAAAAATCTTTTTCTGCTGGCTAATTTTTCAAGGGCTGATTTCTTTTCCTGTGATTAAAAGCCTTCTGCTTCGACCGCCAAACCTTTTAGGGGAGCATTTGCAACCGTTTGGCACCATTCTTGAGTGAATTGCCGAAAGTCAGATTTTTGCTGAAATTGTGACCCCGGGGCTTAGGGATTTTTTCAGAAAAATATTTTTCTGCCGGCTAATTTTTCAAGGGCTGATTTCTTTTCCTGTGATAAAAAGCCTTCTGTTTCGAACGCCAAACCTTTCAGGGGAGCATTTGCAATCGTTTAGCACCATTTTTGAGTGAATGGCCGAAAGTCAGATTTTTGCTGAAATTGTGACCCCGGGGCTTAGGGATTCTTTTAGAAAAATCTTTTTCTGCCCGTTAAGTTGTCGAGGGCTGATTTCTTTTCCTGTGATAAAAAGCCTTCTGTTTCGACCGTCAAACCTTTTAGGGGAGCATTTGCAACCGTTTGGCACCGTTTATGAGTGAATTGCCGAAAATCAGATTTTTGATGAAATTGTGACCCCGGGGCTTAGGGATTTTTTCAAAAAAATCTTTTTCTGCCCGTTAAGTTGTCGAGCGCTGATTACTTTTCCTGTGATAAAAAGCCTTCTGTTTCGACCGCCAAACCTCTCAGGGGAGCATTTGCTACCGTTTGACCCCATTCTTGAGGGTATGGCCGAAAGTCAGATTTTTGATGAAATTGTGACCCCGGCTGCCGGCTAATTTTTCAAGGGCTGATTTCTTTTCCTGTGATAAAAACCCTTCTGTTTCGACCGCCAAACCTTTCAGGGGAGCATTTGCAACCGTTTGGCACCGTTTTTGAGTGAATTGCCGAAAGTCAGATTTTTGATGAAATTGTGGTCCCGGATCTTTTTCTGCCCGTTAAGTTGTCGAAGGCTGATTTCTTTACCTATGATAAAAAGCCTTCTATTTCGTCCGCCAAACCTCTCAGGGGAGTATTTGCAACCGTTTGGCACCGTTTTTGAGTGAATGGGCGAGTCAGATTTTTGCTGAAATTGTGACCCCGGCTGCCGGCTAATTTTTCAAGGGCTGATTTCTTTTCCTGTGATAAAAAGCCTTCTGTTTCGACCGCCAAACCTTTTAGGGGAGCATTTGCAACCGTTTGGCACCGTTTTTGAGTGAATTGCCGAAAGTCAGATTTTTGATGAAATTGTGACCCCGGGGCTTAGGGATTTTTTCAGAAAAATATTTTTCTGCCCGTTAAGTTGTCGAGCGCTGATTTCTTTTCCTGTGATAAAAAGCCTTCTGTTTCGACCGCCTAACCTCTCATGGGAGCATTTGCAACCATTTGGCAACATTTTTGACTGTATGGCCGAAAGTCAGATTTTTGATGAAATTCTGGCCCCGGATCTTTTAATGCCCGTTAAGTTATCGAGGGCTGATTTCTTTTCCTGTGATAAAAAGCCTTCTGTTTCGACCGCCAAACCTCTCAGGGGAGCATTTGCAACCATTTGGCACCATTTTTGAGTGTATGGCCGAAAGTCAGATTTTTGATGAAATTGTGACCCCGGGGCTTAGGGATTTTTTCAAAAGAATCTTTTTCTGCCCGTTAAGTTGTCGAGGGCTGATTTCTTTTACTGTGATAAAAAGCTTTCGGTTTCGACCGCCAAACCTTTCAGGGGAGCATTTGCAACCGTTTGGCACCATTCTTGAGTGAATTGCCGAAAGTCAGATTTTTGCTGAAATTGTGACCCCGGGGCTTAGGGATTTTTTCAGAAAAATATTTTTCTGCCGGCTAATTTTTCAAGGGCTGATTTCTTTTCCTGTGATAAAAAGCCTTCTGTTTCGAACGCCAAACCTTTCAGGGGAGCATTTGCAATCGTTTAGCACCATTTTTGAGTGAATGGCCGAAAGTCAGATTTTTGCTGAAATTGTGACCCCGGGGCTTAGGGATTCTTTTAGAAAAATCTTTTTCTGCCCGTTAAGTTGTCGAGGGCTGATTTCTTTTCCTGTGATAAAAAGCCTTCTGTTTCGACCGTCAAACCTTTTAGGGGAGCATTTGCAACCGTTTGGCACCGTTTATGAGTGAATTGCCGAAAATCAGATTTTTGATGAAATTGTGACCCCGGGGCTTAGGGATTTTTTCAAAAAAATCTTTTTCTGCCCGTTAAGTTGTCGAGCGCTGATTACTTTTCCTGTGATAAAAAGCCTTCTGTTTCGACCGCCAAACCTCTCAGGGGAGCATTTGCTACCGTTTGACCCCATTCTTGAGGGTATGGCCGAAAGTCAGATTTTTGATGAAATTGTGACCCCGGCTGCCGGCTAATTTTTCAAGGGCTGATATCTTTTCCTGTGATAAAAACCCTTCTGTTTCGACCGCCAAACCTTTCAGGGGAGCATTTGCAACCGTTTGGCACCGTTTTTGAGTGAATTGCCGAAAGTCAGATTTTTGATGAAATTGTGGCCCCGGATCTTTTTCTGCCCGTTAAGTTGTCGAAGGCTGATTTCTTTTCCTATGATAAAAAGCCTTCTATTTCGTCCGCCAAACCTCTCAGGGGAGTATTTGCAACCGTTTGGCACCGTTTTTGAGTGAATGGGCGAGTCAGATTTTTGCTGAAATTGTGACCCCGGCTGCCGGCTAATTTTTCAAGGGCTGATTTCTTTTCCTGTGATAAAAAGCCTTCTGTTTCGACCGCCAAACCTTTTAGGGGAGCATTTGCAACCGTTTGGCACCGTTTTTGAGTGAATTGCCGAAAGTCAGATTTTTGATGAAATTGTGACCCCGGGGCTTAGGGATTTTTTCAGAAAAATATTTTTCTGCCCGTTAAGTTGTCGAGCGCTGATTTCTTTTCCTGTGATAAAAAGCCTTCTGTTTCGACCGCCTAACCTCTCATGGGAGCATTTGCAACCATTTGGCACCATTTTTGAGTGTATGGCCGAAAGTCAGATTTTTGATGAAATTCTGGCCCCGGATCTTTTAATGCCCGTTAAGTTATCGAGGGCTGATTTCTTTTCCTGTGATAAAAAGCCTTCTGTTTCGACCGCCAAACCTCTCAGGGGAGCATTTGCAACCATTTGGCACCATTTTTGAGTGTATGGCCGAAAGTCAGATTTTTGATGAAATTGTGACCCCGGGGCTTAGGGATTTTTTCAAAAGAATCTTTTTCTGCCCGTTAAGTTGTCGAGGGCTGATTTCTTTTACTGTGATAAAAAGCTTTCGGTTTCGACCGCCAAACCTTTCAGGGGAGCATTTGCAACCGTTTGGCACCGTTTTTGAGTGAATGGGCGAGTCAGATTTTTGATGAAATTGTGACCCCGGGGCTTAGGGATTTTTTCAGAAAAATATTTTTCTGCCCGTTAAGTTGTCGAGCGCTGATTTCTTTTCCTGTGATAAAAAGCCTTCTGTTTCGACCGCCTAACCTCTCATGGGAGCATTTGCAACCATTTGGCACCATTTTTGAGTGTATGGCCGAAAGTCAGATTTTTGATGAAATTCTGGCCCCGGATCTTTTAATGCCCGTTAAGTTATCGAGGGCTGATTTCTTTTCCTGTGATAAAAAGCCTTCTGTTTCGACCGCCAAACCTCTCAGGGGAGCATTTGCAACCATTTGGCACCATTTTTGAGTGTATGGCCGAAAGTCAGATTTTTGATGAAATTGTGACCCCGGGGCTTAGGGATTTTTTCAAAAGAATCTTTTTCTGCCCGTTAAGTTGTCGAGGGCTGATTTCTTTTACTGTGATAAAAAGCTTTCGGTTTCGACCGCCAAACCTTTCAGGGGAGCATTTGCAACCGTTTGGCACCGTTTTTGAGTGAATGGGCGAGTCAGATTTTTGATGAAATTGTGGCCCCGGGGCTTAGGGATTTTTTCAGAAAAATATTTTTGTGCCGGCTAATTTTTCAAGGGCTGATTTCTTTTCCTGTGATAAAAAGCTTTCTGTTTCGACCGCCAAACCTTTCAGGGGAGCATTTGCAACCTTTTGGCACCATTTTTGAGTCAATTGCCGAAAGTCAGATTTTTGATGAAATTGTGACCACGGGCTTAGGGATTTTTTCAGAAAAATATTTTTCTGCCGGCTAAGTTTTCAAGGGGTGATTTCTTTTCCTGTGATAAAAAGCCTTCTGTTTCGACCGCCAAACCTTTCAGGGGAGCATTTGCAACCGTTTGGTACCGTTTTTGACTGAATTGCCGAAAGTCAGATTTTTTATGAAATTGTGACCCTGGGGCTTAGGGATTTTTTCAAAAAAATCTTTTTCTGCCCGTTAACTTGTCGAGCGCTGATTTCTTTTCCTGTGATAAAAAGCCTTCTGTTTTGACCGCCAAACCTCTCAGGGGAGCATTTGCAACAGTTTGGCATCATTTTTGAGTGAATTGCCGAAAGTCAGATTTTTGATGAAATTGTGACCCCGGGGTTTAGGGATTTTTTCAAAAAAATCTTTTTCTGCCCGTTAAGTTGTCGAGGGCTGATTTCTTTTCCTGTGATAAAAAGCCTTTGTTTCTACCGCCAAACCTCTCAGGGGAGCATTTGCAACCTTTGGGCACCATTTTTGAGTGAATTGCCGAAAGTCAGATTTTTGCTGAATTTGTGACCCCGGGGATTAGGGATTTTTCCAGAAAAATATTTCTCTGCCGGCTAAGTTTTCAAGGGCTGATTTCTTTTCCTGTGATAAAAAGCCTTCTGTTTCGACCACCAAAGCTTTCAGGGGAGCATTTGCAACCGTTTGGCACCATTTTTGAGTGACTGGCCGAAAGTCAGATTTTTGCTGAAATTGTGACCCCGTGGCTTAGGGATTTTTTCAGAAAAATATTTTTCTGCTGGCTAATTTTTCAAGGGCTGATTTCTTTTCCTGTGATAAAAGCCTTCTATTTCGACCGCCAAACCTTTCAGGGGAGCATTTGCAACCGTTTGGCACCGTTTTTGAGTGAATTGCCGAAAGTCAGATTTTTGATGAAATTGTGACCCCGGGGCTTAGGGATTTTTTCAAAAAAATATTTTTCTGCCCGTTAAGTTCTCGAGGGCTGATTTCTTTTCCTGAGATAAAAAGCCTTCTGTTTAGACCGCCAAACCTCTCAGGGGAGCATTTGCAACCTTTTGGCTCCATTTTTGAGTGTATGGCCGAAAGTCAGATTTTTCATGAAATAGTGACCCCGGGGCTTAGGGATTTTTTCAAAAGAATCTTTTTCTGCCCGTTAAGTTGTCGAGGGCTGATTTCTTTTCCTGTGATAAAAAGCCTTCTGTTTCGACCGTCAAAGCCTTCAGGGGAGCATTTGCAACCGTTTGGCACCATTTTTGAGTGAATTGCCGAAAGTCAGATTTTTGATGAAATTGTGACCCCGTGGCTTAGGAATTTTTTCAGAAAAATATTTTTCTGCCCGTTAAGTTCTCGAGGGCTGATTTCTTTTCCTGTGATAAAAAGCTTTCTGTTTTGACCGCCAAACCTTTCAGGGGAGCATTTGCAACCTTTTGGCACCATTTTTGAGTGAATTGCCGAAAGACAGATTTTTGATGAAATTGTGACCCCAGGGCTCAGGGATTTTTTCAGAAAAATCTTTTTCTGCCCGTTAAGTTCTCGAGGGCTGATTTCTTTTCCTGTGATAAAAAGCTTTCTGTTTCGACCGCCAAACCTTTCAGGGGAGCATTTGCAACCTTTTGGCACCATTTTTGAGTGAATTGCCGAAAGTCAGATTTTTGATGAAATTGTGACCCCAGGGCTTAGGGATTTTTTCAGAAAAATCTTTTTCTGCCTGTTAACTTGTCGAGGGCTAATTTCTTTTCCTGTGGTAAAAAGCCTTCTGTTTCGACCACCAAACCTTTCAGGGGAGCATTTGCAACCGTTTGGCACCATTCTTGAGTAAATTGCCGAAAGTCAGATTTTTGCTGAAATTGTGACCCCGGGGCTTAGGGATTTTTTCAGAAAAAATATTTTTCTGCCGGCTAATTTTTCAAGGGCTGATTTCTTTTCCTGTGATAAAAAGCCTTCTATTTCGACCGCCAAACCATTCAGGGGAGCATTTGCAACCGTTTGGCACCGTTTTTGAGTGAATTGCCGAAAGTCAGATTTTTGATGAAATTGTGACCCCGGGGCTTAGGGATTTTTTCAGAAAAATATTTTTCTGCCGGCTAATTTTTCAAGGGCTGATTTCTTTTCCTGTGATAAAAAGACTTCTGTTTCGACCGCCAAACCTTTTAGGGGAGCATTTGCAACCGTTTGGCACCATTTTTGAGTGTATGGCCGAAACTCAGATTTTTGATGAAATTGTGACCCCGGGGCTTAGGGATTTTTTCAAAAAAATCTTTTTCTGCTCGTTAACTTGTCGAGGGCTGATTTCTTTTCCTGTGATAAAAAGCCTTCTGTTTCGACCGCCAAACCTCTCAGGGGAGCATTTGCTACCGTTTGACCCCATTCTTGAGTGTATGGCCGAAAGTCAGATTTTTGATGAAATTGTGACCCCGGGGCTTAGGGATTTTTTCAAAAAAATCTTTTTCTGCCCGTTAAGTTGTCGAGGGCTGATTTCTTTTCCTGTGATAAAAAGCCTTCTGTTTCGACCGCCAAACCTCTCAGGGGAGCATTTGCTACCGTTTGACCCCATTCTTGAGTGTATGGCCGAAAGTCAGATTTTTGATGAAATTGTGACCCCGGCTGCCGGCTAATTTTTCAAGGGCTGATTTCTTTTCCTGTGATAAAAACCCTTCTGTTTCGACCGCCAAACCTTTCAGGGGAGCATTTGCAACCGTTTGGCACCGTTTTTGAGTGAATTGCCGAAAGTCAGATTTTTGATGAAATTGTGGCCCCGGATCTTTTTCTGCCCGTTAAGTTGTCGAAGGCTGATTTCTTTTCCTATGATAAAAAGCCTTCTATTTCGTCCGCCAAACCTCTCAGGGGAGTATTTGCAACCGTTTGGCACCATTTTTGAGTGAATTGCCGAAAGTCAGATTTTTGCTGAAATTGTGACCCCGGGGCTTAGGGATTTTTTCAGAAAAATATTTTTCTACCCGTTAAGTTGTCACGGGCTGATTTCTCTTCCTGTGATAAAAAGCCTTCTGTTTCGACCGCCAAACCTCTCAGGGGAGCATTTGCAACCGTTTGGCACCGTTTTTGAGTGAATTGCCGAAAGTCAGATTTTTGATGAAATTGTGACCCCGGGGCTTAGGGATTCTTTCAAAAAAATCTTTTTCTGCCCGTTAACTTGTCGAGGGCTGATTTCTTTTCCTGTGATAAAAAGCCTTCTGTTTCGACCGCCAAACCTCTCAGGGGAGCATTTGCAACCGTTTGGCACCATTTTTGAGTGTATGGCCGAAAATCAGATTTTTGATGAAATTGTGACCCCGGGGCTTAGGGATTTTTTCAGAAAATTATTTTTCTGCCCGTTAAGTTCTCGAGGGCTGATTTCTTTTCCTGTGATAAAAAGCTTTCTGTTTCGACCGCCAAACCTTTCAGGGGAGCATTTGCAACCTTTTGGCACCATTTTTGAGTGAATTGCCGAAAGTCAGATTTTTGATGAAATTGTGATCCCAGGGCTTAGGGACGTTTTCAGAAAAATCTTTTTCTGCTGGCTAATTTTTCAAGGGCTGATTTCTTTTCCTGTGATTAAAAGCCTTCTGCTTCGACCGCCAAACCTTTTAGGGGAGCATTTGCAACCGTTTGGCACCATTCTTGAGTGAATTGCCGAAAGTCAGATTTTTGCTGAAATTGTGACCCCGGGGCTTAGGGATTTTTTCAGAAAAATATTTTTCTGCCGGCTAATTTTTCAAGGGCTGATTTCTTTTCCTGTGATAAAAAGCCTTCTGTTTCGAACGCCAAACCTTTCAGGGGAGCATTTGCAAGCGTTTGGCACCATTCTTGAGTGAATTGCCGAAGGTCAGATTTTTGCTGAAATTGTGACCCCGGGGCTTAGGGATTTTTTCAGAAAAATATTTTTCTGCCGGCTAATTTTTCAAGGGCTGATTTCTTTTCCTGTGATAAAAAGCCTTCTGTTTCGACCGCCAAACCTCTCAGGGGAGCATTTGCAATCGTTTAGCACCATTTTTGAGTGAATGGCCGAAAGTCAGATTTTTGCTGAAATTGTGACCCCGGGGCTTAGGGATTCTTTTAGAAAAATCTTTTCCTGCCCGTTAAGTTGTCGAGGGCTGATTTCTTTTCCTGTGATAAAAAGCCTTCTGTTTCGACCGTCAAACCTTTTAGGGGAGCATTTGCAACCGTTTGGCACCGTTTATGAGTGAATTGCCGAAAATCAGATTTTTGATGAAATTGTGACCCCGGGGCTTAGGGATTTTTTCAAAAAAATCTTTTTCTGCCCGTTAAGTTGTCGAGCGCTGATTACTTTTCCTGTGATAAAAAGCCTTCTGTTTCGACCGCCAAACCTCTCAGGGGAGCATTTGCTACCGTTTGACCCCATTCTTGAGGGTATGGCCGAAAGTCAGATTTTTGATGAAATTGTGACCCCGGCTGCCGGCTAATTTTTCAAGGGCTGATTTCTTTTCCTGTGATAAAAACCCTTCTGTTTCGACCGCCAAACCTTTCAGGGGAGCATTTGCAACCGTTTGGCACCGTTTTTGAGTGAATTGCCGAAAGTCAGATTTTTGATGAAATTGTGACCCCGGATCTTTTTCTGCCCGTTAAGTTGTCGAAGGCTGATTTCTTTTCCTATGATAAAAAGCCTTCTATTTCGTCCGCCAAACCTCTCAGGGGAGTATTTGCAACCGTTTGGCACCGTTTTTGAGTGAATGGGCGAGTCAGATTTTTGCTGAAATTGTGACCCCGCCTGCCGGCTAATTTTTCAAGGGCTGATTTCTTTTCCTGTGATAAAAAGCCTTCTGTTTCGACCGCCAAACCTTTTAGGGGAGCATTTGCAACCGTTTGGCACCGTTTTTGAGTGAATTGCCGAAAGTCAGATTTTTGATGAAATTGTGACCCCGGGGCTTAGGGATTTTTTCAGAAAAATATTTTTCTGCCCGTTAAGTTGTCGAGCGCTGATTTCTTTTCCTGTGATAAAAAGCCTTCTGTTTCGACTGCCTAACCTCTCATGGGAGCATTTGCAACCATTTGGCACCATTTTTGAGTGTATGGCCGAAAGTCAGATTTTTGATGAAATTCTGGCCCCGGATCTTTTAATGCCCGTTAAGTTATCGAGGGCTGATTTCTTTTCCTGTGATAAAAAGCCTTCTGTTTCGACCGCCAAACCTCTCAGGGGAGCATTTGCAACCATTTGGCACCATTTTTGAGTGTATGGCCGAAAGTCAGATTTTTGATGAAATTGTGACCCCGGGGCTTAGGGATTTTTTCAAAAGAGTCTTTTTCTGCCCGTTAAGTTGTCGAGGGCTGATTTCTTTTACTGTGATAAAAAGCTTTCTGTTTCGACCGCCAAACCTTTCAGGGGAGCATTTGCAACCGTTTGGCACCGTTTTTGAGTGAATGGGCGAGTCAGATTTTTGATGAAATTGTGGCCCCGGGGCTTAGGGATTTTTTCAGAAAAATATTTTTGTGCCGGCTAATTTTTCAAGGGCTGATTTCTTTTCCTGTGATAAAAAGCTTTCTGTTTCGACCGCCAAACCTTTCAGGGGAGCATTTGCAACCTTTTGGCACCATTTTTGAGTCAATTGCCGAAAGTCAGATTTTTGATGAAATTGTGACCACGGGCTTAGGGATTTTTTCAGAAAAATATTTTTCTGCCGGCTAAGTTTTCAAGGGGTGATTTCTTTTCCTGTGATAAAAAGCCTTCTGTTTCGACCGCCAAACCTTTCAGGGGAGCATTTGCAACCGTTTGGTACCGTTTTTGACTGAATTGCCGAAAGTCAGATTTTTTATGAAATTGTGACCCTGGGGCTTAGGGATTTTTTCAAAAAAATCTTTTTCTGCCCGTTAACTTGTCGAGCGCTGATTTCTTTTCCTGTGATAAAAAGCCTTCTGTTTTGACCGCCAAACCTCTCAGGGGAGCATTTGCAACAGTTTGGCATCATTTTTGAGTGAATTGCCGAAAGTCAGATTTTTGATGAAATTGTGACCCCGGGGTTTAGGGATTTTTTCAAAAAAATCTTTTTCTGCCCGTTAAGTTGTCGAGGGCTGATTTCTTTTCCTGTGATAAAAAGCCTTTGTTTCTACCGCCAAACCTCTCAGGGGAGCATTTGCAACCTTTGGGCACCATTTTTGAGTGAATTGCCGAAAGTCAGATTTTTGCTGAATTTGTGACCCCGGGGATTAGGGATTTTTCCAGAAAAATATTTTTCTGCCGGCTAAGTTTTCAAGGGCTGATTTCTTTTCCTGTGATAAAAGCCTTCTATTTCGACCGCCAAACCTTTCAGGGGAGCATTTGCAACCGTTTGGCACCGTTTTTGAGTGAATTGCCGAAAGTCAGATTTTTGATGAAATTGTGACCCCGGGGCTTAGGGATTTTTTCAAAAAAATCTTTTTCTGCCCGTTAAGTTGTCGAGGGCTGATTTCTTTTCCTGTGATAAAAAGCCTTCTGTTTTGACCGCTAAACCTCTCAGGGGAGCATTTGCAACCGTTTGGCACCATTCTTGAGTGTATGCCCGAAAGTCAGATTTCTGCTGAAATTGTGACCCCGGGTCTTAGGGATTCTTTCAAAAAAATCTTTTTCTGCCCGTTAAATTGTCGAGGGCTGATTTCTTTTCCTGTGATAAAAAGCCTTCTGTTTCGACCGCCAAACCTCTCAGGGGAGCATTGGCAACCGTTTGGCACCATTTTTGAGTGAATGGCCGAAAGTTAGATTTTTGCTGAAATTGTGACCCCGGCTGCCGGCTAATTTTTCAAGGGCTGATTTCTTTTCCTGTGATAAAAAGCCTTCTGTTTCGACCGCCAAACCTCTCAGGGGAGCATTTGCAACCATTTGGCACCATTTTTGAGTGTATGGCCGAAAGTCAGATTTTTGATGAAATTGTGACCCCGGGGCTTAGGGATTTTTTCAAAAGAATCTTTTTCTGCCCGTTAAGTTGTCGAGGGCTGATTTCTTTTACTGTGATAAAAAGCTTTCTGTTTCGACCGCCAAACCTTTCAGGGGAGCATTTGCAACCGTTTGGCACCGTTTTTGAGTGAATGGGCGAGTCAGATTTTTGATGAAATTGTGGCCCCGGGCCTTAGGGATTTTTTCAGAAAAATATTTTTCTGCCGGCTAAGTTTTCAAGGGCTGATTTCTTTTCCTGTGATAAAAAGCCTTCTGTTTCGACCGCCAAACCTTTCAGGGGAGCATTTGCAACCGTTTGGTACCGTTTTTGACTGAATTGCCGAAAGTCAGATTTTTTATGAAATTGTGACCCTGGGGCTTAGGGATTTTTTCAAAAAAATCTTTTTCTGCCCGTTAACTTGTCGAGCGCTGATTTCTTTTCCTGTGATAAAAAGCCTTCTGTTTTGACCGCCAAACCTCTCAGGGGAGCATTTGCAACAGTTTGACCCCATTCTTGAGGGTATGGCCGAAAGTCAGATTTTTGATGAAATTGTGACCCCGGCTGCCGGCTAATTTTTCAAGGGCTGATTTCTTTTCCTGTGATAAAAACCCTTCTGTTTCGACCGCCAAACCTTTTAGGGGAGCATTTGCAACCGTTTCGCACCGTTTTTGAGTGAATTGCCGAAAGTCAGATTTTTGATGAAATTGTTACCCCGGGGCTTAGGGATTTTTTCAGAAAAAATATTTTTCTGCCCGTTAAGTTGTCGAGCGCTGATTTCTTTTCCTGTGATAAAAAGCCTTCTGTTTCGACCGCCTAACCTCTCATGGGAGCATTTGCAACCGTTTGACACCATTTTTGAGTGTATGGCCGAAAGTCAGATTTTTGATGAAATTCTGGCCCCGGATCTTTTAATGCCCGTTAAGTTATCGAGGGCTGATTTCTTTTCCTGTGATAAAAAGCCTTCTGTTTCGACCGCCAAACCTCTCAGGGGAGCATTTGCAACCATTTGGCACCATTTTTGAGTGTATGGCCGAAAGTCAGATTTTTGATGAAATTGTGACCCCGGGGCTTAGGGATTTTTTCAAAAGAATCTTTTTCTGCCCGTTAAGTTGTCGAGGGCTGATTTCTTTTCCTGTGATAAAAAGCTTTCTGTTTCGACCGCCAAACCTTTCAGGGGAGCATTTGCAACCGTTTGGCACCGTTTTTGAGTGAATGGGCGAGTCAGATTTTTGATGAAATTGTGGCCCCGGATCTGTTTCTGCCCGTTAAGTTATCGAGGGCTGATTTCTTTTCCTGTGATAAGTCAGATTTTTGCTGAAATTGTGACCCCGGGGCTTAGGGATTTTTTCAGAAAAATATTTTTCTGCCGGCTAATTTTTCAAGGGCTGATTTCTTTTCCTGTGATAAAAAGCTTTCTGTTTCGACCGCCAAACCTTTCAGGGGAGCATTTGCAACCTTTTGGCACCATTTTTGAGTCAATTGCCGAAAGTCAGATTTTTGATGAAATTGTGACCACGGGCTTAGGGATTTTTTCAGAAAAATATTTTTCTGCCGGTTAAGTTTTCAAGGGGTGATTTCTTTTCCTGTGATAAAAAGCCTTCTGTTTCGACCGCCAAACCTTTCAGGGGAGCATTTGCAACCGTTTGGCACCGTTTTTGAGTGAATTGCCGAAAGTCAGATTTTTTATGAAATTGTGACCCTGGGGCTTAGGGATTTTTTCAAAAAAATCTTTTTCTGCCCGTTAACTTGTCGAGCGCTGATTTCTTTTCCTGTGATAAAAAGCCTTCTGTTTTGACCGCCAAACCTCTCAGGGGAGCATTTGCAACAATTTGGCATCATTTTTGAGTGAATTGCCGAAAGTCAGATTTTTGATGAAATTGTGACCCCGGGGTTTAGGGATTTTTTCAAAAAAATCTTTTTCTGCCCGTTAAGTTGTCGAGGGCTGATTTCTTTTCCTGTGATAAAAAGCCTTCTGTTTAGACCGCCAAACCTCTCAGGGGAGCATTTGCAACCATTTGGCACCATTTTTGAGTGTATGGCCGAAAGTCAGATTCCGGGGCTTAGGGATTTTTTCAAAAGAATCTTTTTCTGCCCGTTAAGTTGTCGAGGGCTGATTTCTTTTCCTGTGATAAAAAGCCTTTGTTTCAACCACCAAACCTCTCAGGGGAGCATTTGCAACCTTTGGGCACCATTTTTGAGTGAATTGCCGAAAGTCAGATTTTTGCTGAAATTGTGACCCCGGGTCATAGGGATTTTTTCAAAAAAATATTTTTCTGCCGGCTAATTTTTCAAGGGCTGATTTCTTTTCCTGTGATAAAAAGCCTTCTGTTTCGACCGCCAAAGCTTACAGGGGAGCTTTTGCAACAGTTTGGCACCATTTTTGAGTGAATGGCCGAAAGTCAGATTTTTGCTGAAATTGTGACCCCGGGGCTTAGGGATTTTTTCAGAAAAATATTTTTCTGCCGGCTAATTTTTCAAGGGCTGATTTCTTTTCCTGTGATAAAAAGCCTTCTGTTTCGACCGCCAAACCTCTCAGGGGAGCATTTGCAACCTTTTGGCATCATTTTTCAATGAATTGCCGAAAGTCAGATTTTTGCTGAAATTGGGACCCCGGGGCTTAGGGTTTTTTTCAAAAAAATCTTTTTCTGCCCGTTAAGTTGTTGAGGGCTGATTTCTTTTCCTGTGATAAAAAGCTTTCTGTTTCGACCGCCAAACCTTTCAGGGGAGCATTTGCAACCTTTTGGCACCATTTTTGAGTCAATTGCCGAAAGTCAGATTTTTGATGAAATTGTGACCACGGGCTTAGGGATTTTTTCAGAAAAATATTTTTCTGCCGGCTAATTTTTCAAGGGGTGATTTCTTTTCCTGTGATAAAAAGCCTTCTGTTTCGACTGCCAAACCTTTCAGGGGAGCATTTGCAACCGTTTGGCACCGTTTTTGAGTGAATTGCCGAAAGTCAGATTTTTGATGAAATTGTGACCCTGGGGCTTAGGATTTTTTCAAAAAAATCTTTTTCTGCCCGTTAAATTGTCGAGCGCTGATTTCTTTTCCTGTGATAAAAAGCCTTCTGTTTTGACCGCCAAACCTCTCAGGGGAGCATTTGCAACAGTTTGGCATCATTTTTGAGTGAATTGCCGAAAGTCAGATTTTTGATGAAATTGTGACCCCGGGGTTTAGGGATTTTTTCAAAAAAAATCTTTTTCTGCCCGTTAAGTTGTCGAGGGCTGATTTCTTTTCCTGTGATAAAAAGCCTTCTCTTGAGATCGCCAAACGTTTCAGGGGAGCATTTGCAACCGTTTGGCACCATTCTGGGGGGAATTGCGGAAAGTCAGATTTTTGATGAAATTGTGACCCCTGGGCTTATCGTTTTTTTCAAAAAAATCTTTTTCTGCCTGTTAAGTTGTCGAGGGCTGATTTCTTTTCCTGTGATAAAAAGACTTCTGTTTAGACCGCCAAACCTCTCAGGGGAGCATTTGCAACCTTTTGGCACCATTTTTGAGTGTATGGCCGAAAGTCAGATTTTTGATGAAATTGTGACCCCGGGGCTTAGGGATTTTTTCAAAAGAATCTTTTTCTGCCCGTTAAGTTGTTGTGGGCTGATTTCTTTTCCTGTGATAAAAAGCCTTTGTTTCGTCCGCCAAACCTCTCAGGGGAGCATTTGCAACCTTTGGGCACCATTTTTGAGTGAATTGCCGAAAGTCAGATTTTTGCTGAAATTGTGACCCCGGGTTTCAGAGATTTTTTCAGAAAAATATTTTTCTGCCGGCTAATTTTTCAAGGGCTGATTTCTTTTCCTGTGATAAAAAGCCTTCTGTTTCGACCGCCAAACCTTTCAGGGGAGCATTTGCAACCGTTTGAGACCATTTTTGAGTGTATGGCCGAAAGTCAGATTTTTGATGAAATTGTGACCCTGGGGCTTAGGGATTTTTTCAGAAAAATATTTTTCTGCCGGCTAAGTTTTCAAGGGGTGATTTCTTTTCCTGTGATAAAAAGCCTTCTGTTTTGACCGCCAAACCTCTCAGGGGAGCATTTGCAACAGTTTGGCATCATTTTTGAGTTAATTGCCGAAAGTCAGATTTTTGATGAAATTGTGACCCCGGGGTTTAGGGATTTTTTCAAAAAAAATCTTTTTCTGCCCGTTAAGTTGTCGAGGGCTGATTTCTTTTCCTGTGATAAAAAGCCTTCTCTTGAGATCGCCAAACGTTTCAGGGGAGCATTTGCAACCGTTTGGCACCATTCTGGGGGGAATTGCGGAAAGTCAGATTTTTGATGAAATTGTGACCCCTGGGCTTAGCGTTTTTTTCAAAAAAATCTTTTTCTGCCTGTTAAGTTGTCGAGGGCTGATTTCTTTTCCTGTGATAAAAAGCCTTCTGTTTAGACCGCCAAACCTCTCAGGGGAGCATTTGCAACCTTTTGGCACCATTTTTGAGTGTATGGCCGAAAGTCAGATTTTTGATGAAATTGTGACCCCGGGGCTTAGGGATTTTTTCAAAAGAATCTTTTTCTGCCCGTTAAGTTGTTGAGGGCTGATTTCTTTTCCTGTGATAAAAAGCCTTCTGTTTAGACCGCCAAACCTCTCAGGGGAGCATTTGCAACCGTTTGCCACCATTTTTGAGTGAATGGCCGAAAGTCAGATTTGTGATGAAATTGTGACCCCGGCGCTTAGGGACTTTTTCAGAAAATTATTTTTCTGCCTGCTAATTTATCAAGGGCTGATTTCTTTTCCTGTGATAAAAAGCTTTCTGTTTCGACCGCCAAACCTTTCAGGGGAGCATTAGCAACCGTTCGGCACCATTTTTGAGTGTATGGCCGAAAGTCAGATTTTTGATGAAATTGTGACCCGGGGCTTAGGGATTTCTTCAAAAAAATCTTTTTCTGCCCGTTAAGTTGTCGAGCGCTGATTTCTTTTCCTGTGATAAAAAGCCTTCTTTTTGGACCGCCAAACCTCTCAGGGGAGCATTTGCCAACTTTTGGCACCATTTTTGAGTGCATTGCCGAAAGTCAGATTTTTTTTTTACAATATTTTTTATTACATTTTCAAATGCACAAATAAGAATATATAGTTCACATAACAAGCATGTGTTCACATAACAAGCAAAGTCAGATTTCTGATGAAATTGTGACCCCGGGGCTTAGGGATTTTTTCAAAAGAATCTTTTTCTGCCCGTTAAGTTGTCGAGGGCTGATTTCTTTTACTGTGATAAAAAGCCTTCTGTTTCGACCGCCAAACCTCTCAGGAGAGAATTTGCAACCGTTTGGCACCATTCTTGAGTGAATTGCCGAAAGTCAGATTTCTGCTGAAATTGTGACCCCGTGGCTTAGGGATTTTTTCAGAAAAATATTTTTCTGCCGGCTAATTTTTCAAGGGCTGATTTCTTTTCCTGTGATAAAAAGCCTTCTGTTTCGACCGCCAAACCTTTCAGGGTAGCATTTGCAACCGTTTGGCACCATTTTTGAGTGTATGGCCGAAAGTCAGATTTCTGATGAAATTGTGACCCCGGGGCTTAGGGATTTTTTCAAAAGAATCTTTTTCTGCCCGTTAAGTTTTCGAGGGCTGATTTCTTTTCCTGTGACAAAAAGCCTTCTGTTTCGACCGCCAAACCTCTCAGGGGAGCATTTGCAACCGTTTAGCACCATTTTTGAGTGAATGGCCGAAAGTCAGATTTTTGATGAAATTGTGACCCCGGGGCTTAGGCATTATTTAAAAAAAATCTTTTTCTGCCCGTAAAGTTGTCGAGGGCTGATATCGTTTCTGTTGATAAAAAGCCTTCTGTTTTGACCGCCAAACATTTCAGGGGAGCATTTGCAACCGTT
This sequence comes from Podarcis muralis, assembly GCF_964188315.1. NCBI lineage: Eukaryota > Metazoa > Chordata > Lepidosauria > Squamata > Lacertidae > Podarcis > Podarcis muralis. The sequence goes on along the minus strand of NC_135664.1, from coordinate 20,985,645 downwards.
TGGCACCGTTCTGGGGGGAATTGCGGAAAGTCAGATTTTTGATGAAATTGTGACCCCGGGGCTTAGGGATTTTTTCAGATAAATATTTATCTGCCGGCTAATTTTTCAAGGGCTGATTTTTTTCCCTGTGATAAAAAGCCTTCTGTTTCGACCGCCAAACCTTTCAGGGGAGCATTTGCAACCTTTTGGCACCATTTTTGTGTGAATTGCCGAAAGTCAGATTTTTGATGAAATTGTGACCCCGGGGCTTAGGGATTTTTTCAAAAAAATCTTTTTCTCCCCGTTAAGTTGTCGAGCGCTGATTTCTTTTCCTGTGATAAAAAGGCTTCGGTTTCGACTGCCAAACATTTTAGGGGAGCATTTGCAACCGTTTGGCACCGTTCTGGGGGGAATTGCGGTAAGTCAGATTTTTTATGAAATTGTGACCCCGGGGCTTAGGGATTTTTTCAGAAAAATATTTTTCTGCCGGCTAAGTTTTGAAGGGCTGATTTCGTTTCCTGTGACAAAAAGCCTTCTGTTTCGACCACCAAAGCTTTCAGGGGAGCATTTGCAACCGTTTGGCACCGTTTTTGAGTTAATTGCCGAAAGTAAGATTTTTGATGAAATTGTGACCCCGGGGCTTAGGGATTTTTTCAGAAAAATATTTTTCTGCCGGCTAATTTTTCAAGGGCTCCTTTCTTTTCCTGTGATAAAAAGCTTTCTGTTTCGACCGCCAAACCTTTCAGGGGAGCATTTGCAACCGTTTGGCACCATTTTTGAGTGTATGGCCGAAAGTGAGATTTTTGATGAAATTGTGACCCCGAAATCTTTTTCTGCCCGTTAAGTTGTCGAGCGCTGATTTCTTTTCCTGTGATAAAAAGCCTTCTGTTTCGACCGCCAAACCTCTCAGGGGAGCATTTGCAACCGTTTAGCACCATTTTTGAGTGTATGGTCGAAAGTCAGATTTTTGATGAAATTGTGACCCCGGGGTTTAGGAATTTTTTCAGAAAAATATTTTTCTGCCGGCTAATTTTTCAAGGGCTGATTTCTTTTCCTGTGATAAAAAGCTTTCTGTTTCGACCGCCAAACCTTTCAGGGGAGCATTTGCAACCGTTTGGCACCATTTTTGAATGTATGGACGAAAGTCAGATTTCTGATGAAATTGTGACCCCGGGGCTTAGGGATTTTTTCAAAAAAATCTTTTTCTGTCCGTTAAGTTGTCGAGGGCTGATTTCTTTTCCTGTGATAAAAAGCCTTCTATTTCGACCGCCAAACCTCTCAGGGGAGCATTTGCAACCGTTTAGCAACATTTTTGAGTGTATGGCCGAAAGTCAGATTTTTGATGAAATTGTGACCCCGGGGCTTAGGGATTTTTTCAAAAAAATCTTTTTCTGCCCGTTAAGTTGTCGAGCGCTGATTTCTTTTCCTGTGATAAAAAGCCTTCTGTTTCGACCGCCAAACCTTTCAGGGGAGCATTTGCAACCGTTTAGCACCATTTTTGAGTGAATGGCCGAAAGTCAGATTTTTGATGAAATTGTGACCCCGGGGCTTAGGCATTATTTTAAAAAAATCTTTTTCTGCCCGTTAAGTTGTCGAGGGCTGATATCGTTTCTGTTGATAAAAAGCCTTCTGTTTTGACCGCCAAACATTTCAGGGGAGCATTTGCAACCGTTTGGCACCGTTCTGGGGGGAATTGCGGAAAGTCAGATTTTTGATGAAATTGTGACCCCGGGGCTTAGCGATTTTTTCAGATAAATATTTATCTGCCGGCTAATTTTTCAAGGGCTGATTTTTTTTCCTGTGATAAAAAGCCTTCTGTTTCGACCGCCAAACCTTTCAGGGGAGCATTTGCAACCTTTTGGCACCATTTTTGAGTGAATTGCCGAAAGTCAGATTTTTGATGAAATTGTGACCCCGGGGCTTAGGGATTTTTTCAAAAAAATCTTTTTCTGCCCGTTAAGTTGTCGAGCGCTGATTTCTTTTCCTGTGATAAAAAGCCTTCGGTTTCGACTGCCAAACATTTTAGGGGAGCATTTGCAACCGTTTGGCACCGTTCTGGGGGGAATTGCGGTAAGTCAGATTTTTTATGAAATTGTGACCCCGGGGCTTAGGGATTTTTTCAGATAAATATTTATCTGCCGGCTAATTTTTCAAGGGCTCATTTCTTTTCCTGTGATAAAAAGCCTTCTGTTTCGACCGCCAAACCTTTCAGGGGAGCATTTGCAACCGTTTGGCACCGTTTTTGAGTTAATTGCCGAAAGTAAGATTTTTGATGAAATTGTGACCCCGGGGCTTAGGGATTTTTTCAGAAAAATATTTTTCTGCCGGCTAATTTTTCAAGGGCTCCTTTCTTTTCCTGTGATAAAAAGCTTTCTGTTTCGACCGCCAAACCTTTCAGGGGAGCATTTGCAGCCGTTTGGCACCATTTTTGAGTGTATGGCCGAAAGTGAGATTTTTGATGAAATTGTGACCCCGAAATCTTTTTCTGCCCGTTAAGTTGTCGAGCGCTGATTTCTTTTCCTGTGATAAAAAGCCTTCTGTTTCGACCGCCAAACCTCTCAGGGGAGCATTTGCAACCGTTTAGCACCATTTTTGAGTGTATGGCCGAAAGTCAGATTTTTGATGAAATTGTGACCCCGGGGCTTAGGGATTTTTTCAGAAAAATATTTTTCTGCCGGCTAATTTTTCAAGGGCTGATTTCTTTTCCTGTGATAAAAAGCTTTCTGTTTCGACCGCCAAACCTTTCAGGGGAGCATTTGCAACCGTTTGGCACCATTTTTGAATGTATGGACGAAAGTCAGATTTCTGATGAAATTGTGACCCCGGGGCTTAGGGATTTTTTCAAAAAAATCTTTTTCTGCCCGTTAAGTTGTCGAGGGCTGATTTCTTTTCCTGTGATAAAAAGCCTTCTATTTCGACCGCCAAACCTCTCAGGGGAGCATTTGCAACCGTTTAGCAACATTTTTGAGTGTATGGCCGAAAGTCAGATTTTTGCTGAAGTTGTGACCCCGGGGCTTAGGGATTTTTTCAGAAAAATATTTATGTGCCGGCTAATTTTTCAAGGGCTGATTTCTTTTCCTGTGATAAACAGCCTTCTGTTTCGACCGTCAAACGTCTCAGGGGAGCATTTGCAACCGTTTGGCACCGTTTTTGAGTGTATGGCCGAAAGTCAGATTTTTGATGAAATTGTGACCCCGGGGCTTAGGGATTTTTTCAAAAAAATCTTTTTCTGCAAGCTGATTTTTCAAGGGCTGATTTCGTTTCCTGTGATAAAAAGCCTTCTGTTTCGACCGCCAAACCTCTCAGGGGAGCATTTGCAACCGTTTGGCACCATTTTTGAGTGAATGTCCGAAAGTCAGATTTTTGATGAAATTGTGACCCCGGGGCTTAGGGGTTTTTTCAAAAAAATCTTTTTCTGTCCGTTAAGTTGTCGAGGGCTGATTTCTTTTCCTGTGATAAAAAGCCTTCTGTTTCGACCGCAAAAACTCTCAGGGGAGCATTTGCAACCTTTTGGCACCCTTTTTGAGTGCATTGCCGAAAGTCAGATTTTTGCTGAAATTGTGACCCCGGGGCTTAGGGATTTTTTCAAAAAAATCTTTTACTGCCCGTTAAGTTGTCGAGGGCTGATTTCTTTTCCTGTGATAAAAAGCCTTTTGTTTTGACCGCCAAACCTCTCAGGGGAGCATTTGCAACCGTTTGGCACCATTTTTGAGTGTATGGCAGAAAGTCAGATTTCTGATGAAATTGTGACCCCGGGGCTTAGGGATTTTTTCAAAAGAATCTTTTTCTGCCTGTTAAGTTTTCGAGGGCTGATTTCTTTTCCTGTGACAAAAAGCCTTCTGTTTCGACCGCCAAACCTCTCAGGGGAGCATTTGCAACCGTTTAGCACCATTTTTGAGTGAATGGCCGAAAGTCAGATTTTTGATGAAATTGTGACCCCGGGGCTTAGGCATTATTTAAAAAAAATCTTTTTCTGCCCGTTAAGTTGTCGAGGGCTGATATCGTTTCTGTTGATAAAAAGCCTTCTGTTTTGACCGCCAAACATTTCAGGGGAGCATTTGCAACCATTTGGCACCGTTCTGGGGGGAATTGCGGAAAGTCAGATTTTTGATGAAATTGTGACCCCGGGGCTTAGGGATTTTTTCAGATAAATATTTATCTGCCGGCTAATTTTTCAAGGGCTGATTTTTTTTCCTGTGATAAAAAGCCTTCTGTTTCGACCGCCAAACCTTTCAGGGGAGCATTTGCAACCTTTTGGCACCATTTTTGAGTGAATTGCCGAAAGTCAGATTTTTGATGAAATTGTGACCCCGGGGCTTAGGGATTTTTTCAAAAAAATCTTTTTCTGCCCGTTAAGTTGTCGAGCGCTGATTTCTTTTCCTGTGATAATAAGCCTTCGGTTTCAACTGCCAAACATTTTAGGGGAGCATTTGCAACCGTTTGGCACCGTTCTGGGGGGAATTGCGGTAAGTCAGATTTTTTATGAAATTGTGACCCCGGGGCTTAGGGATTTTTTCAGATAAATATTTATCTGCCGGCTAATTTTTCAAGGGCTGATTTTTTTTCCTGTGATAAAAAGCCTTCTGTTTCGACCGCCAAACCTTTCAGGGGAGCATTTGCAACCGTTTGGCACCATTTTTGAATGTATGGACGAAAGTCAGATTTCTGATGAAATTGTGACCCCGGGGCTTAGGGATTTTTTCAAAAAAATCTTTTTCTGTCCGTTAAGTTGTCGAGGGCTGATTTCTTTTCCTGTGTTGAAAAGCCTTCTATTTCGACCGCCAAACCTCTCAGGGGAGCATTTGCAACCGTTTAGCAACATTTTTGAGTGTATGGCCGAAAGTCAGATTTTTGATGAAATTGTGACCCCGGGGCTTAGGGATTTTTTCAAAAAAATCTTTTTCTGCCCGTTAAGTTGTCGAGGGCTGATTTCTTTTCCTGTGATAAAAAGCCTTCTGTTTCGACCGCCAAACCTCTCAGGGGAGCATTTGCAACCGTTTGGCACCATTTTTGAGTGTATGGCAGAAAGTCAGATTTTTGATGAAATTGTGACCCCAGGGCTTAGGGATTTTTTCAAAAAAATCTTTTTCTGCCCGTTAAGTTGTCGAGGGCTGATTTCTTTTCCTGTGATAAAAAGCCTTCTGTTTCGACCACCAAACGTTTCAGGGGAGCATTTGCAACCGTTTGGCACCGTTCTGGGGGGAATTGCGGAAAGTCAGATTTTTGATGAAATTGTGACCCCGGGGCTTAGGGATTTTTTCATAAAAATATTTTTCTGCCGGCTAAGTTTTGATGGGCTGATTTCGTTTCCTGTGATAAAAAGCCTTCTGTTTCGACAGCCAAACGTTTCTGGGGAGCATTTGCAACCGTTTGGCACCGTTCTGGCGGGAATTGCGGAAAGTCAGATTTTTGATGAAATTGTGACCCCGGGGCTTAGGGATTTTTTCATAAAAATATTTTTCTGCCGGCTAAGTTTTGATGGGCTGATTTCGTTTCCTGTGATAAAAAGCCTTCTGTTTCGACCGCCAAACCTTTCAGGGGAGCATTTGCAACCGTTTGAGACCATTTTTGAGTGTATGGCCGAAAGTCAGATTTTTGATGAAATTGTGACCCCAGGGCTTAGGGATTTTTTCAAAAAAATCTTTTTCTGCCCGTTAAGTTGTCGAGGGCTGATTTCTTTTCCTGTGATAAAAAGCCTTCTGTTTTGACCGCCAAACCTCTCAGGGGAGCATTTGCAACCGTTTGGCACCATTTTTGAGTGAATGGCCGAAAGTCAGATTTTTGCTGAAATTGTGTCCCCGGGGCTTAGGGATTTTTTCAGAAAAATATTTATCTGCTGGCTAATTTTTCAAGGGCTGATTTCTTTTCCTGTGATAAAAAGCCTTCTGTTTTGACCGCCAAACCTCTCAGGGGAGCATTTGCAACCGTTTGGCACCATTTTTGAGTGAATTGCCGAAAGTCAGATTTTTGCTGAAATTGTGACCCCGGGGCTTAGGGATTTTTTCAAAAAAATCTTTTTCTGCCCGTTAACTTGTCGAGCGCTGATTTCTTTTCCTGTGAAAAAAAGCCTTCTGTTTCGACCGCCAAACCTTTCAGGGGAGCATTTGCAACCGTTTGGAACCGTTTTTGAGTGAATTGCCGAAAGTCAGATTTTTGATGAAATTGTGACCCCGGGGTTTAGGGATTTTTTCAGAAAAATATTTTTCTGCCGGCTAATTTTTCAAGGGCTGATTTCTTTTGCTGTGATAAAAAGACTTCTGTTTCGACCGCCAAACCTTTCAGGGGAGCATTTGCAACCATTTGACACCATTTTTGAGTGTATGGCCAAAAGTCAGATTTTTGATGAAATTGTGACCCCGGGGCTTAGGGATTTTTTCAAAAAAATCTTTTTCTGCCCGTTAAGTTGTCGAGGGCTGATTTCTTTTCCTGTGATAAAAAGCCTTCTGTTTCGACCGCCAAACCTCTCAGGGGAGCATTTGCAACCGTTTGACCCCATTTTTGAGTTAATTGCCGAAAGTCAGATTTTTGCTGAAATTGTGTCCCCGGGGCTTAGGGGTTTTTTCAAAAAAATCTTTTTCTGTCCATTAAGTTGTCGAGGGCTGATTTCTTTTCCTGTGATCAAAAGCCTTCTGTTTCGACCGCCAAACCTCTCAGGGGAGCATTTGCAACCTTTTGGCACCATTTTTGAGTCAATTGCCGAAAGTCAGATTTTTGCTGAAATTGTGACCCCGAGGCTTATGGATATTTTCAAAAAAATCTTTTTCTGCCCGTTAAGTTGTCGAGGGCTGATTTCTTTTCCTGTGATAAAAAGCCTTCTGTTTTGACCGCCAAACCTCTCAGGGGAGCATTTGCAACCGTTTGGCACCATTTTTGAGTGAATGGCCGAAAGTCAGATTTTTGATGAAATTGTGAACCCGGGGCTTAGGGATTCTTTCAAAAAAAACTTTTTATGCCGGTTAAGTTGTCGAGGGCTGATTTCTTTTCCTGTGACAAAAAGCCTTCTGTTTCGACCGCCAAAGCTTTCAGGGGAGCATTTGCAACCGTTTGGCACCATTTTTGAGTGAATGGCCGAAAGTCAGATTTTTACTAAAATTGTGACCCCGGGGCTTAGGGATTTTTTCAAAAAAATCTTTTTCTGCCCGTTAACTTGTCGAGCGCTGATTTCTTTTCCTGTGAAAAAAAGCCTTCTGTTTCGACCGCCAAACCTCTCAGGGGAGCATTTGCAACCGTTTGACCCCATTTTTGAGTTAATTGCCGAAAGTCAGATTTTTGCTGAAATTGTGTCCCCGGGGCTTAGGGGTTTTTTCAAAAAAATCTTTTTCTGTCCATTAAGTTGTCGAGGGCTGATTTCTTTTCCTGTGATCAAAAGCCTTCTGTTTCGACCGCCAAACCTCTCAGGGGAGCATTTGCAACCTTTTGGCACCATTTTTGAGTCAATTGCCGAAAGTCAGATTTTTGCTGAAATTGTGACCCCGAGGCTTATGGATATTTTCAAAAAAATCTTTTTCTGCCCGTTAAGTTGTCGAGGGCTGATTTCTTTTCCTGTGATAAAAAGCCTTCTGTTTTGACCGCCAAACCTCTCAGGGGAGCATTTGCAACCGTTTGGCACCATTTTTGAGTGAATGGCCGAAAGTCAGATTTTTGATGAAATTGTGAACCCGGGGCTTAGGGATTCTTTCAAAAAAAACTTTTTATGCCGGTTAAGTTGTCGAGGGCTGATTTCTTTTCCTGTGACAAAAAGCCTTCTGTTTCGACCGTCAAAGCTTTCAGGGGAGCATTTGCAACCGTTTGGCACCATTTTTGAGTGAATGGCCGAAAGTCAGATTTTTACTAAAATTGTGACCCCGGGGCTTAGGGATTTTTTCAAAAAAATCTTTTTCTGCCCGTTAACTTGTCGAGCGCTGATTTCTTTTCCTGTGAAAAAAAGCCTTCTGTTTTGACCGCCAAACCTTTCAGAGGAGCATTTGCAACCGTTTGACACCATTTTTGAGTGTATGGCCGAAAGTCAGATTTTTGATGAAATTGTGACCCCGGGGCTTAGGGATTTTTTCAGAAAAATATTTTTCTGCCGGCTAATTTTTCATGGGCTGATTTCTTTTCCTGTGATAAAAAGCCTTCTGTTTCGACCGCCAAACCTCTCAGGGGAGCATTTGCAACCGTTTAGCACCATTTTCGAGTGTATGGCCGAAAGTCAGATTTTTGATGAAATTGTGACCCCGGGGCTTAGGGATTTTTTCAAAAAAATCTTTTTCTGCTCTTTAAGTTGTCGAGGGCTGATTTCTTTTCCTGTAATAAAAAGCCTTCTGTTTCGACCGCCAAACCTCTCAGGGGAGAATCTGCAACCGTTTCGCACCCTTTTTGAGTGAATTGCCGAAAGTCAGATTTTTGCTGAAATTGTGACCCCGGGGCTTAGGGATTTTTTCAGAAAAATATTTTTCTGCCCGTTAAGTTGTTGAGCGCTGATTTTTTTTCCTGTGATAAAAAGGCTTCTGTTTCGACCGCCAAACCTTTCAGAGGAGCATTTGCAACCGTTTGGCACCATTTTTGAATGTATGGCCGAAAGTCAGATTTTTGATGAAATTGTGACCCCGGGGCTTAGGGATTTCTTCAAAAAAATCGTTTTCTGCCGGCTAAGTTTTGAAGGGCTGATTTCGTTTCCTGTGATAAAAAGCCTTCTGTTTCGATCGCCAAAGCTTTCAGGGGAGCATTTGAAACCGTTTGGCACCATTTTTGAGTGAATGGCCGAAAGTCAGATTTTTGATGAAATTGTGACCCCAGGGCTTAGGGATTTTTTCAGAAAAATATTTTTCTGCCGGCTAATTTTTCAAGGGCTGATTTCTTTTCCTGTGATAAAAAGCCTTCTGTTTCGACCGCCAAACCTCTCAGGGGAGCATTTGCAACCGTTTGGCACCGTGTTTGAGTGAATTGCCGAAAGTCAGATTTTTGATAAAATTGTGACCCCGGGGCTTAGGGATTTTTTCAGAAAAATATTTTTCTGCCGGCTAATTTTTCAAAGGCTGATTTCTTTTCCTGTGATAAAAAGCCTTCTGTTTCGACCCCCACACCTCTCAGGGGAGCATTTGAAACCGTTTGGCACCATTTTTGAGTGACTTGCCGAAAGTCAGATTTTTTATGAAATTGTGAACCCGGGGCTTAGGGATTCTTTCAAAAAAAAACTTTTTATGCCGGTTAAGTTGTCGAGGGCTGATTTCTTTTCCTGTGACAAAAAGCCTTCTGTTTCGACCGCCAAAGCTTTCAGGGGAGCATTTGCAACCGTTTGGCACCATTTTTGAGTGAATGGCCGAAAGTCAGATTTTTGATGAAATTGTGACCCCGGGGCTTAGGGATTTTTTCAGAAAAATATTTTTCTGCCGGCTAATTTTTCATGGGCTGATTTCTTTTCCTGTGATAAAAAGCCTTCTGTTTCGACCGCCAAACCTCTCAGGGGAGCATTTGCAACCGTTTAGCACCATTTTCGAGTGTATGGCCGAAAGTCAGATTTTTGCTGAAATTGTGACCCCGGGGCTTAGGGATTTTTTCAGAAAAATATTTTTCTGCCCGTTAAGTTGTCGAGCGCTGTTTTCTTTTCCTGTGATAAAAAGCCTTCTGTTTCGACCGCCAAACCTCTCAGGGGAGCATTTGCAACCTTTTGGCACCATTTTTGAGTCAATTGCCGAAAGTCAGATTTTTGCTGAAATTGTGACCCCGAGGCTTATGGATATTTTCAAAAAAATCTTTTTCTGCCCGTTAAGTTGTCGAGGGCTGATTTCTTTTCCTGTGATAAAAAGCCTTCTGTTTTGACCGCCAAACCTCTCAGGGGAGCATTTGCAACCGTTTGGCACCATTTTTGAGTGAATGGCCGAAAGTCAGATTTTTGATGAAATTGTGAACCCGGGGCTTAGGGATTCTTTCAAAAAAAACTTTTTATGCCGGTTAAGTTGTCCAGGGCTGATTTCTTTTCCTGTGACAAAAAGCCTTCTGTTTCGACCGCCAAAGCTTTCAGGGGAGCATTTGCAACCGTTTGGCACCATTTTTGAGTGAATGGCCGAAAGTCAGATTTTTACTAAAATTGTGACCCCGGGGCTTAGGGATTTTTTCAAAAAAATCTTTTTCTGCCCGTTAACTTGTCGAGCGCTGATTTCTTTTCCTGTGAAAAAAAGCCTTCTGTTTTGACCGCCAAACCTTTCAGAGGAGCATTTGCAACCGTTTGACACCATTTTTGAGTGTATGGCCGAAAGTCAGATTTTTGATGAAATTGTGACCCCGGGGCTTAGGGATTTTTTCAAAAAAATCTTTTTCTGCCCTTTAACTTGTCGAGGGCTGATTTCTTTTCCTGTGATAAAAAGGCTTCTGTTTCGACTGCCAAACCTCTCAGGGGAGCATTTGCAACCTTTTGGCACCATTATTGAGTCAATTGCCGAAAGTCAGATTTTTGCTGAAATTGTGACCCCGGGGCTTAGGGGTTTTTTCAAAAAAATATTTTTCTCTCCGTTAAGTTGTCGATGGCTGATTTCTTTTGGTGTGATAAAAAGCCTTCTGTTTCTACTGCCAAACCTCTCAGGGGAGCATTTGCAACCTTTTGGCACCATTTTTGGTGAATTCCCGAAAGTCAGATTTTTGCTGAAATTGTGACCCCGGGGCTTAGGGATTTTTTCAAAAATATCTTTTTCTGCCCGTTAAGTTGTTGAGCGCTGATTTTTTTTCCTGTGATAAAAAGGCTTCTGTTTCGACCGCCAAACCTTTCAGAGGAGCATTTGCAACCGTTTGGCACCATTTTTGAATGTATGGCCGAAAGTCAGATTTTTGATGAAATTGTGACCCCGGGGCTTAGGGATTTCTTCAAAAAAATCGTTTTCTGCCGGCTAAGTTTTGAAGGGCTGATTTCGTTTCCTGTGATAAAAAGCCTTCTGTTTCGATCGCCAAAGCTTTCAGGGGAGCATTTGAAACCGTTTGGCACCATTTTTGAGTGAATGGCCGAAAGTCAGATTTTTGATGAAATTGTGACCCCAGGGCTTAGGGATTTTTTCAGAAAAATATTTTTCTGCCGGCTAATTTTTCAAGGGCTGATTTCTTTTCCTGTGATAAAAAGCCTTCTGTTTCGACCGCCAAACCTCTCAGGGGAGCATTTGCAACCGTTTGGCACCGTGTTTGAGTGAATTGCCGAAAGTCAGATTTTTGATAAAATTGTGACCCCGGGGCTTAGGGATTTTTTCAGAAAAATATTTTTCTGCCGGCTAATTTTTCAAAGGCTGATTTCTTTTCCTGTGATAAAAAGCCTTCTGTTTCGACCGCCACACCTCTCAGGGGAGCATTTGAAACCGTTTGGCACCATTTTTGAGTGACTTGCCGAAAGTCAGATTTTTTATGAAATTGTGAACCCGGGGCTTAGGGATTCTTTCAAAAAAAAACTTTTTATGCCGGTTAAGTTGTCGAGGGCTGATTTCTTTTCCTGTGACAATAAGCCTTCTGTTTCGACCGCCAAAGCTTTCAGGGGAGCATTTGCAACCGTTTGGCACCATTTTTGAGTGAATGGCCGAAAGTCAGATTTTTACTAAAATTGTGACCCCGGGGCTTAGGGATTTTTTCAAAAAAATCTTTTTCTGCCCGTTAACTTGTCGAGCGCTGATTTCTTTTCCTGTGGAAAAAAGCCTTCTGTTTTGACCGCCAAACCTTTCAGAGGAGCATTTGCAACCGTTTGACACCATTTTTGAGTGTATGGCCGAAAGTCAGATTTTTGATGAAATTGTGACCCCGGGGCTTAGGGATTTTTTCAGAAAAATATTTTTCTGCCGGCTAATTTTTCATGGGCTGATTTCTTTTCCTGTGATAAAAAGCCTTCTGTTTCGACCGCCAAACCTCTCAGGGGAGCATTTGCAACCGTTTAGCACCATTTTCGAGTGTATGGCCGAAAGTCAGATTTTTGCTAAAATTGTGACCCCGGGGCTTAGGGATTTTTTCAGAAAAATATTTTTCTGCCCGTTAAGTTGTCGAGCGCTGTTTTCTTTTCCTGTGATAAAAAGTCTTGTGTTTCGACCGCCAAACCTTTCAGGGGAGCATTTGCAACCGTTTGGCACCATTTTTGAGTGAATTGCCGAAAGTCAGATTTTTGATGAAATTGTGACCCCGGGGCTTAGGGATTTTTTCAAAAAAATCTTTTTCTGCCCGTTAACTTGTCGAGGGCTGATTTCTTTTCCTGTGATAAAAAGCCTTCTGTTTCGACTGCCAAACCTCTCAGGGGAGCATTTGCAACCTTTTGGCACCATTTTTGAGTCAATTGCCGAAAGTCAGATTTTTGCTGAAATTGTGACCCCGGGGCTTAGGGGTTTTTTCAAAAAAATATTTTTCTCTCCGTTAAGTTGTCGAGGGCTGATTTCCTTTGGTGTGATAAAAAGCCTTCTGTTTCTACTGCCAAACCTCTCAGGGGAGCATTTGCAACCTTTTGGCACCATTTTTGGTGAATTGCCGAAAGTCAGATTTTTGCTGAAATTGTGACCCCGGGGCTTAGGGATTTTTTCAAAAAAATATTTTTCTGCCCGTTAACTTGTCGAGCGCTGATTTCTTTTCCTGTGATAAAAAGCCTTCTCTTTCGACCGCCAAACCTCTCAGGGGAGCATTTGCAACCGTTTAGCACCATTTTCGAGTGTATGGCCGAAAGTCAGATTTTTGCTGAAATTGTGACCCCGGGGCTTAGGGATTTTTTCAGAAAAATATTTTTCTGCCCGTTAAGTTGTCGAGCGCTGTTTTCTTTTCCTGTGATAAAAAGCCTTCTGTTTCGACCGCCAAACCTCTCAGGGGAGCATTTGCAACCTTTTGGCACCATTTTTGAGTCAATTGCCGAAAGTCAGATTTTTGCTGAAATTGTGACCCCGAGGCTTATGGATATTTTCAAAAAAATCTTTTTCTGCCCGTTAAGTTGTCGAGGGCTGATTTCTTTTCCTGTGATAAAAAGCCTTCTGTTTTGACCGCCAAACCTCTCAGGGGAGCATTTGCAACCGTTTGGCACCATTTTTGAGTGAATGGCCGAAAGTCAGATTTTTGATGAAATTGTGAACCCGGGGCTTAGGGATTCTTTCAAAAAAAACTTTTTATGCCGGTTAAGTTGTCGAGGGCTGATTTCTTTTCCTGTGACAAAAAGCCTTCTGTTTCGACCGCCAAAGCTTTCAGGGGAGCATTTGCAACCGTTTGGCACCATTTTTGAGTGAATGGCCGAAAGTCAGATTTTTACTAAAATTGTGACCCCGGGGCTTAGGGATTTTTTCAAAAAAATCTTTTTCTGCCCGTTAACTTGTCGAGCGCTGATTTCTTTTCCTGTGAAAAAAAGCCTTCTGTTTTGACCGCCAAACCTTTCAGAGGAGCATTTGCAACCGTTTGACACCATTTTTGAGTGTATGGCCGAAAGTCAGATTTTTGATGAAATTGTGACCCCGGGGCTTAGGGATTTTTTCAAAAAAATCTTTTTCTGCCCGTTAACTTGTCGAGGGCTGATTTCTTTTCCTGTGATAAAAAGCCTTCTGTTTCGACTGCCAAACCTCTCAGGGGAGCATTTGCAACCTTTTGGCACCATTATTGAGTCAATTGCCGAAAGTCAGATTTTTGCTGAAATTGTGACCCCGGGGCTTAGGGGTTTTTTCAAAAAAATATTTTTCTCTCCGTTAAGTTGTCGATGGCTGATTTCTTTTGCTGTGATAAAAAGCCTTCTGTTTCTACTGCCAAACCTCTCAGGGGAGCATTTGCAACCTTTTGGCACCATTTTTGGTGAATTCCCGAAAGTCAGATTTTTGCTGAAATTGTGACCCCGGGGCTTAGGGATTTTTTCAAAAATATCTTTTTCTGCCCGTTAAGTTGTTGAGCGCTGATTTTTTTTCCTGTGATAAAAAGGCTTCTGTTTCGACCGCCAAACCTTTCAGAGGAGCATTTGCAACCGTTTGGCACCATTTTTGAATGTATGGCCGAAAGTCAGATTTTTGATGAAATTGTGACCCCGGGGCTTAGGGATTTCTTCAAAAAAATCGTTTTCTGCCGGCTAAGTTTTGAAGGGCTGATTTCGTTTCCTGTGATAAAAAGCCTTCTGTTTCGATCGCCAAAGCTTTCAGGGGAGCATTTGAAACCGTTTGGCACCATTTTTGAGTGAATGGCCGAAAGTCAGATTTTTGATGAAATTGTGACCCCAGGGCTTAGGGATTTTTTCAGAAAAATATTTTTCTGCCGGCTAATTTTTCAAGGGCTGATTTCTTTTCCTGTGATAAAAAGCCTTCTGTTTCGACCGCCAAACCTCTCAGGGGAGCATTTGCAACCGTTTGGCACCGTGTTTGAGTGAATTGCCGAAAGTCAGATTTTTTATAAAATTGTGACCCCGGGGCTTAGGGATTTTTTCAGAAAAATATTTTTCTGCCGGCTAATTTTTCAAAGGCTGATTTCTTTTCCTGTGATAAAAAGCCTTCTGTTTCGACCCCCACACCTCTCAGGGGAGCATTTGAAACCGTTTGGCACCATTTTTGAGTGACTTGCCGAAAGTCAGATTTTTTATGAAATTGTGAACCCGGGGCTTAGGGATTCTTTCAAAAAAAAACTTTTTATGCCGGTTAAGTTGTCGAGGGCTGATTTCTTTTCCTGTGACAAAAAGCCTTCTGTTTCGACCGCCAAAGCTTTCAGGGGAGCATTTGCAACCGTTTGGCACCATTTTTGAGTGAATGGCCGAAAGTCAGATTTTTGATGAAATTGTGACCCCGGGGCTTAGGGATTTTTTCAGAAAAATATTTTTCTGCCGGCTAATTTTTCATGGGCTGATTTCTTTTCCTGTGATAAAAAGCCTTCTGTTTCGACCGCCAAACCTCTCAGGGGAGCATTTGCAACCGTTTAGCACCATTTTCGAGTGTATGGCCGAAAGTCAGATTTTTGCTGAAATTGTGACCCCGGGGCTTAGGGATTTTTTCAGAAAAATATTTTTCTGCCCGTTAAGTTGTCGAGCGCTGTTTTCTTTTCCTGTGATAAAAAGCCTTCTGTTTCGACCGCCAAACCTCTCAGGGGAGCATTTGCAACCTTTTGGCACCATTTTTGAGTCAATTGCCGAAAGTCAGATTTTTGCTGAAATTGTGACCCCGAGGCTTATGGATATTTTCAAAAAAATCTTTTTCTGCCCGTTAAGTTGTCGAGGGCTGATTTCTTTTCCTGTGATAAAAAGCCTTCTGTTTTGACCGCCAAACCTCTCAGGGGAGCATTTGCAACCGTTTGGCACCATTTTTGAGTGAATGGCCGAAAGTCAGATTTTTGATGAAATTGTGAACCCGGGGCTTAGGGATTCTTTCAAAAAAAACTTTTTATGCCGGTTAAGTTGTCCAGGGCTGATTTCTTTTCCTGTGACAAAAAGCCTTCTGTTTCGACCGCCAAAGCTTTCAGGGGAGCATTTGCAACCGTTTGGCACCATTTTTGAGTGAATGGCCGAAAGTCAGATTTTTACTAAAATTGTGACCCCGGGGCTTAGGGATTTTTTCCAAAAAATCTTTTTCTGCCCGTTAACTTGTCGAGCGCTGATTTCTTTTCCTGTGAAAAAAAGCCTTCTGTTTTGACCGCCAAACCTTTCAGAGGAGCATTTGCAACCGTTTGACACCATTTTTGAGTGTATGGCCGAAAGTCAGATTTTTGATGAAATTGTGACCCCGGGGCTTAGGGATTTTTTCAAAAAAATCTTTTTCTGCCCTTTAACTTGTCGAGGGCTGATTTCTTTTCCTGTGATAAAAAGCCTTCTGTTTCGACTGCCAAACCTCTCAGGGGAGCATTTGCAACCTTTTGGCACCATTTTTGAGTCAATTGCCGAAAGTCAGATTTTTGCTGAAATTGTGACCCCGGGGCTTAGGGGTTTTTTCAAAAAAATATTTTTCTCTCCGTTAAGTTGTCGATGGCTGATTTCTTTTGGTGTGATAAAAAGCCTTCTGTTTCTACTGCCAAACCTCTCAGGGGAGCATTTGCAACCTTTTGGCACCATTTTTGGTGAATTCCCGAAAGTCAGATTTTTGCTGAAATTGTGACCCCGGGGCTTAGGGATTTTTTCAAAAATATCTTTTTCTGCCCGTTAAGTTGTTGAGCGCTGATTTTTTTTCCTGTGATAAAAAGGCTTCTGTTTCGACCGCCAAACCTTTCAGAGGAGCATTTGCAACCGTTTGGCACCATTTTTGAATGTATGGCCGAAAGTCAGATTTTTGATGAAATTGTGACCCCGGGGCTTAGGGATTTCTTCAAAAAAATCGTTTTCTGCCGGCTAAGTTTTGAAGGGCTGATTTCGTTTCCTGTGATAAAAAGCCTTCTGTTTCGATCGCCAAAGCTTTCAGGGGAGCATTTGAAACCGTTTGGCACCATTTTTGAGTGAATGGCCGAAAGTCAGATTTTTGATGAAATTGTGACCCCAGGGCTTAGGGATTTTTTCAGAAAAATATTTTTCTGCCGGCTAATTTTTCAAGGGCTGATTTCTTTTCCTGTGATAAAAAGCCTTCTGTTTCGACCGCCAAACCTCTCAGGGGAGCATTTGCAACCGTTTGGCACCGTGTTTGAGTGAATTGCCGAAAGTCAGATTTTTGATAAAATTGTGACCCCGGGGCTTAGGGATTTTTTCAGAAAAATATTTTTCTGCCGGCTAATTTTTCAAAGGCTGATTTCTTTTCCTGTGATAAAAAGCCTTCTGTTTCGACCGCCACACCTCTCAGGGGAGCATTTGAAACCGTTTGGCACCATTTTTGAGTGACTTGCCGAAAGTCAGATTTTTTATGAAATTGTGAACCCGGGGCTTAGGGATTCTTTCAAAAAAAAACTTTTTATGCCGGTTAAGTTGTCGAGGGCTGATTTCTTTTCCTGTGACAAAAAGCCTTCTGTTTCGACCGCCAAAGCTTTCAGGGGAGCATTTGCAACCGTTTGGCACCATTTTTGAGTGAATGGCCGAAAGTCAGATTTTTACTAAAATTGTGACCCCGGGGCTTAGGGATTTTTTCAAAAAAATCTTTTTCTGCCCGTTAACTTGTCGAGCGCTGATTTCTTTTCCTGTGGAAAAAAGCCTTCTGTTTTGACCGCCAAACCTTTCAGAGGAGCATTTGCAACCGTTTGACACCATTTTTGAGTGTCTGGCCGAAAGTCAGATTTTTGATGAAATTGTGACCCCGGGGCTTAGGGATTTTTTCAGAAAAATATTTTTCTGCCGGCTAATTTTTCATGGGCTGATTTCTTTTCCTGTGATAAAAAGCCTTCTGTTTCGACCGCCAAACCTCTCAGGGGAGCATTTGCAACCGTTTAGCACCATTTTCGAGTGTATGGCCGAAAGTCAGATTTTTGCTAAAATTGTGACCCCGGGGCTTAGGGATTTTTTCAGAAAAATATTTTTCTGCCCGTTAAGTTGTCGAGCGCTGTTTTCTTTTCCTGTGATAAAAAGTCTTGTGTTTCGACCGCCAAACCTTTCAGGGGAGCATTTGCAACCGTTTGGCACCATTTTTGAGTGAATTGCCGAAAGTCAGATTTTTGATGAAATTGTGACCCCGGGGCTTAGGGATTTTTTCAAAAAAATCTTTTTCTGCCCGTTAACTTGTCGAGGGCTGATTTCTTTTCCTGTGATAAAAAGCCTTCTGTTTCGACTGCCAAACCTCTCAGGGGAGCATTTGCAACCTTTTGGCACCATTTTTGAGTCAATTGCCGAAAGTCAGATTTTTGCTGAAATTGTGACCCCGGGGCTTAGGGGTTTTTTCAAAAAAATATTTTTCTCTCCGTTAAGTTGTCGAGGGCTGATTTCCTTTGGTGTGATAAAAAGCCTTCTGTTTCTACTGCCAAACCTCTCAGGGGAGCATTTGCAACCTTTTGGCACCATTTTTGGTGAATTGCCGAAAGTCAGATTTTTGCTGAAATTGTGACCCCGGGGCTTAGGGATTTTTTCAAAAAAATATTTTTCTGCCCGTTAACTTGTCGAGCGCTGATTTCTTTTCCTGTGATAAAAAGCCTTCTCTTTCGACCGCCAAACCTCTCAGGGGAGCATTTGCAACCGTTTAGCACCATTTTCGAGTGTATGGCCGAAAGTCAGATTTTTGCTGAAATTGTGACCCCGGGGCTTAGGGATTTTTTCAGAAAAATATTTTTCTGCCCGTTAAGTTGTCGAGCGCTGTTTTCTTTTCCTGTGATAAAAAGCCTTCTGTTTCGACCGCCAAACCTCTCAGGGGAGCATTTGCAACCTTTTGGCACCATTTTTGAGTCAATTGCCGAAAGTCAGATTTTTGCTGAAATTGTGACCCCGAGGCTTATGGATATTTTCAAAAAAATCTTTTTCTGCCCGTTAAGTTGTCGAGGGCTGATTTCTTTTCCTGTGATAAAAAGCCTTCTGTTTTGACCGCCAAACCTCTCAGGGGAGCATTTGCAACCGTTTGGCACCATTTTTGAGTGAATGGCCGAAAGTCAGATTTTTGATGAAATTGTGAACCCGGGGCTTAGGGATTCTTTCAAAAAAAACTTTTTATGCCGGTTAAGTTGTCGAGGGCTGATTTCTTTTCCTGTGACAAAAAGCCTTCTGTTTCGACCGCCAAAGCTTTCAGGGGAGCATTTGCAACCGTTTGGCACCATTTTTGAGTGAATGGCCGAAAGTCAGATTTTTACTAAAATTGTGACCCCGGGGCTTAGGGATTTTTTCAAAAAAATCTTTTTCTGCCCGTTAACTTGTCGAGCGCTGATTTCTTTTCCTGTGAAAAAAAGCCTTCTGTTTTGACCGCCAAACCTTTCAGAGGAGCATTTGCAACCGTTTGACACCATTTTTGAGTGTATGGCCGAAAGTCAGATTTTTGATGAAATTGTGACCCCGGGGCTTAGGGATTTTTTCAAAAAAATCTTTTTCTGCCCGTTAACTTGTCGAGGGCTGATTTCTTTTCCTGTGATAAAAAGCCTTCTGTTTCGACTGCCAAACCTCTCAGGGGAGCATTTGCAACCTTTTGGCACCATTATTGAGTCAATTGCCGAAAGTCAGATTTTTGCTGAAATTGTGACCCCGGGGCTTAGGGGTTTTTTCAAAAAAATATTTTTCTCTCCGTTAAGTTGTCGATGGCTGATTTCTTTTGCTGTGATAAAAAGCCTTCTGTTTCTACTGCCAAACCTCTCAGGGGAGCATTTGCAACCTTTTGGCACCATTTTTGGTGAATTCCCGAAAGTCAGATTTTTGCTGAAATTGTGACCCCGGGGCTTAGGGATTTTTTCAAAAATATCTTTTTCTGCCCGTTAAGTTGTTGAGCGCTGATTTTTTTTCCTGTGATAAAAAGGCTTCTGTTTCGACCGCCAAACCTTTCAGAGGAGCATTTGCAACCGTTTGGCACCATTTTTGAATGTATGGCCGAAAGTCAGATTTTTGATGAAATTGTGACCCCGGGGCTTAGGGATTTCTTCAAAAAAATCGTTTTCTGCCGGCTAAGTTTTGAAGGGCTGATTTCGTTTCCTGTGATAAAAAGCCTTCTGTTTCGATCGCCAAAGCTTTCAGGGGAGCATTTGAAACCGTTTGGCACCATTTTTGAGTGAATGGCCGAAAGTCAGATTTTTGATGAAATTGTGACCCCAGGGCTTAGGGATTTTTTCAGAAAAATATTTTTCTGCCGGCTAATTTTTCAAGGGCTGATTTCTTTTCCTGTGATAAAAAGCCTTCTGTTTCGACCGCCAAACCTCTCAGGGGAGCATTTGCAACCGTTTGGCACCGTGTTTGAGTGAATTGCCGAAAGTCAGATTTTTGATAAAATTGTGACCCCGGGGCTTAGGGATTTTTTCAGAAAAATATTTTTCTGCCGGCTAATTTTTCAAAGGCTGATTTCTTTTCCTGTGATAAAAAGCCTTCTGTTTCGACCGCCACACCTCTCAGGGGAGCATTTGAAACCGTTTGGCACCATTTTTGAGTGACTTGCAGAAAGTCAGATTTTTTATGAAATTGTGAACCCGGGGCTTAGGGATTCTTTCAAAAAAAAACTTTTTATGCCGGTTAAGTTGTCGAGGGCTGATTTCTTTTCCTGTGACAAAAAGCCTTCTGTTTCGACCGCCAAAGCTTTCAGGGGAGCATTTGCAACCGTTTGGCACCATTTTTGAGTGAATGGCCGAAAGTCAGATTTTTACTAAAAGTGTGACCCCGGGGCTTAGGGATTTTTTCAAAAAAATATTTTTCTGCCCGTTAACTTGTCGAGCGCTGATTTCTTTTCCTGTGATAAAAAGCCTTCTCTTTCGACCGCCAAACCTCTCAGGGGAGCATTTGCAACCGTTTAGCACCATTTTCGAGTGTATGGCCGAAAGTCAGATTTTTGCTGAAATTGTGACCCCGGGGCTTAGGGATTTTTTCAGAAAAATATTTTTCTGCCCGTTAAGTTGTCGAGCGCTGTTTTCTTTTCCTGTGATAAAAAGCCTTCTGTTTCGACCGCCAAACCTCTCAGGGGAGCATTTGCAACCTTTTGGCACCATTTTTGAGTCAATTGCCGAAAGTCAGATTTTTGCTGAAATTGTGACCCCGAGGCTTATGGATATTTTCAAAAAAATCTTTTTCTGCCCGTTAAGTTGTCGAGGGCTGATTTCTTTTCCTGTGATAAAAAGCCTTCTGTTTTGACCGCCAAACCTCTCAGGGGAGCATTTGCAACCGTTTGGCACCATTTTTGAGTGAATGGCCGAAAGTCAGATTTTTGATGAAATTGTGAACCCGGGGCTTAGGGATTCTTTCAAAAAAAACTTTTTATGCCGGTTAAGTTGTCGAGGGCTGATTTCTTTTCCTGTGACAAAAAGCCTTCTGTTTCGACCGCCAAAGCTTTCAGGGGAGCATTTGCAACCGTTTGGCACCATTTTTGAGTGAATGGCCGAAAGTCAGATTTTTACTAAAATTGTGACCCCGGGGCTTAGGGATTTTTTCAAAAAAATCTTTTTCTGCCCGTTAACTTGTCGAGCGCTGATTTCTTTTCCTGTGAAAAAAAGCCTTCTGTTTTGACCGCCAAACCTTTCAGAGGAGCATTTGCAACCGTTTGACACCATTTTTGAGTGTATGGCCGAAAGTCAGATTTTTGATGAAATTGTGACCCCGGGGCATAGGGATTTTTTCAAAAAAATCTTTTTCTGCCCGTTAACTTGTCGAGGGCTGATTTCTTTTCCTGTGATAAAAAGCCTTCTGTTTCGACTGCCAAACCTCTCAGGGGAGCATTTGCAACCTTTTGGCACCATTATTGAGTCAATTGCCGAAAGTCAGATTTTTGCTGAAATTGTGACCCCGGGGCTTAGGGGTTTTTTCAAAAAAATATTTTTCTCTCCGTTAAGTTGTCGATGGCTGATTTCTTTTGCTGTGATAAAAAGCCTTCTGTTTCTACTGCCAAACCTCTCAGGGGAGCATTTGCAACCTTTTGGCACCATTTTTGGTGAATTCCCGAAAGTCAGATTTTTGCTGAAATTGTGACCCCGGGGCTTAGGGATTTTTTCAAAAATATCTTTTTCTGCCCGTTAAGTTGTTGAGCGCTGATTTTTTTTCCTGTGATAAAAAGGCTTCTGTTTCGACCGCCAAACCTTTCAGAGGAGCATTTGCAACCGTTTGGCACCATTTTTGAATGTATGGCCGAAAGTCAGATTTTTGATGAAATTGTGACCCCGGGGCTTAGGGATTTCTTCAAAAAAATCGTTTTCTGCCGGCTAAGTTTTGAAGGGCTGATTTCGTTTCCTGTGATAAAAAGCCTTCTGTTTCGATCGCCAAAGCTTTCAGGGGAGCATTTGAAACCGTTTGGCACCATTTTTGAGTGAATGGCCGAAAGTCAGATTTTTGATGAAATTGTGACCCCAGGGCTTAGGGATTTTTTCAGAAAAATATTTTTCTGCCGGCTAATTTTTCAAGGGCTGATTTCTTTTCCTGTGATAAAAAGCCTTCTGTTTCGACCGCCAAACCTCTCAGGGGAGCATTTGCAACCGTTTGGCACCGTGTTTGAGTGAATTGCCGAAAGTCAGATTTTTGATAAAATTGTGACCCCGGGGCTTAGGGATTTTTTCAGAAAAATATTTTTCTGCCGGCTAATTTTTCAAAGGCTGATTTCTTTTCCTGTGATAAAAAGCCTTCTGTTTCGACCGCCACACCTCTCAGGGGAGCATTTGAAACCGTTTGGCACCATTTTTGAGTGACTTGCAGAAAGTCAGATTTTTTATGAAATTGTGAACCCGGGGCTTAGGGATTCTTTCAAAAAAAAACTTTTTATGCCGGTTAAGTTGTCGAGGGCTGATTTCTTTTCCTGTGACAATAAGCCTTCTGTTTCGACCGCCAAAGCTTTCAGGGGAGCATTTGCAACCGTTTGGCACCATTTTTGAGTGAATGGCCGAAAGTCAGATTTTTACTAAAATTGTGACCCCGGGGCTTAGGGATTTTTTCAAAAAAATCTTTTTCTGCCCGTTAACTTGTCGAGCGCTGATTTCTTTTCCTGTGGAAAAAAGCCTTCTGTTTTGACCGCCAAACCTTTCAGAGGAGCATTTGCAACCGTTTGACACCATTTTTGAGTGTATGGCCGAAAGTCAGATTTTTGATGAAATTGTGACCCCGGGGCTTAGGGATTTTTTCAGAAAAATATTTTTCTGCCGGCTAATTTTTCATGGGCTGATTTCTTTTCCTGTGATAAAAAGCCTTCTGTTTCGACCGCCAAACCTCTCAGGGGAGCATTTGCAACCGTTTAGCACCATTTTCGAGTGTATGGCCGAAAGTCAGATTTTTGCTGAAATTGTGACCCCGGGGCTTAGGGATTTTTTCAGAAAAATATTTTTCTGCCCGTTAAGTTGTCGAGCGCTGTTTTCTTTTCCTGTGATAAAAAGCCTTGTGTTTCGACCGCCAAACCTTTCAGGGGAGCATTTGCAACCGTTTGGCACCATTTTTGAGTGAATTGCCGAAAGTCAGATTTTTGATGAAATTGTGACCCCGGGGCTTAGGGATTTTTTCAAAAAAATCTTTTTCTGCCCGTTAACTTGTCGAGGGCTGATTTCTTTTCCTGTGATAAAAAGCCTTCTGTTTCGACTGCCAAACCTCTCAGGGGAGCATTTGCAACCTTTTGGCACCATTTTTGAGTCAATTGCCGAAAGTCAGATTTTTGCTGAAATTGTGACCCCGGGGCTTAGGGGTTTTTTCAAAAAAATATTTTTCTCTCCGTTAAGTTGTCGAGGGCTGATTTCCTTTGGTGTGATAAAAAGCCTTCTGTTTCTACTGCCAAACCTCTCAGGGGAGCATTTGCAACCTTTTGGCACCATTTTTGGTGAATTGCCGAAAGTCAGATTTTTGCTGAAATTGTGACCCCGGGGCTTAGGGATTTTTTCAAAAAAATATTTTTCTGCCCGTTAACTTGTCGAGCGCTGATTTCTTTTCCTGTGATAAAAAGCCTTCTCTTTCGACCGCCAAACCTTTCAGGGGAGCATTTGCAACCGTTTGGCACCATTTTTGAGTGAATTGCCGAAAGTCAGATTTTTGCTGAAATTGTGACCCCGGGGCTTAGGGATTTTTTCAAAAAAATCTTTTTCTGCCCGTTAACTTGTCGAGCGCTGATTTCTTTTCCTGTGATAAAAAGCCTTCTGTTTTGACCGCCAAACCTCTCAGGGGAGCATTTGCAACCGTTTGGCACCATTTTTGAGTGAATGGCCGAAAGTCAGATTTTTGCTGAAATTGTGTCCCCGGGGCTTAGGGATTTTTTCAGAAAAATATTTATCTGCTGGCTAATTTTTCAAGGGCTGATTTCTTTTCCTGTGATAAAAAGCCTTCTGTTTTGACCGCCAAACCTCTCAGGGGAGCATTTGCAACCGTTTGGCACCATTTTTGAGTGAATTGCCGAAAGTCAGATTTTTGCTGAAATTGTGACCCCGGGGCTTAGGGATTTTTTCAAAAAAATCTTTTTCTGCCCGTTAACTTGTCGAGCGCTGATTTCTTTTCCTGTGAAAAAAAGCCTTCTGTTTTGACCGCCAAACCTCTCAGGGGAGCATTTGCAACCGTTTGGCACCATTTTTGAGTGAATGGCCGAAAGTCAGATTTTTGCTGAAATTGTGTCCCCGGGGCTTAGGGATTTTTTCAGAAAAATATTTATCTGCTGGCTAATTTTTCAAGGGCTGATTTCTTTTCCTGTGATAAAAAGCCTTCTGTTTTGACCGCCAAACCTCTCAGGGGAGCATTTGCAACCGTTTGGCACCATTTTTGAGTGAATTGCCGAAAGTCAGATTTTTGCTGAAATTGTGACCCCGGGGCTTAGGGATTTTTTCAAAAAAATCTTTTTCTGCCCGTTAACTTGTCGAGCGCTGATTTCTTTTCCTGTGAAAAAAAGCCTTCTGTTTCGACCGCCAAACCTTTCAGGGGAGCATTTGCAACCGTTTGGAACCGTTTTTGAGTGAATTGCCGAAAGTCAGATTTTTGATGAAATTGTGACCCCGGGGTTTAGGGATTTTTTCAGAAAAATATTTTTCTGCCGGCTAATTTTTCAAGGGCTGATTTCTTTTGCTGTGATAAAAAGACTTCTGTTTCGACCGCCAAACCTTTCAGGGGAGCATTTGCAACCATTTGACACCATTTTTGAGTGTATGGCCAAAAGTCAGATTTTTGATGAAATTGTGACCCCGGGGCTTAGGGATTTTTTCAAAAAAATCTTTTTCTGCCCGTTAACTTGTCGAGGGCTGATTTCTTTTCCTGTGATAAAAAGCCTTCTGTTTCGACCGCCAAACCTCTCAGGGGAGCATTTGCAACCGTTTGACCCCATTTTTGAGTTAATTGCCGAAAGTCAGATTTTTGCTGAAATTGTGTCCCCGGGGCTTAGGGGTTTTTTCAAAAAAATCTTTTTCTGTCCATTAAGTTGTCGAGGGCTGATATCTTTTCCTGTGATCAAAAGCCTTCTGTTTCGACCGCCAAACCTCTCAGGGGAGCATTTGCAACCTTTTGGCACCATTTTTGAGTCAATTGCCGAAAGTCAGATTTTTGCTGAAATTGTGACCCCGAGGCTTATGGATATTTTCAAAAAAATCTTTTTCTGCCCGTTAAGTTGTCGAGGGCTGATTTCTTTTCCTGTGATAAAAAGCCTTCTGTTTTGACCGCCAAACCTCTCAGGGGAGCATTTGCAACCGTTTGGAACCGTTTTTGAGTGAATTGCCGAAAGTCAGATTTTTGATGAAATTGTGACCCCGGGGTTTAGGGATTTTTTCAGAAAAATATTTTTCTGCCGGCTAATTTTTCAAGGGCTGATTTCTTTTGCTGTGATAAAAAGACTTCTGTTTCGACCGCCAAACCTTTCAGGGGAGCATTTGCAACCATTTGACACCATTTTTGAGTGTATGGCCAAAAGTCAGATTTTTGATGAAATTGTGACCCCGGGGCTTAGGGATTTTTTCAAAAAAATCTTTTTCTGCCCGTTAACTTGTCGAGGGCTGATTTCTTTTCCTGTGATAAAAAGCCTTCTGTTTCGACCGCCAAACCTCTCAGGGGAGCATTTGCAACCGTTTGACCCCATTTTTGAGTTAATTGCCGAAAGTCAGATTTTTGCTGAAATTGTGTCCCCGGGGCTTAGGGGTTTTTTCAAAAAAATCTTTTTCTGTCCATTAAGTTGTCGAGGGCTGATATCTTTTCCTGTGATCAAAAGCCTTCTGTTTCGACCGCCAAACCTCTCAGGGGAGCATTTGCAACCTTTTGGCACCATTTTTGAGTCAATTGCCGAAAGTCAGATTTTTGCTGAAATTGTGACCCCGAGGCTTATGGATATTTTCAAAAAAATCTTTTTCTGCCCGTTAAGTTGTCGAGGGCTGATTTCTTTTCCTGTGATAAAAAGCCTTCTGTTTTGACCGCCAAACCTCTCAGGGGAGCATTTGCAACCGTTTGGCACCATTTTTGAGTGAATGGCCGAAAGTCAGATTTTTGATGAAATTGTGAACCCGGGGCTTAGGGATTCTTTCAAAAAAAACTTTTTATGCCGGTTAAGTTGTCGAGGGCTGATTTCTTTTCCTGTGACAAAAAGCCTTCTGTTTCGACCGCCAAAGCTTTCAGGGGAGCATTTGCAACCGTTTGGCACCATTTTTGAGTGAATGGCCGAAAGTCAGATTTTTACTAAAATTGTGACCCCGGGGCTTAGGGATTTTTTCAGAAAAATATTTTTCTGCCGGCTAATTTTTCATGGGCTGATTTCTTTTCCTGTGATAAAAAGCCTTCTGTTTCGACCGCCAAACCTCTCAGGGGAGCATTTGCAACCGTTTAGCACCATTTTCGAGTGTATGGCCGAAAGTCAGATTTTTGATGAAATTGTGACCCCGGGGCTTAGGGATTTTTTCAAAAAAATCTTTTTCTGCTCTTTAAGTTGTCGAGCGCTGATTTCTTTTCCTGTGATAAAAAGCCTTCTGTTTCAACCGCCAAACATCTCAGGGGAGCATTTGCAACCTTTTGGCACCATTTCTGAGTGAATTGCTGAAAGTCAGATTTTTGCTGAAATTGTGACCCCGGGGCTTAGGGGTTTTTTCAAAAAAATCTTTTTCTGCTCTTTAAGTTGTCGAGGGCTGATTTCTTTTCCTGTAATAAAAAGCCTTCTGTTTCGACCGCCAAACCTCTCAGGGGAGCATCTGCAACCGTTTCGCACCCTTTTTGAGTGAATTGCCGAAAGTCAGATTTTTGCTGAAATTGTGACCCCGGGGCTTAGGGATTTTTTCAGAAAAATATTTTTCTGCCCGTTAAGTTGTCGAGCGCTGATTTCTTTTACTGTGATAAAAAGCCTTGTGTTTCGACCGCCAAACCTTTCAGGGGAGCATTTGCAACCGTTTGGCACCATTTTTGAGTGAATTGCCGAAAGTCAGATTTTTGATGAAATTGTGACCCCGGGGCTTAGGGATTTTTTCAAAAAAATCTTTTTCTGCCCGTTAACTTGTCGAGGGCTGATTTCTTTTCCTGTGATAAAAAGCCTTCTGTTTCGACTGCCAAACCTCTCAGGGGAGCATTTGCAACCTTTTGGCTCCATTTTTGAGTCAATTGCCGAAAGTCAGATTTTTGCTGAAATTGTGACCCCGGGGCTTAGGGGTTTTTTCAAAAAAATATTTTTCTCTCCGTTAAGTTGTCGAGGGCTGATTTCCTTTGGTGTGATAAAAAGCCTTCTGTTTCTACTGCCAAACCTCTCAGGGGAGCATTTGCAACCTTTTGGCACCATTTTTGGTGAATTGCCGAAAGTCAGATTTTTGCTGAAATTGTGACCCCGGGGCTTAGGGATTTTTTCAAAAAAATATTTTTCTGCCCGTTAACTTGTCGAGCGCTGATTTCTTTTCCTGTGATAAAAAGCCTTCTCTTTCGACCGCCAAACCTTTCAGGGGAGCATTTGCAACCGTTTGACACGATTTTTCAGTGTATGGCCGAAAGTCAGATTTTTGATGAAATTGTGACCCCGGGGCTTAGGCATTTTTTCAGAAAAATATTTTTCTGCCGGCTAATTTTTCATGGGCTGATTTCTTTTCCTGTGATAAAAAGCCTTCTGTTTTGACCGCCAAACCTCTCAGGGGAGCATTTGCAACCGTTTGGCACCATTTTTGAGTGAATGGCCGAAAGTCAGATTTTTGCTGAAGTTGTGACCCCGGGGCTTAGGGATTTTTTCAGAAAAATATTTATCTGCCGGCTAATTTTTCAAGGGCTGATTTCTTTTCCTGTGATAAAAAGCCTTCTGTTTCGACCGCCAAACCTCTCAGGGGAGCGTTTGAAACCGTTTGGCACCATTTTTGAGTGAATGGCCGAAAGTCAGATTTTTGATGAAATTGTGACCCCGGGGCTTAGGAATTTTTTCAGAAAAATATTTTTCTGCCGGCTAATTTTTCAAAGGCTGATTTCTTTTCCTGTGATAAAAAGCCTTCTGTTTCGACCGCCAAACCTCTCAGGGGAGCATTTGCAACCGTTTGGCACAGTTTTTGAGTGAATTGCCGAAAGTCAGATTTTTGATGAAATTGTGACCCCGGGGCTTAGGGAATTTTTCAGAAAAATATTTTTCTGCCGACTAATTTTTCATGGGCTGATTTCTTTTACTGTGATAAAAAGCCTTCTGTTTCGACCACCAAACCTTTCAGGGGAGCATTTGCAACCGTTTGGCACCGTTTTTGAGTGAATTGCCGAACGTCAGATTTTTGATGAAATTGTGAACCCGGGCTTAGGGATTCTTTCAAAAAAAACTTTTTATGCCGGTTAAGTTGTCGAGGGCTGATTTCTTTTCCTGTGACAAAAAGCCTTCTGTTTCGACCGCCAAAGCTTTCAGGGGAGCATTTGCAACCGTTTGGCACCATTTTTGAGTGAATGGCCGAAAGTCAGATTTTTGCTGAAATTGTGACCCCGGGGCTTAGGGATTTTTTCAAAACATTTTTCTGCCGGCTAATTTTTCAAGGGCTGATTTCTTTTCCTGTGATAGAAAGCCTTCTGTTTCGACCGCCAAAGCTTTCAGGGGAGCATTTGCAACCATTTGACACCATTTTTGAGTGAATGGCCGAAAGTCAGATTTTTGATGAAATTGTGACCCCGGGCCTTAGGGATTTTTTCAGAAAAATATTTTTCTGCCGGCTAATTTTTCAAGGGCTGATTTCTTTTCCTGTGATAAAAAGCCTTCTGTTTCGACCGCCAAACCTCTCAGGGGAGCATTTGCAACCGTTTGGCACCGTTTTTGAGTGAATTGCCGAAAGTCAGATTTTTGATGAAATTGTGACCCCGGGGCTTAGGGATTTTTTCAGGAAAATATTTTTCTGCCGGCTAATTTTTCAAAGGCTGATTTCTTTTCCTGTGATAAAAAGCCTTCTGTTTCGACCGCCACACCTCTCAGGGGAGCATTTGCAACCGTTTGGCACCATTTTTGAGTGACTTGCCGAAAGTCAGATTTTTTATGAAATTGTGAACCCGGGGCTTAGGGATTTTTTCAAAAAAATCTTTTTCTGCCCGTTAAGTTGTCGAGGGCTGATTTCTTTTGCTGTGATAAAAAGCCTTCTGTTTCAACCGCCAAACCTTTCAGGGGAGCATTTGCAACCGTTTTGCACCATTCTTGAGTGAATTGCCGAAAGTCAGATTTTTGCTGAAATTGTGACCCCGGGGCTTAGGGATTTTTTCAGAAAAATATTTTTCTGTCCGTTAAGTTGTCGAGCGCTGATTTCTTTTACTGTGATAAAAAGCCTTGTGTTTCGACCGCCAAACCTTTCAGGGGAGCATTTGCAACCGTTTGGCACCATTTTTGAGTGAATTGCCGAAAGTCAGATTTTTGATGAAATTGTGACCCCGGGGCTTAGGGATTTTTTCAAAAAAATCTTTTTCTGCCCGTTAACTTGTCGAGGGCTGATTTCTTTTCCTGTGATAAAAAGCCTTCTGTTTCGACTGCCAAACCTCTCAGGGGAGCATTTGCAACCTTTTGGCTCCATTTTTGAGTCAATTGCCGAAAGTCAGATTTTTGCTGAAATTGTGACCCCGGGGCTTAGGGGTTTTTTCAAAAAAATATTTTTCTCTCCGTTAAGTTGTCGAGGGCTGATTTCCTTTGGTGTGATAAAAAGCCTTCTGTTTCTACTGCCAAACCTCTCAGGGGAGCATTTGCAACCTTTTGGCACCATTTTTGGTGAATTGCCGAAAGTCAGATTTTTGCTGAAATTGTGACCCCGGGGCTTAGGGATTTTTTCAAAAAAATATTTTTCTGCCCGTTAACTTGTCGAGCGCTGATTTCTTTTCCTGTGATAAAAAGCCTTCTCTTTCGACCGCCAAACCTTTCAGGGGAGCATTTGCAACCGTTTGACACGATTTTTCAGTGTATGGCCGAAAGTCAGATTTTTGATGAAATTGTGACCCCGGGGCTTAGGCATTTTTTCAGAAAAATATTTTTCTGCCGGCTAATTTTTCATGGGCTGATTTCTTTTCCTGTGATAAAAAGCCTTCTGTTTTGACCGCCAAACCTCTCAGGGGAGCATTTGCAACCGTTTGGCACCATTTTTGAGTGAATGGCCGAAAGTCAGATTTTTGCTGAAGTTGTGACCCCGGGGCTTAGGGATTTTTTCAGAAAAATATTTATCTGCCGGCTAATTTTTCAAGGGCTGATTTCTTTTCCTGTGATAAAAAGCCTTCTGTTTCGACCGCCAAACCTCTCAGGGGAGCGTTTGAAACCGTTTGGCACCATTTTTGAGTGAATGGCCGAAAGTCAGATTTTTGATGAAATTGTGACCCCGGGGCTTAGGAATTTTTTCAGAAAAATATTTTTCTGCCGGCTAATTTTTCAAAGGCTGATTTCTTTTCCTGTGATAAAAAGCCTTCTGTTTCGACCGCCAAACCTCTCAGGGGAGCATTTGCAACCGTTTGGCACCGTTTTTGAGTGAATTGCCGAAAGTCAGATTTTTGATGAAATTGTGACCCCGGGGCTTAGGGAATTTTTCAGAAAAATATTTTTCTGCCGACTAATTTTTCATGGGCTGATTTCTTTTACTGTGATAAAAAGCCTTCTGTTTCGACCACCAAACCTTTCAGGGGAGCATTTGCAACCGTTTGGCACCGTTTTTGAGTGAATTGCCGAAAGTCAGATTTTTGATGAAATTGTGACCCCGGGGCTTAGGGATTTTTTCAGAAAAATATTTTTCTGCCGGCTAATTTTTCAAAGGCTGATTTCTTTTCCTGTGATAAAAAGCCTTCTGTTTCGACCGCCACACCTCTCAGGGGAGCATTTGAAACCGTTTGGCCCCATTTTTGAGTGACTTGCCGAAAGTCAGATTTTTTATGAAATTGTGAACCCGGGCTTAGGGATTCTTTCAAAAAAAACTTTTTATGCCGGTTAAGTTGTCGAGGGCTGATTTCTTTTCCTGTGACAAAAAGCCTTCTGTTTCGACCGCCAAAGCTTTCAGGGGAGCATTTGCAACCGTTTGGCACCATTTTTGAGTGAATGGCCGAAAGTCAGATTTTTGCTGAAATTGTGACCCCGGGGCTTAGGGATTTTTTCAAAACATTTTTCTGCCGGCTAATTTTTCAAGGGCTGATTTCTTTTCCTGTGATAGAAAGCCTTCTGTTTCGACCGCCAAAGCTTTCAGGGGAGCATTTGCAACCATTTGACACCATTTTTGAGTGAATGGCCGAAAGTCAGATTTTTGATGAAATTGTGACCCCGGGCCTTAGGGATTTTTTCAGAAAAATATTTTTCTGCCGGCTAATTTTTCAAGGGCTGATTTCTTTTCCTGTGATAAAAAGCCTTCTGTTTCGACCGCCAAACCTCTCAGGGGAGCATTTGCAACCGTTTGGCACCGTTTTTGAGTGAATTGCCGAAAGTCAGATTTTTGATGAAATTGTGACCCCGGGGCTTAGGGATTTTTTCAGAAAAATATTTTTCTGCCGGCTAATTTTTCAAAGGCTGATTTCTTTTCCTGTGATAAAAAGCCTTCTGTTTCGACCGCCACACCTCTCAGGGGAGCATTTGCAACCGTTTGGCACCATTTTTGAGTGACTTGCCGAAAGTCAGATTTTTTATGAAATTGTGAACCCGGGGCTTAGGGATTTTTTCAAAAAAATCTTTTTCTGCCCGTTAAGTTGTCGAGGGCTGATTTCTTTTGCTGTGATAAAAAGCCTTCTGTTTCAACCGCCAAACCTTTCAGGGGAGCATTTGCAACCGTTTTGCACCATTCTTGAGTGAATTGCCGAAAGTCAGATTTTTGCTGAAATTGTGACCCCGGGGCTTAGGGATTTTTTCAGAAAAATATTTTTCTGCTGGCTAATTTTTCAAGGGCTGATTTCTTTTCCTGTGATAAAAAGCCTTCTGTTTCGACCGCCAAACCTTTCAGGGGAGCATTTGCAACCGTTTGACACCATTTTTGAGTGTATTGCCGAAAGTCAGATTTTTGCTGAAATTGTGACCCCGGGGCTTAGGGATTTTTTCAAAACATTTTTCTGCCGGCTAATTTTTCAAGGGCTGATTTCTTTTCCTGTGATAGAAAGCCTTCTGTTTCGACCGCCAAAGCTTTCAGGGGAGCATTTGCAACCATTTGACACCATTTTTGAGTGAATGGCCGAAAGTCAGATTTTTGATGAAATTGTGACCCCGGGCCTTAGGGATTTTTTCAGAAAAATATTTTTCTGCCGGCTAATTTTTCAAGGGCTGATTTCTTTTCCTGTGATAAAAAGCCTTCTGTTTCGACCGCCAAACCTCTCAGGGGAGCATTTGCAACCGTTTGGCACCGTTTTTGAGTGAATTGCCGAAAGTCAGATTTTTGATGAAATTGTGACCCCGGGGCTTAGGGATTTTTTCAGAAAAATATTTTTCTGCCGGCTAATTTTTCAAAGGCTGATTTCGTTTCCTGTGATAAAAAGCCATCTGTTTCGACCGCCACACCTCTCAGGGGAGCATTTGCAACCGTTTGGCACCATTTTTGAGTGAATGGCCGAAAGTCAGATTTTTGATGAAATTGTGACCCCGGGGCTTAGGAATTTTTTCAGAAAAATATTTTTCTGCCGGCTAATTTTTCAAAGGCTGATTTCTTTTCCTGTGATAAAAAGCCTTCTGTTTCGACCGCCAAACCTCTCAGGGGAGCATTTGCAACCGTTTGGCACCGTTTTTGAGTGAATTGCCGAAAGTCAGAATTTTGATGAAATTGTGACCCCGGGGCTTAGGGATTTTTTCAGAAAAATATTTTTCTGCCGGCTAATTTTTCAAAGGCTGATTTCTTTTCCTGTGATAAAAAGCCTTCTGTTTCGACCGCCACACCTCTCAGGGGAGCATTTGCAACCGTTTGGCACCATTTTTGAGTGACTTGTCAAAAGTCAGATTTTTTATGAAATTGTGAACCCGGGGCTTAGGGATTCTTTGAAAAAAAACTTTTTATGCCGGTTAAGTTGTCGAGGGCTGATTTCTTTTCCTGTGACAAAAAGCCTTCTGTTTCGACCGCCAAAGCTTTCAGGGGAGCATTTGCAACCGTTTGGCACCATTTTTGAGTGTATGGCCGAAAGTCAGATTTTTGATGAAATTGTGACCCCGGGGCTTAGGGAATTTTTCAGAAAAATATTTTTCTGCCGACTAATTTTTCATGGGCTGATTTCTTTTACTGTGATAAAAAGCCTTCTGTTTCGACCACCAAACCTTTCAGGGGAGCATTTGCAACCGTTTGGCACCGTTTTTGAGTGAATTGCCGAAAGTCAGATTTTTGATGAAATTGTGACCCCGGGGCTTAGGGATTTTTTCAGAAAAATATTTTTCTGCCGGCTAATTTTTCAAAGGCTGATTTCTTTTCCTGTGATAAAAAGCCTTCTGTTTCGACCGCCACACCTCTCAGGGGAGCATTTGAAACCGTTTGGCCCCATTTTTGAGTGACTTGCCGAAAGTCAGATTTTTTATGAAATTGTGAACCCGGGCTTAGGGATTCTTTCAAAAAAAACTTTTTATGCCGGTTAAGTTGTCGAGGGCTGATTTCTTTTCCTGTGACAAAAAGCCTTCTGTTTCGACCGCCAAAGCTTACAGGGGAGCATTTGCAACCGTTTGGCACCATTTTTGAGTGAATGGCCGAAAGTCAGATTTTTGCTGAAATTGTGACCCCGGGGCTTAGGGATTTTTTCAAAACATTTTTCTGCCGGCTAATTTTTCAAGGGCTGATTTCTTTTCCTGTGATAGAAAGCCTTCTGTTTCGACCGCCAAAGCTTTCAGGGGAGCATTTGCAACCATTTGACACCATTTTTGAGTGAATGGCCGAAAGTCAGATTTTTGATGAAATTGTGACCCCGGGCCTTAGGGATTTTTTCAGAAAAATATTTTTCTGCCGGCTAATTTTTCAAGGGCTGATTTCTTTTCCTGTGATAAAAAGCCTTCTGTTTCGACCGCCAAACCTCTCAGGGGAGCATTTGCAACCGTTTGGCACCGTTTTTGAGTGAATTGCCGAAAGTCAGATTTTTGATGAAATTGTGACCCCGGGGCTTAGGGATTTTTTCAGAAAAATATTTTTCTGCCGGCTAATTTTTCAAAGGCTGATTTCTTTTCCTGTGATAAAAAGCCTTCTGTTTCGACCGCCACACCTCTCAGGGGAGCATTTGCAACCGTTTGGCACCATTTTTGAGTGACTTGCCGAAAGTCAGATTTTTTATGAAATTGTGAACCCGGGGCTTAGGGATTTTTTCAAAAAAATCTTTTTCTGC
The DNA here is from genome assembly GCF_964188315.1 of Podarcis muralis. Classification (NCBI taxonomy): domain Eukaryota; kingdom Metazoa; phylum Chordata; class Lepidosauria; order Squamata; family Lacertidae; genus Podarcis; species Podarcis muralis. Next base: position 20,951,576 of record NC_135664.1, on the reverse strand, counting down.
CCGTTAAGTTGTCGAGGGCTGATTTCTTTTGCTGTGATAAAAAGCCTTCTGTTTCAACCGCCAAACCTTTCAGGGGAGCATTTGCAACCGTTTTGCACCATTCTTGAGTGAATTGCCGAAAGTCAGATTTTTGCTGAAATTGTGACCCCGGGGCTTAGGGATTTTTTCAGAAAAATATTTTTCTGCTGGCTAATTTTTCAAGGGCTGATTTCTTTTCCTGTGATAAAAAGCCTTCTGTTTCGACCGCCAAACCTTTCAGGGAAGCATTTGCAACCGTTTGACACCATTTTTGAGTGTATGGCCGAAAGTCAGATTTTTGCTGAAATTGTGACCCCGGGGCTTAGGGATTTTTTCAAAACATTTTTCTGCCGGCTAATTTTTCAAGGGCTGATTTCTTTTCCTGTGATAGAAAGCCTTCTGTTTCGACCGCCAAAGCTTTCAGGGGAGCATTTGCAACCATTTGACACCATTTTTGAGTGAATGGCCGAAAGTCAGATTTTTGATGAAATTGTGACCCCGGGCCTTAGGGATTTTTTCAGAAAAATATTTTTCTGCCGGCTAATTTTTCAAGGGCTGATTTCTTTTCCTGTGATAAAAAGCCTTCTGTTTCGACCGCCAAACCTCTCAGGGGAGCATTTGCAACCGTTTGGCACCGTTTTTGAGTGAATTGCCGAAAGTCAGATTTTTGATGAAATTGTGACCCCGGGGCTTAGGGATTTTTTCAGAAAAATATTTTTCTGCCGGCTAATTTTTCAAAGGCTGATTTCGTTTCCTGTGATAAAAAGCCTTCTGTTTCGACCGCCACACCTCTCAGGGGAGCATTTGCAACCGTTTGGCACCATTTTTGAGTGACTTGCCGAAAGTCAGATTTTTTATGAAATTGTGAACCCGGGGCTTAGGGATTTTTTCAAAAAAATCTTTTTCTGCCCGTTAAGTTGTCGAGGGCTGATTTCTTTTCCTGTGATAAAAAGCCTTCTGTTTCAACCGCCAAACCTTTCAGGGGAGCATTTGCAACCGTTTTGCACCATTCTTGAGTGAATTGTCGAAAGTCAGATTTTTGCTGAAATTGTGACCCCGGGGCTTAGGGATTTTTTCAGAAAAATATTTTTCTGCCGGCTAATTTTTCAAAGGCTGATTTCGTTTCCTGTGATAAAAAGCCTTCTGTTTCGACCGCCACACCTCTCAGGGGAGCATTTGCAACCGTTTCGCACCATTTTTGAGTGACTTGCCGAAAGTCAGATTTTTTATGAAATTGTGAACCCGGGGCTTAGGGATTTTTTCAAAAAAATCTTTTTCTGCCCGTTAAGTTGTCGAGGGCTGATTTCTTTTCCTGTGATAAAAAGCCTTCTGTTTCAACCGCCAAACCTTTCAGGGGAGCATTTGCAACCGTTTTGCACCATTCTTGAGTGAATTGCCGAAAGTCAGATTTTTGCTGAAATTGTGACCCCGGGGCTTAGGGATTTTTTCAGAAAAATATTTTTCTGCTGGCTAATTTTTCAAGGGCTGATTTCTTTTCCTGTGATAAAAAGCCTTCTGTTTCGACCGCCAAACCTTTCAGGGGAGCATTTGCAACCGTTTGACACCATTTTTGAGTGTATGGCCGAAAGTCAGATTTTTGATGAAATTGTGACCCCGGGGCTTAGGGATTTTTTCAGAAAAATATTTTTCTGCCGGCTAATTTTTCATGGGCTGATTTCTTTTCCTGTGATAAAAAGCCTTCTGTTTCGACCGCCAAACCTCTCAGGGGAGCATTTGCAACCGTTTCGCACCATTTTTGAGTGAATGGCCAAAAGTCAGATTTTTGCTGAAATTGTGACCCCGGGGCTTAGGGATTTTTTCAAAATATTTTTCTGCCGGCTAATTTTTCAAGGGCTGATTTCTTTTCCTGTGATAGAAAGCCTTCTGTTTCGACCGCCAAATCTTTCAGGGGAGCATTTGCAACCATTTTACACCATTTTTGAGTGAATGGCCGAAAGTCAGATTTTTGATGAAATTGTGACCCCGGGCCTTAGGGATTTTTTCAGAAAAATATTTTTCTGCCGGCTAATTTTTCAAGGGCTGATTTCTTTTCCTGTGATAAAAAGCCTTCTGTTTCGACCGCCAAACCTCTCAGGGGAGCATTTGCAACCGTTTGGCACCGTTTTTGAGTGAATTGCCGAAAGTCAGATTTTTTATGAAATTGTGAACCCGGGGCTTAGGGATTCTTTCAAAAAAACCTTTTTATGCCGGTTAAGTTGTCGAGGGCTGATTTCTTTTCCTGTGACATAAAGCCTTCTGTTTCGACCGCCAAACCTTTCAGGGGAGCATTTGCAACCGTTTTGCACCATTCTTGAGTGAATTGCCGAAAGTCAGATTTTTGCTGAAATTGTGACCCCGGGGCTTACGGATTTTTTCAGAAAAATATTTTTCTGCCGGCTAATTTTTCAAGGGCTGATTTCGTTTCCTGTGATAAAAAGCCTTCTGTTTCGACCGCCAAAGCTTTCAGGGGAGCATTTGAAACCGTTTGGCACCATTTTTGAGTGAATGGCCGAAAGTCAGATTTTTGATGAAATTGTGACCCCGGGGCTTAGGGATTTTTTCAGAAAAATATTTTTCTGCCGGCTAATTTTTCAAGGGCTGATTTCTTTTCCTGTGATAAAAAGCCTTCTGTTTCGACCGCCAAACCTTTCAGGGGAGCATTTGCAACCGTTTGACACAATTTTTGAGTGTATGGCCGAAAGTCAGATTTTTGATGAAATTGTGACCCCGGGTCTTAGGGATTTTTTCAGAAAAATATTTATCTGCCGGCTAATTTTTCAAGGGCTGATTTCTTTTCCTGTGATAGAAAGCCTTCTGTTTCGACCGCCAAACCTTTCAGGGGAGCATTTGCAACCATTTGACACCATTTTTGAGTGTATGGCCGAAAGTCAGATTTTTGATGAAATTGTGACCCCGGGGTTTAGGGATTTTTTCAGAAAAATATTTTTCTGCCGGCTAATTTTTCAAAGGCTGATTTCTTTTCCTGTGATAAAAAGCCTTCTGTTTCGACCTCCAAACCTCTCAGGGGAGCATTTGCAACCGTTTTGCACCATTCTTGAGTGAATTGCCGAAAGTCAGATTTTTGATGAAATTGTGACCCCGGGCCTTAGGGATTTTTTCAGAAAAATATTTTTCTACCGGCTAATTTGTCGAGGGCAGATTTCTTTTCCTGTGATAAAAAGCCTTCTGTTTCGACCGCCAAACCTTTCAGGGGAGCATTTGCAAATGTTTGACACCATTTTTGAGTGAATGGCCAAAAGTCAGATTTTTGCTGAAATTGTGACCCCGGGGCTTAGGGATTTTTTCAAAATATTTTTCTGCCGGCTAATTTTTCAAGGGCTGATTTCTTTTCCTGTGATAGAAAGCCTTCTGTTTCGACCGCCAAATCTTTCAGGGGAGCATTTGCAACCATTTGACACCATTTTTGAGTGAATGGCCGAAAGTCAGATTTTTGATGAAATTGTGACCCCGGGGCTTAGGGATTTTTTCAGAAAAACCTTTTTGTGCCGGTTAAGTTGTCGAGGGCTGATTTCTTTTCCTGTGATAAAAAGCCTTCTGTTTCGACCGCCAAACCTCTCAGGGGAGCATTTGCAACCGTTTGGCACCGTTTTTGAGTGAATTGCCGAAAGTCAGATTTTTGCTGAAATTGTGACCCCGGGGCTTAGGGATTTTTTCAAAAAAATCTTTTTCTGCCGGCTAATTTTTAAGGGCTGATTTCTTTTCCTGTGATAAAAAGCCTTCTGTTTCGACCGCCAAACCTTTCAGGGGAGCATTTGCAACCGTTTTGCACCATTCTTGAGTGAATTGCCGAAAGTCAGATTTTTGCTGAAATTGTGACCCCGGGGCTTAGGGATTTTTTCAGAAAAATATTTTTCTGCCGGCTAATTTTTCAAGGGCTGATTTCTTTTCCTGTGATAAAAAGCCTTCTGTTTCGACCACCAAACCTTTCAGGGGATCATTTGCAACCGTTTAGCACCGTTTTTGAGTGAATTGCCGAAAGTCAGATTTTTGATGAAATTGTGACCCCGAGGCTTAGGGATTTTTTTAAAATATTTTTCTGCCGGCTAATTTGTCAAGGGCTGATTTCTTTTCCTGTGACATAAAGCCTTCTGTTTCGACCGCCAAAGCTTTCAGGGGAGCATTTGCAACCGTTTGGCACCATTTTTAAGTGAATGGCCGAAAGTCAGATTTTTGCTGAAATTGTGACCCCGGGGCTTAGGGTTTTTTTCATAAAAATATTTTTCTGCCGGCTAATTTTTCAAGGGCTGATTTCTTTTCCTGTGATAAAAAGCCTTCTGTTTCGACCGCCAAAGCTTTCAGGGGAGCATTTGCAACTGTTTGGCACCATTTTTGAGTGAATGGCCGAAAGTCAGATTTTTGATGAAATTGTGACCCCGGGGCTTAGGGATTTTTTCAGAAAAATATTTTTCTGCCGGCTAATTTTTCATGGGCTGATTTCTTTTTCTGAGATAAAAAGCCTTCTGTTTTGACCGCCAAACGTTTCAGGGGAGCATTTGCAACCATTTGGCACCATTTTTGAATGAATGGCCGAAAGTCAGATTTTTGCTGAAGTTGTGACTCCGGGGCTTAGGGATTCTTTCAAAAAAACCTTTTTATGCCGGTTAAGTTGTCGAGGGCTGATTTCTTTTCCTGTGACAAAAAGCCTTCTGTTTCGACCGCCAAAGCTTTCAGGGCAGCGTTTGCAACCGTTTGGCACCATTTTTGAGTGAATGGCCGAAAGTCAGATTTTTGCTGAAATTGTGACCCCGGGGCTTAGGGATTTTTTCAGAAAAATATTTTTCTGCCGGCTAAGTTTTGAAGGGCTTATTTCGTTTCCTGTGATAAAAAGCCTTCTGTTTCGACCGCCAAAGCTTTCAGGGGAGCATTTGAAACCGTTTGGCACCATTTTTGAGTGAATGGCCGAAAGTCAGATTTTTGATGAAATTGTGACCCCGGGGCTTAGGGATTTTTTCAGAAAAACCTTTTTATGCCGGTTAAGTTGTCGAGGGCTGATTTCTTTTCCTGTGATAAAAAGCCTTCTGTTTCGACCGCCAAACCTCTCAGGGGAGCATTTGCAACCGTTTGGCACCGTTTTTGAGTGAATTGCCGAAAGTCAGATTTTTGCTGAAATTGTGACCCCGGGGCTTAGGGATTTTTTCAGAAAAATCTTTTTCTGCCGGCTAATTTTTAAGGGCTGATTTCTTTTCCTGTGATAAAAAGCCTTCTGTTTCGACCGCCAAACCTTTCAGGGGAGCATTTGCAACCGTTTTGCACCATTCTTGAGTGAATTGCCGAAAGTCAGATTTTTGATGAAATTGTGACCCCGGGGCTTAGGGATTTTTTCAAAATATTTTTCTGCCGGCTAATTTTTCAAGGGCTGATTTCTTTTCCTGTGACATAAAGCCTTCTGTTTCGACCGCCAAAGCTTTCAGGGGAGCATTTGCAACCGTTTGGCACCATTTTTAAGTGAATGGCCGAAAGTCAGATTTTTGCTGAAATTGTGACCCCGGGGCTTAGGGATTTTTTCAGAAAAATATTTTTCTGCCGGCTAATTTTTCAAGGGCTGATTTCTTTTCCTGTGATAAAAAGCCTTCTGTTTTGACCGCCAAACGTTTCAGGGGAGCATTTGCAACCATTTGGCACCATTTTTGAGTGAATGGCCGAAAGTCAGATTTTTGCTGAAGTTGTGACCCCGGGGCTTAGGGATTCTTTCAAAAAAACCTTTTTATGCCGGTTAAGTTGTCGAGGGCTGATTTCTTTTCCTGTGACAAAAAGCCTTCTGTTTCGACCGCCAAAGATTTCAGGGGAGCGTTTGCAACCGTTTGGCACCATTTTTGAGTGAATGGCCGAAAGTCAGATTTTTGATGAAATTGTGACCCCGGGGCTTAGGGATTTTTTCAGAAAAATATTTTTCTGCCGGCTAATTTTTCATGGGCTGATTTCTTTTCCTGTGATAAAAAGCCTTCTGTTTCGACCGCCAAACGTTTCAGGGGAGCATTTGCAACCGTTTTGCACCATTCTTGAGTGAATTGCCGAAAGTCACATTTTTGCTGAAATTGTGACCCCGGGGCTTAGGGATTTTTTCAGAAAAATATTTTTCTGCCGGCTGATTTTTAAGGGCTGATTTCTTTTCCTGTAATAAAAAGCCTTCTGTTTCGACCACCAAACCTTTCAGGGGAGCATTTGCAACCGTTTCGCACCATTTTTGAGTGAATGGCCGAAAGTCAGATTTTTGCTGAAATTGTGACCCCGGGGCTTAGGGATTTTTTCAAAATATTTTTCTGCCGGCTAATTTTTCAAGGGCTGATTTCTTTTCCTGTGATAAAAAGCCTTCTGTTTCGACCACCAAACCTTTCAGGGGAGCATTTGCAACCGTTTCGCACCATTTTTGAGTGAATGGCCGAAAGTCAGATTTTTGCTGAAATTGTGACCCCGGGGCTTAGGGATTTTTTCAAAATATTTTTCTGCCGGCTAATTTTTCAAGGGCTGATTTCTTTTCCTGTGATAGAAAGCCTTCTGTTTCGACCGCCAAACCTCTCAGGGGAGCATTTTCAACCGTTTGGCAACGTTTTTGAGTGAATTGCCGAAAGTCAGATTTTTTATGAAATTGTGAACCCGGGGCTTAGGGATTCTTTCAAAAAAACCTTTTTATGCCGGTTAAGTTGTCGAGGGCTGATTTCTTTTCCTGTGATAAAAAGCCTTCTGTTTCGACCGCCAAACCTTTCAGGGGAGCATTTGCAACCATTTGGCACCATTTTTGAGTGAATGGCCGAAAGTCAGATTTTTGCTAAAGTTGTGACCCCGGGGCTTAGGGATTCTTTCAAAAAAACCTTTTTATGCCGGTTAAGTTGTCGAGGGCTGATTTCTTTTCCTGTGACAAAAAGCCTTCTGTTTCGACCGCCAAAGATTTCAGGGGAGCGTTTGCAACCGTTTGGCACCATTTTTGAGTGAATGGCCGAAAGTCAGATTTTTGATGAAATTGTGACCCCGGGGCTTAGGGATTTTTTCAGAAAAATATTTTTCTGCCGGCTAATTTTTCATGGGCTGATTTCTTTTCCTGTGATAAAAAGCCTTCTGTTTCGACCGCCAAACGTTTCAGGGGAGCATTTGCAACCGTTTCGCACCATTCTTGAGTGAATTGCCGAAAGTCACATTTTTGCTGAAATTGTGACCCCGGGGCTTAGGGATTTTTTCAAAATATTTTTCTGCCGGCTAATTTTTCAAGGGCTGATTTCTTTTCCTGTAATAAAAAGCCTTCTGTTTCGACCACCAAACCTTTCAGGGGAGCATTTGCAACCGTTTCGCACCATTTTTGAGTGAATGGCCGAAAGTCAGATTTTTGCTGAAATTGTGACCCCGGGGCTTAGGGATTTTTTCAAAATATTTTTTCTGCCGGCTAATTTTTCAAGGGCTGATTTCTTTTCCTGTGATAAAAAGCCTTCTGTTTCGACCACCAAACCTTTCAGGGGAGCATTTGCAACCGTTTCGCACCATTTTTGAGTGAATGGCCGAAAGTCAGATTTTTGCTGAAATTGTGACCCCGGGGCTTAGGGATTTTTTCAAAATATTTTTCTGCCGGCTAATTTTTCAAGGGCTGATTTCTTTTCCTGTGATAGAAAGCCTTCTGTTTCGACCGCCAAACCTCTCAGGGGAGCATTTGCAACCGTTTGGCAACGTTTTTGAGTGAATTGCCGAAAGTCAGATTTTTTATGAAATTGTGAACCCGGGGCTTAGGGATTCTTTCAAAAAAACCTTTTTATGCCGGTTAAGTTGTCGAGGGCTGATTTCTTTTCCTGTGATAAAAAGCCTTCTGTTTCGACCGCCAAACCTTTCAGGGGAGCATTTGCAACCGTTTTGCACCATTCTTGAGTGAATTGCCGAAAGTCAGATTTTTGCTGAAATTGTCACCCCGGGGCTTAGGGATTTTTTCAGAAAAATATTTTTCTGCCCGTTAAGTTGTCGAGGGCTGATTTCTTTTCCTGTGATAAAAAGCCTTCTGTTTCGACCGCCAAACCTCTCAGGGGAGCATTTGCAACCGTTTGGCACCATTTTTGAGTGAATTGCCGAAAGTCAGATTTTTGATGAAATTGTGAACCCGGGGCTTAGGGATTCTTTCAAAAAAACCTTTTTATGCCGGTTAAGTTGTCGAGGGCTGATTTCTTTTCCTGTGACATAAAGCCTTCTGTTTCGACCGCCAAAGCTTTCAGGGGAGCATTTGCAACCGTTTGGCACCATTTTTAAGTGAATGGCCGAAAGTCAGATTTTTGCTGAAATTGTGACCCCGGGGCTTAGGGATTTTTTCAAAAAAATCTTTTTCTGCCCGTTAAGTTGTCGAGTGCTGATTTCTTTTCCTATGATAAAAAGCCTTCTGTTTCGACCGCCGAACCTTTCAGGGGAGCATTTGCAGCCGTTTAGCACCATTTTTGAGTGAATGGCCGAAAGTCAGATTTTTGCTGAAATTGTGACCCCGGGGCTTAGGGATTTTTTCAGAAAAATATTTTTCTGCCGGCTAAGTTTTGAAGTGCTGATTTCGTTTCCTGTGACAAAAAGCCTTCTGTTTCGACCGCCAAAGCTTTCAGGGGAGCATGTGCAACCGTTTGACACCATTTTTGAGTGTATGGCCGAAAGTCAGATTTTTGATGAAATTGTGACCCCGGGGCTTAGGGATTTTTTCAGAAAAATATTTTTCTGCCGGCTAATTTTTCATGGGCTGATTTCTTTTCCTGTGATAAAAAGCCTTCTGTTTCGACCGCCAAACCTCTCAGGGGAGCATTTGCAACCGTTTCGCAACATTTTTGAGTGAATGGCCGAAAGTCAGATTTTTGCTGAAATTGTGACCCCGGGGCTTAGGGATTTTTTCAGAAAAATATTTTTCTGACGGCTAATTTTTCAAAGGCTGATTTCTTTTCCTGTGATAAAAAGCCTTCTGTTTCGACCGCCAAACCTCTCAGGGGAGCATTTGCAACCGTTTGGCACCGTTTTTGAGTGAATTGCCGAAAGTCAGATTTTTGATGAAATTGTGACCCCGGGGCTTAGGGATTTTTTCAGAAAAATATTTTTCTGCCGGCTAATTTTTCAAGGGCTGATTTCTTTTCCTGTGATAAAAAGCCTTCTGTTTCGACCGCCAAACCTTTCAGGGGAGCATTTGCAACCGTTTGACACCATTTTTGAGTGTATGGCCGAAAGTGAGATTTTTGATGAAATTGTGACCCCGGGGCTTAGGGATTTTTTCAGAAAAATATTTTTCTGCCGGCTAATTTTTCAAGGGCTGATTTCTTTTCCTGTGATAAAAAGCCTTCTGTTTCGACCGCCAAACCTCTCAGGGGAGCATTTGCAACCGTTTGGCACCATTTTTGAGTGAATTGCAGAAAGTCAGATTTTTGATGAAATTGTGACCCCGGGGCTTAGGGATTTTTTCAAAAAAATCTTTTTCTGCCCGTTAAGTTGTCGAGCGCTGATCTCTTTTCCTGTGATAAAAAGCCTTCTGTTTCGACCGCCAAACCTCTCAGGGGAGCATTAGCAACCGTTTCGCACCATTTTTGAGTGAATGGCCAAAAGTCAGATTTTTGATGAAATTGTGACCCCGGGGCTTAGGGATTTTTTCAGAAAAATATTTTTCTGCCGGCTAATTTTTCAAGGGCTGATTTCTTTTCCTGTGATAAAAAGCCTTCTGTTTCGACCGCCACACCTCTCAGGGGAGCATTTGCAACCGTTTGACACCATTTTTGAGTGTATGGCCGAAAGTCAGATTTTTGATGAAATTGTGACCCCGGGGCTTAGGGATTTTTTCAGAAAAATATTTTTCTACCGGCTAATTTTTCATGGGCTGATTTCTTTTCCTGTGATAAAAAGCCTTCTGTTTCGACCGCCAAACCTCTCAGGGGAGCATTTGCAACCGTTTGGCACCTTTTTTGAGTGAATGGCCGAAAGTCAGATTTTTTATGAAATTGTGACCCCGGGGCTTAGGGATTCTTTCAAAAAAACCTTTTTATGCCGGTTGAGTTGCCGAGGGCTGATTTCTTCTCCTGTGATAAAAAGCCTTCTGTTTCGACCGCCACACCTCTCAGGGGAGCATTTGAAACCGTTTGGCACCGGTTTTGAGTGACTTGCCGAAAGTCAGATTTTTTATGAAATTGTGAACCCGGGGCTTAGGGATTTTTTCAAAAAAAACCTTTTTCTGCCAGTTAAGTTGTCGAGGACTGATTTCTTTTCCTGTGATAAAAAGCCTTCTGTTTCGACCGCCAAACCTCTCGTGGGAGCATTTGCAACCTTTTGGCACCATATTTGAGTGAATTGCCGAAAGTCAGATTTTTGCTGAAATTGTGACCTCGGGGCTTAGGGATTTTTGAAAAAAAATCTTTTTCTACCCGTTAAGTTGTCGAGGGCTGATTTCTTTTCCTGTAATTAAAAGACTTCTGTTTCGACCACCAAACCCCTCAGGGGAGCATTTACAACGTTTTGGCACCATTTTTGAGTGAATTGCCGAAAGTTAGATTTTTGCTAAAATTGTGACCCCGGGGCTTAGGGATTTTTGCAAAAAAATCTTCTTCTGCCCGTTAAGTTGCCTTGGGCTGATTTCTTTTCCTATGATAAAAAGCCTTCTGTTTCGACCGCCAAACCTTTCCGGGGAGCATTTGCAACCTTTTGGCACCATTTTTGAGTGAATTGCCGAAAGTCAGATTTTTGATGAAATTGTGACCCCGGGGCTTAGGGATTTTTTCAGAAAAATATTTTTCTGCCGGTTAAGTTGTCGAGGTCTGATTTCTTTTCCTGTGATAAAAAGCCTTCTGTTTCGACCGCCAAATCTCTCCGGGGAGCATTTGCAACCGTTTGGCACCGTTTTTGAGTGAATTGCCGAAAGTCAGATTTTTGATGAAATTGTGACCCCGGGGCTTAGGGATTTTTTCAGAAAAATATTTTTCTGCCGGCTAATTTTTCAAGGGCTGATTTCTTTTCCTGTAATAAAAAGCCTTCTGTTTCGACCGCCAAACCTTTCAGGGGAGCATTTGCAACCATTTGACACCATTTTTGAGTGAATGGCCGAAAGTCAGATTTTTTGCTGAAATTGTGACCCCGGGGCTTAGGGATTCTTTCAAAAAAACCTTTTTATGCCGGTTAAGTTGTCGAGGTCTGATTTCTTTTCCTGTGACAAAAAGCCTTCTGTTTCGACCGCCAAAGCTTTCAGGGGAGCATTTGCAACCGTTTGGCACCATTTTTGAGTGAATGGCCGAAAGTCAGATTTTTGCTGAAATTGTGACCCCGGGGCTTAGGGATTTTTTCAGAAAAATATTTTTCTGCCGGCTAATTTTTCAAGGGCTGATTTCTTTTCCTGTGATAAAAAGCCTTCTGTTTCGACCACCAAACCTTTCAGGGGAGCATTTGCAACCGTTTGGCACCGTTTTTGAGTGAATTGCCGAAAGTCAGATTTTTGATGAAATTGTGACCCCGGGGCTTAGGGATTTTTTCAGAAAAATATTTTTCTGCCGGCTAATTTTTCAAGGGCTGATTTCTTTTCCTGTGACAAAAAGCCTTCTGTTTCGACCGCCAAAGCTTTCAGGGAAGCATTTGCAACCGTTTGGCACCATTTTTGAGTGAATGGCCGAAAGTCAGATTTTTGCTGAAATTGTGACCCCGGGGCTTAGGGATTTTTTCAAAAAAATCTTTTTCTGCCCGTTAAGTTGTCGAGGGCTGATTTCTTTTCCTGTGATAAAAAGCCTTCTGTTTCGACCGCCAAACCTTTCAGGGGAGCATTTGCAACCGTTTTGCACCATTCTTGAGTGAATTGCCGAAAGTCAGATTTTTGCTGAAATTGTGACTCCGGGGCTTAGGGATTTTTTCAGAAAAATATTTTTCTGCCGGCTAATTTTTAAGGGCTGATTTCTTTTCCTGTGATAAAAAGCCTTCTGTTTCGACCACCAAACCTTTCAGGGGAGCATTTGCAACCGTTTGGCACCGTTTTTGAGTGAATTGCTGAAAGTCAGATTTTTGATGAAATTGTGACCCCGGGGCTTAGGGATTTTTTCAGAAAAATATTTTTCTGCCGGCTAATTTTTCAAGGGCTGATTTCTTTTCCTGTGATAAAAAGCCTTCTGTTTCGACCGCCAAACCTCTCAGGGGAGCATTTGAAACCGTTTGGCACCGGTTTTGAGTGACTTGCCGAAAGTCAGATTTTTGCTGAAATTGTGAACCCGGGGCTTAGGGATTCTTTCAAAAAAACCTTTTTATGCCGGTTGAGTTGCCGAGGGCTGATTCCTTCTCCTGTGATAAAAAGCCTTCTGTTTCGACCGCCAAACCTCTCAGGGGAGCATTTGAAACCGTTTGGCACCGGTTTTGAGTGACTTGCCGAAAGTCAGATTTTTGCTGAAATTGTGACCCCGGGGCTTAGGGATTTTTTCAGAAAAATATTTTTCTGCCGGCTAAGTTTTGAAGGGCTGATTTCGTTTCCTGTGACAAAAAGCCTTCTGTTTCGACCACCAAAGCTTTCAGGGGAGCATGTGCAACCGTTTGACACCATTTTTGAGTGTATGGCCGAAAGTCAGATTTTTGATGAAATTGTGACCCCGGGGCTTAGGGATTTTTTCAGAAAAATATTTTTCTGCCGGCTAATTTTTCAAAGGCTGATTTCTTTTCCTGTGATAAAAAGCCTTCTGTTTCGACCGCCAAACCTTTCAGGGGAGCATTTGCAACCGTTTGACACCATTTTTGAGTGTATGGCCGAAAGTCAGATTTTTGATGAAATTGTGACCCCGGGACTTAGGGATTTTTTCAGAAAAATATTTTTCTACCGGCTAATTTTTCATGGGCTGATTTCTTTTCCTGTGATAAAAAGCCTTCTGTTTTGACCGCCAAACCTCTCAGGGGAGCATTTGCAACCGTTTGACACCATTTTTGAGTGTATGGCCGAAAGTCAGATTTTTGCTGAAGTTGTGACCCCGGGGCTTAGGGGTTTTTTCAGAAAAATATTTATCTGCCGGCTAATTTTTCAAGGGCTGATTTCTTTTCCTGTGATAAAAAGCCTTCTGTTTCGACCGCCAAACCTCTCAGGGGAGCATTTGCAACCGTTTGGCACCATTTTTGAGTGAATGGCCGAAAGTCAGATTTTTGCTGAAATTGTGACCAAGGGGCTTAGGGATTTTTTCAGAAAAATATTTTTCTGCCGGCTAAGTTTTGAAGGGCTGATTTCGTTTCCTGTGATAAAAAGCCTTCTGTTTCGACCGCCAAAGCTTTCAGGGGAGCATTTGCAACCGTTTGGCACCATTCTTGAATGAATTGCCGAAAGTCAGATTTTTGCTGAAATTGTGACCCCGGGGCTTAGGGATTTTTTCAAAAAAATCTTTTTCTGCCCGTTAAGTTGTCGAGGGCTGATTTGTTTTCCTGTGATAAAAAGCCTTCTGTTTCGACTGCGAAACCTCTCAGGGGAGCATTTGCAACCGTTTGGCACCGTTTTTGAGTGAATTGCCGAAAGTCAGATTTTTGCTGAAATTGTGACCCCGGGGCTTAGGGATTTTTTCAGAAAAATATTTTTCTCCCGGCTAATTTTTCAAGGACTGATTTCTTTTCCTGTGATAGAAAGCCTTCTGTTTCGACCGCCAAACCTTTCAGGGGAGCATTTGCAACCATTTGACACCATTTTTGAGTGTATGGCCGAAAGTCAGATTTTTGATGAAATTGTGACCCCGGGGCTTAGGGATTTTTTCAGAAAAATATTTTTCTGCCGGCTAATTTTTCAAGGGCTGATTTCTTTTCCTGTGATAAAAAGCCTTCTGTTTCGACCGCCAAACCTTTCAGGGGAGCATTTGCAAACGTTTGACACCATTTTTGAGTGAATTGCCGAAAGTCAGATTTTTGATGAAATTGTGACCCCGGGGCTTAGGGATTTTTTCAAAAAAATCTTTTTCTGCCCGTTAAGTTGTCGAGCGCTGATTTCTTTTCCTGTGATAAAAAGCCTTCTGTTTCGACCGCCAAACCTTTCAGGGGAGCATTTGCAACCGTTTGGCACCATTTTTGAGTGTATGGCCGAAAGTCAGATTTTTGCTGAAATTGTGACCCCGGGGCTGAGGAATTTTTTCAAAAAAATCTTTTTCTGCCGGTTGAGTTGCCGAGGGCTGATTTCTTCTCCTGTGATAAAAAGCCTTCTGTTTCGACCGCCACACCTCTCAGGGGAGCATTTGAAACCGTTTGGCACCGGTTTTGAGTGACTTGCCGAAAGTCAGATTTTTTATGAAATTGTGAACCCGGGGCTTAGGGATTCTTTCAAAAAAATCTTTTTCTGCCAGTTAAGTTGTCGAGGACTGATTTCTTTTCCTGTAATAAAAAGCCTTCTGTTTCGACCGCCAAACCTCTCGTGGGAGCATTTGCAGCCTTTTGGCTCCATATTTGAGTGAATTGCCGAAAGTCAGATTTTTGCTGAAATTGTGACCTCGGGGCTTAGGGATTTTTGAAAAAAAATCTTTTTCTTCCCGTTAAGTTGTCGAGGGCTGATTTCTTTTCCTGTAATTAAAAGACTTCTGTTTCGACCACCAAACCCCTCAGGGGAGCATTTACAACGTTTTGGCACCATTTTTGAGTGAATTGCCGAAAGTCAGATTTTTGCTAAAATTGTGACCCCGGGGCTTAGGGATTTTTTCAGAAAAATATTTTTCTGCCGGCTAATTTTTCAAGGGCTGATTTCTTTTCCTGTGATAAAAAGCCTTCTGTTTCGACCGCCAAACCTTTCAGGGGAGCATTTGCAAACGTTTGACACCATTTTTGAGTGAATTGCCGAAAGTCAGATTTTTGATGAAATTGTGACCCCGGGGCTTAGGGATTTTTTCAAAAAAATCTTTTTCTGCCCGTTAAGTTGTCGAGCGCTGATTTCTTTTCCTGTGATAAAAAGCCTTCTGTTTCGACCGCCAAACCTATCAGGGGAGCATTTGCAACCGTTTGGCACCATTTTTGAGTGTATGGCCGAAAGTCAGATTTTTGCTGAAATTGTGACCCCGGGGCTGAGGGATTTTTTCAAAAAAATCTTTTTCTGCCGGTTGAGTTGCCGAGGGCTGATTCCTTCTCCTGTGATAAAAAGCCTTCTGTTTCGACCGCCAAACCTCTCAGGGGAGCATTTGAAACCGTTTGGCACCGGTTTTGAGTGACTTGCCGAAAGTCAGATTTTTGCTGAAATTGTGACCCCGGGGCTTAGGGATTTTTTCAAAAAAATCTTTTTCTGCCCGTTAAGTTGTCGAGGGCTGATTTGTTTTCCTGTGATAAAAAGCCTTCTGTTTCGACTGCGAAACCTCTCAGGGGAGCATTTGCAACCGTTTGGCACCGTTTTTGAGTGAATTGCCGAAAGTCAGATTTTTGCTGAAATTGTGACCCCGGGGCTTAGGGATTTTTTCAGAAAAATATTTTTCTCCCGGCTAATTTTTCAAGGACTGATTTCTTTTCCTGTGATAGAAAGCCTTCTGTTTCGACCGCCAAACCTTTCAGGGGAGCATTTGCAACCATTTGAAACCATTTTTGAGTGTATGGCCGAAAGTCAGATTTTTGATGAAATTGTGACCCCGGGGCTTAGGGATTTTTTCAGAAAAATATTTTTCTGCCGGCTAATTTTTCAAGGGCTGATTTCTTTTCCTGTGATAAAAAGCCTTCTATTTCGACCGCCAAACCTTACAGGGCAGCATTTGCAAACGTTTGACACCATTTTTGAGTGAATTGCCGAAAGTCAGATTTTTGATGAAATTGTGACCCCGGGGCTTAGGGATTTTTTCAAAAAAATCTTTTTCTGCCCGTTAAGTTGTCGAGCGCTGATTTCTTTTCCTGTGATAAAAAGCCTTCTGTTTCGACCGCCAAACCTCTCAGGGGAGCATTTGCAACCGTTTGGCACCATTTTTGAGTGTATGGCCGAAAGTCAGATTTTTGCTGAAATTGTGGCTGAGGGATTTTTTCAAAAAAATCTTTTTCTGCCGGTTGAGTTGCCGAGGGCTGATTTCTTCTCCTGTGATAAAAAGCCTTCTGTTTCGACCGCCACACCTCTCAGGGGAGCATTTGAAACCGTTTGGCACCGGTTTTGAGTGACTTGCCGAAAGTCAGATTTTTTATGAAATTGTGAACCCGGGGCTTAGGGATTCTTTCAAAAAAATCTTTTTCTGCCAGTTAAGTTGTCGAGGACTGATTTCTTTTCCTGTGATAAAAAGCCTTCTGTTTCGACCGCCAAACCTCTCGTGGGAGCATTTGCAACCTTCTGGCACCATATTTTTGTGAATTGCCGAAAGTCAGATTTTTGCTGAAATTGTGACCTCGGGGCTTAGGGATTTTTGAAAAAAAATCTTTTTCTACCCGTTAAGTTGTCGAGGGCTGATTTCTTTTCCTGTAATTAAAAGACTTCTGTTTCGACCACCAAACCCCTCAGGGGAGCATTTACAACGTTTTGGCACCATTTTTGAGTGAATTGCCGAAAGTCAGATTTTTGCTAAAATTGTGACCCCGGGGCTTAGGGATTTTTTCAAAAAAATCTTTTTCTGCCCGTTAAGTTGTCTTGGGCTGATTTCTTTTCCTATGATAAAAAGCCTTCTGTTTCGACCACCAAACCTTTCAGGGGAGCATTTGCAACCTTTTGGCACCATTTTTGAGTGAATTGCCGAAAGTCAGATTTTTGATGAAATTGTGACCCCGGGGCTTAGGGATTTTTTCAGAAAAATATTTTTCTGCCGGCTAATTTTTCATGGGCTGATTTCTTTTCCTGTGATAAAAAGCCTTCTGTTTCGACCACCAAACCTTTCAGGGGAGCATTTGCTACCGTTTGACACCATTTTTGAGTGTATGGCCGAAAGTCAGATTTTTGATGAAATTGTGACCCCGGGGCTTAGGGATTTTTTCAGAAAAATATTTTTTTGCCGGCTAATTTTTCATGGGCTGATTTCTTTTCCTGTGATAAAAAGCCTTCTGTTTCGACCGCCAAACCTCTCAGGGGAGCATTTGCAACCGTTTCGCACCATTTTTGAGTGAATGGCCGAAAGTCAGATTTTTGCTGAAATTCTAACCCCGGGGCTTAGGGATTTTTTCAAAATATTTTTCAGCCGGCTAATTTTTCAAGGGCTGATTTCTTTTCCTGTGAAAGAAAGCCTTCTGTTTCGACCGCCGAACCCTTCAGGGGAGCATTTGCAACCGTTTGGCACCGTTTTTGAGTGAATTGCCGAAAGTCAGATTTTTGATGAAATTGTGACCCCGGGGCTTAGGGATTCTTTCAAAAAAACCTTTTTATGCCGGTTAAGTTGTCGAGGTCTGATTTCTTTTCCTGTGACAAAAAGCCTTCTGTTTCGACCGCCAAAGCTTTCAGGGGAGCATTTGCAACCGTTTGGCACCATTTTTGAGTGAATGGCCGAAAGTCAGTTTTTTGCTGAAATTGTGACCGCGGGGCTTAGGGATTTTTTCAAAAAAATCTTTTTCTGCCCGTTAAGTTGTCGAGGGCTGATTTCTTTTCCTGTGATAAAAAGCCTTCTGTTTCGACCGCCAAACCTTTCAGGGGAGCATTTGCAACCGTTTGGCACCATTTTTGAGTGAATGGCCGAAAGTCAGATTTTTGCTGAAATTGTGACCGCAGGGCTTAGGGATTTTTTCAAAAAAATCTTTTTCTGCCCGTTAAGTTGTCGAGGGCTGATTTCTTTTCCTGTGATAAAAAGCCTTCTGTTTCGACCGCCAAACCTTTCAGGGGAGCATTTGCAACCGTTTTGCACCATTCTTGAGTGAATTGCCGAAAGTCAGATTTTTGCTGAAATTGTGACTCCGGGGCTTAGGGATTTTTTCAGAAAAATATTTTTCTGCCGGCTAATTTTTAAGGGCTGATTTCCTTTCCTGTGATAAAAAGCCTTCTGTTTGGACCACCAAACCTTTCAGGGGAGCATTTGCAACCGTTTGGCACCGTTTTTGAGTGAATTGCCGAAAGTCAGATTTTTGATGAAATTGTGACCCCGGGGCTTAGGGATTTTTTCAGAAAAATATTTTTCTGCCGGCTAATTTTTCAAGGGCTGATTTCTTTTCCTGTGATAAAAAGCCTTCTGTTTCGACCGCCAAACCTTTCAGGAGAGCATTTGCAACCGTTTGACACCATTTTTGAGTGTATGGCCGAAAGTCAGATTTTTGATGAAATTGTGACCCCGGGCCTTAGGGATTTTTTCAGAAAAATATCTTTCTGCCGGCTAATTTTTCAAGGGCTGATTTCTTTTCCTGTGATAAAAAGCCTTCTGTTTCGACCGCCAAACCTCTCAGTGGAGCATTTGAAACCGTTTGGCACCGGTTTTGAGTGACTTGCCGAAAGTCAGATTTTTGCTGAAATTGTGAACCTGGGGCTTAGGGATTCTTTCAAAAAAACCTTTTTATGCCGGTTGAGTTGCCGAGGACTGATTTCTTTTCCTGTAATTAAAAGACTTCTGTTTCGACCACCAAACCCCTCAGGGGAGCATTTACAACGTTTTGGCACCATTTTTGAGTGAATTGCCGAAAGTCAGATTTTTGCTAAAATTGTGACCCCGGGGCTTAGGGATTTTTTCAGAAAAATATTTTTCTGCCGGCTAATTTTTCAAGGGCTGATTTCTTTTCCTGTGATAAAAAGGCTTCTGTTTCGACCGCCAAACCTCTCAGAGGAGCATTTGCAGCCGTTTAGCACCATTTTTGAGTGAATGGCCGAAAGTCAGATTTTTGATGAAATTGTGACCCCGGGGCTTAGGGATTTTTTCAGAAAAATATTTTTCTGCCGGCTAATTTTTCATGGGCTGATTTCTTTTCCTGTGATAAAAAGCCTTCTGTTTCAACCACCAAACCTTTCAGGGGAGCATTTGCTACCGTTTGACACCATTTTTGAGTGTATGGCCGAAAGTCAGATTTTTGATGAAATTGTGACCCCGGGGCTTAGGGATTTTTTCAGAAAAATATTTTTTTGCCGGCTAATTTTTCATGGGCTGATTTCTTTTCCTGTGATAAAAAGCCTTCTGTTTCGACCGCCGAACCCTTCAGGGGAGCATTTGCAACCGTTTGGCACCGTTTTTGAGTGAATTGCCGAAAGTCAGATTTTTGATGAAATTGTGACCCCGGGGCTTAGGGATTTTTTCAGAAAAATATTTTTCTGCCGGCTAATTTTTCAAAGGCTGATTTCTTTTCCTGTGATAAAAAGCTTTCTGTTTCGACCGCCACACCTCTCAGGGGAGCATTTGAAACTGTTTGGCACCATTTTTGAGTGACTTGCCGAAAGTCAGATTTTTTATGAAATTGTGAACCCGGGGCTTAGGGATTCTTTCAAAAAAACCTTTTTATGCCGGTTAAGTTGTCGAGGTCTGATTTCTTTTCCTGTGACAAAAAGCCTTCTGTTTCGACCGCCAAAGCTTTCAGGGGAGCATTTGCAACCGTTTGGCACCATTTTTGAGTGAATGGCCGAAAGTCAGATTTTTGCTGAAATTGTGACCCCGGGGCTTAGGGATTTTTTCAAAAAAATCTTTTTCTGCCCGTTAAGTTGTCGAGGGCTGATTTCTTTTCCTGTGATAAAAAGCCTTCTGTTTCGACCGCCAAACCTTTCAGGGGAGCATTTGCAACCGTTTTGCACCATTCTTGAGTGAATTGCCGAAAGTCAGATTTTTGCTGAAATTGTGACTCCGGGGCTTAGGGATTTTTTCAGAAAAATATTTTTCTGCCGGCTAATTTTTAAGGGCTGATTTCTTTTCCTGTGATAAAAAGCCTTCTGTTTCGACCGCCAAACCTTTCAGGGGAGCATTTGCAACCGTTTTGCACCATTCTTGAGTGAATTGCCGAAAGTCAGATTTTTGCTGAAATTGTGACTCCGGGGCTTAGGGATTTTTTCAGAAAAATATTTTTCTGCCGGCTAATTTTTAAGGGCTGATTTCTTTTCCTGTGATAAAAAGCCTTCTGTTTCGACCACCAAACCTTTCAGGGGAGCATTTGCAACCGTTTGGCACCGTTTTTGAGTGAATTTCCGAAAGTCAGATTTTTGATGAAATTGTGACCCCGGGGCTTAGGGATTTTTTCAGAAAAATATTTTTCTGCCGGCTAATTTTTCAAGGGCTGATTTCTTTTCCTGTGATAAAAAGCCTTCTGTTTCGACCGCCAAACCTTTCAGGGGAGCATTTGCAACCGTTTGACACCATTTTTGAGTGTATGGCCGAAAGTCAGATTTTTGATGAAATTGTGACCCCGGGCCTTAGGGATTTTTTCAGAAAAATATTTTTCTGCCGGCTAATTTTTCAAGGGCTGATTTCTTTTCCTGTGATAAAAAGCCTTCTGTTTCGACCACCAAACCTTTCAGGGGAGCATTTGCAACCGTTTGGCACCGTTTTTGAGTGAATTGCCGAAAGTCAGATTTTTGATGAAATTGTGACCCCGGGGCTTAGGGATTTTTTCAGAAAAATATTTTTCTGCCGGCTAATTTTTCAAGGGCTGATTTCTTTTCCTGTGATAAAAAGCCTTCTGTTTCGACCGCCAAACCTTTCAGGGGAGCATTTGCAACCGTTTGACACCATTTTTGAGTGTATGGCCGAAAGTCAGATTTTTGATGAAATTGTGACCCCGGGCCTTAGGGATTTTTTCAGAAAAATATTTTTCTGCCGGCTAATTTTTCAAGGGCTGATTTCTTTTCCTGTGATAAAAAGCCTTCTGTTTCGACCGCCAAACCTCTCAGGGGAGCATTTGAAACCGTTTGGCACCGGTTTTGAGTGACTTGCCGAAAGTCAGATTTTTGCTGAAATTGTGAACCCGGGGCTTAGGGATTCTTTCAAAAAAACCTTTTTATGCCGGTTGAGTTGCCGAGGGCTGATTCCTTCTCCTGTGATAAAAAGCCTTCTGTTTCGACCGCCAAACCTCTCAGGGGAGCATTTGAAACCGTTTGGCACCGGTTTTGAGTGACTTGCCGAAAGTCAGATTTTTGCTGAAATTGTGACCCCGGGGCTTAGGGATTTTTTCAGAAAAATATTTTTCTGCCGGCTAAGTTTTGAAGGGCTGATTTCGTTTCCTGTGACAAAAAGCCTTCTGTTTCGACCACCAAAGCTTTCAGGGGAGCATGTGCAACCGTTTGACACCATTTTTGAGTGTATGGCCGAAAGTCAGATTTTTGATGAAATTGTGACCCCGGGGCTTAGGGATTTTTTCAGAAAAATATTTTTCTGCCGGCTAATTTTTCAAAGGCTGATTTCTTTTCCTGTGATAAAAAGCCTTCTGTTTCGACCGCCAAACCTCTCAGGCGAGCATTTGCAACCGTTTGGCACCGTTTTTGAGTGAATGGCCGAAAGTCAGATTATTGATGAAATTGTGACCCCGGGGCTTAGGGAATTTTTCAGAAAAATATTTTTCTGCCGGCTAATTTTTCAAGGGCTGATTTCTTTTCCTGTGATAAAAAGCCTACTGTTTCGACCGCCAAACCTTTCAGGGGAGCATTTGCAACCGTTTGACACCATTTTTGAGTGTATGGCCGAAAGTCAGATTTTTGATGAAATTGTGACCCCGGGGCTTAGGGATTTTTTCAGAAAAATATTTATCTGCCGGCTAATTTTTCAAGGGCTGATTTCTTTTCCTGTGATAAAAAGCGTTCTGTTTCGACCGCCAAACCTCTCAGGGGAGCATTTGCAACCGTTTGGCACCATTTTTGAGTGAATGGCCGAAAGTCAGATTTTTGCTGAAATTGTGACCAAGGGGCTTAGGGATTTTTTCAGAAAAATATTTTTCTGCCGGCTAAGTTTTGAAGGGCTGATTTCGTTTCGTGTGATAAAAAGCCTTCTGTTTCGACCGCCAAAGCTTTCAGGGGAGCATTTGCAACCGTTTGGCACCATTCTTGAATGAATTGCCGAAAGTCAGATTTTTGCTGAAATTGTGACCCCGGGGCTTAGGGATTTTTTCAAAAAAATCTTTTTCTGCCCGTTAAGTTGTCGAGGGCTGATTTGTTTTCCTGTGATAAAAAGCCTTCTGTTTCGACTGCCAAACCTCTCAGGGGAGCATTTGCAACCGTTTGGCACCGTTTTTGAGTGAATTGCCGAAAGTCAGATTTTTGCTGAAATTGTGACCCCGGGGCTTAGGGATTTTTTCAGAAAAATATTTTTCTCCCGGCTAATTTTTCAAGGACTGATTTCTTTTCCTGTGATAGAAAGCCTTCTGTTTCGACCGCCAAACCTTTCAGGGGAGCATTTGCAACCATTTGACACCATTTTTGAGTGTATGGCCGAAAGTCAGATTTTTGATGAAATTGTGACCCCGGGGCTTAGGGATTTTTTCAGAAAAATATTTTTCTGCCGGCTAATTTTTCAAGGGCTGATTTCTTTTCCTGTGATAAAAAGCCTTCTGTTGCGACCGCCAAACCTTTCAGGGGAGCATTTGCAAACGTTTGACACCATTTTTGAGTGAATTGCCGAAAGTCAGATTTTTGATGAAATTGTGACCCCGGGGCTTAGGGAATTTTTCAAAAAAATCTTTTTCTGCCCGTTAAGTTGTCGAGCGCTGATTTCTTTTCCTGTGATAAAAAAGCCTTCTGTTTCGACCGCCAAACCTCTCAGGGGAGCATTTGCAACCGTTTGGCACCATTTTTGAGTGTATGGCCGAAAGTCAGATTTTTGCTGAAATTGTGACCCCGGGGCTGAGGGATTTTTTCAAAAAAATCTTTTTCTGCCGGTTGAGTTGCCGAGGGCTGATTTCTTCTCCTGTGATAAAAAGCCTTCTGTTTCGACCGCCACACCTCTCAGGGGAGCATTTGAAACCGTTTGGCACCGGTTTTGAGTGACTTGCCGAAAGTCAGATTTTTTATGAAATTGTGAACCCGGGGCTTAGGGATTCTTTCAAAAAAATCTTTTTCTGCCAGTTAAGTTGTCGAGGACTGATTTCTTTTCCTGTGATAAAAAGCCTTCTGTTTCGACCGCCAAACCTCTCGTGGGAGCATTTGCAGCCTTTTGGCACCATATTTGAGTGAATTGCCGAAAGTCAGATTTTTGCTGAAATTGTGACCTCGGGGCTTAGGGATTTTTGAAAAAAAATCTTTTTCTACCCGTTAAGTTGTCGAGGGCTGATTTCTTTTCCTGTAGTTAAAAGACTTCTGTTTCGACCACCAAACCCCTCAGGGGAGCATTTACAACGCTTTGGCACCATTTTTGAGTGAATTGCCGAAAGTCAGATTTTTGCTAAAATTGTGACCCCGGGGCTTAGGGATTTTTTCAAAAAAATCTTTTTCTGCCCGTTAAGTTGTCTTGGGCTGATTTCTTTTCCTATGATAAAAAGCCTTCTGTTTCGAACACCAAACCTTTCAGGGGAGCATTTGCAACCTTTTGGCACCATTTTTGAGTGTATGGCCGAAAGTCAGATTTTTGATGAAATTGTGACCCCGGGGCTTAGGGATTTTTTCAGAAAAATATTTTTCTGCCGGCTAATTTTTCAAGGGCTGATTTCTTTTCCTGTGATAAAAAGCCTTCTGTTTCGACCGCCAAACCTTTCAGGGGAGCATTTGCAAACGTTTGACACCATTTTTGAGTGAATTGCCGAAAGTCAGATTTTTGATGAAATTGTGACCCCGGGGCTTAGGGATTTTTTCAAAAAAATCTTTTTCTGCACGTTAAGTTGTCGAGCGCTGATTTCTTTTCCTGTGATAAAAAGCCTTCTGTTTCGACCGCCAAACCTCTCAGGGGAGCATTTGCAACCGTTTGGCACCATTTTTGAGTGTATGGCCGAAAGTCAGATTTTTGCTGAAATTGTGACCCCGGGGCTGAGGGATTTTTTCAAAAAAATCTTTTTCTGCCGGTTGAGTTGCCGAGGGCTGATTTCTTCTCCTGTGATAAAAAGCCTTCTGTTTCGACCGCCACACCTCTCAGGGGAGCATTTGAAACCGTTTGGCACCGGTTTTGAGTGACTTGCCGAAAGTCAGATTTTTTATGAAATTGTGAACCCGGGGCTTAGGGATTCTTTCAAAAAAATCTTTTTCTGCCAGTTAAGTTGTCGAGGACTGATTTCTTTTCCTGTGATAAAAAGCCTTCTGTTTCGACCGCCAAACCTCTCGTGGGAGCATTTGCAGCCTTTTGGCACCATATTTGAGTGAATTGCCGAAAGTCAGATTTTTGCTGAAATTGTGACCTCGGGGCTTAGGGATTTTTGAAAAAAAATCTTTTTCTACCCGTTAAGTTGTCGAGGGCAGATTTCTTTTCCTGTAATCAAAAGACTTCTGTTTCGACCACCAAACCCCTCAGGGGAGCATTTACAACGTTTTGGCACCATTTTTGAGTGAATTGCCGAAAGTCAGATTTTTGCTAAAATTGTGACCCCGGGGCTTAGGGATTTTTTCAAAAAAATCTTTTTCTGCCCGTTAAGTTGTCTTGGGCTGATTTCTTTTCCTATGATAAAAAGCCTTCTGTTTCGAACACCAAACCTTTCAGGGGAGCATTTGCAACCTTTTGGCACCATTTTTGAGTGAATTGCCGAAAGTCAGATTTTTGATGAAATTATGACCCCGGGGCTTAGGGATTTTTTCAGAAAAATATTTTTCTGCCGGCTAATTTTTCAAGGGCTGATTTCTTTTCCTGTGATAAAAAGGCTTCTGTTTCGACCGCCAAACCTCTCAGAGGAGCATTTGCAGCCGTTTAGCACCATTTTTGAGTGAATGGCCGAAAGTCAGATTTTTGCTGAAATTGTGACCCCGGGGCTTAGGGATTTTTTCAGAAAAATATTTTTCTGCCGGCTAATTTTTCATGGGCTGATTTCTTTTCCTGTGATAAAAAGCCTTCTGTTTCGACCACCAAACCTTTCAGGGGAGCATTTGCTACCGTTTGACACCATTTTTGAGTGTATGGCCGAAAGTCAGATTTTTGATGAAATTGTGACCCCGGGGCTTAGGGATTTTTGCAGAAAAATATTTTTTTGCCGGCTAATTTTTCATGGGCTGATTTCTTTTCCTGTGATAAAAAGCCTTCTGTTTCGACCGCCAAACCTCTCAGGGGAGCATTTGCAACCGTTTCGCACCATTTTTGAATGAATGGCCGAAAGTCAGATGTTTGCTGAAATTCTGACCCCGGGGCTTAGGGATTTTTTCAAAATATTTTTCAGCCGGCTAATTTTTCAAGGGCTGATTTCTTTTCCTGTGATACAAAGCCTTCTGTTTCGACCGCCGAACCCTTCAGGGGAGCATTTGCAACCGTTTGGCACCGTTTTTGAGTGAATTGCCGAAAGTCAGATTTTTGCTGAAATTGTGACCCCGGGGCTTAGGGATTTTTTCAAAAAAATCTTTTTCTGCCCGTTAAGTTGTCGAGGGCTGATTTCTTTTCCTGTGATAAAAAGCCTTCTGTTTGGACCGCCAAACCTTTCAGGGGAGCATTTGCAACCGTTTTGCACCATTCTTGAGTGAATTGCCGAAAGTCAGATTTTTGCTGAAATTGTGACTCCGGGGCTTAGGGATTTTTTCAGAAAAATATTTTTCTGCCGACTAATTTTTAAGGGCTGATTTCTTTTCCTGTGATAAAAAGCCTTCTGTTTCGACCACCAAACCTTTCCGGGGAGCATTTGCAACCGTTTGGCACCGTTTTTGAGTGAATTGCCGAAAGTCAGATTTTTGATGAAATTGTGACCCCGGGGCTTAGGGATTTTTTCAGAAAAATATTTTTCTGCCGGCTAATTTTTCAAGGGCTGATTTCTTTTCCTGTGATAAAAAGCCTTCTGTTTCGACCGCCAAACCTTTCAGGGGAGCATTTGCAACCGTTTGACACCATTTTTGAGTGTATGGCCGAAAGTCAGATTTTTTATGAAATTGTGACCCCGGGCCTTAGGGATTTTTTCAGAAAAATATTTTTCTGCCGGCTAATTTTTCAAGGGCTGATTTCTTTTCCTGTGATAAAAAGCCTTCTGTTTCGACCGCCAAACCTCTCAGGGGAGCATTTGCAACCGTTTGGCACCATTTTTAAGTGAATGGCCAAAAGTCAGATTTTTGCTGAAATTGTGACCCCGGGGCTTAGGGATTTTTTCAAAAAAATCTATTTCTACCCGTTAAGTTGTCGAGGGCTGATTTCTTTTCCTGTGATAAAAAGCCTTCTGTTTCGACCGCCAAACCTTTCAGGGGAGCATTTGCAACCGTTTTGCACCATTCTTGAGTGAATTGCCGAAAGTCAGATTTTTGCTGAAATTGTGACCCCGGGGCTTAGGGATTTTTTCAGAAAAATATTTTTCTACCGGCTAATTTTTCAACGGCTGATTTCTTTTCCTGTGATAAAAAGCCTTCTGTTTCGACCACCAAACCTTTCAGGGGAGCATTTGCAACTGTTTGGCACCGTTTTTGAGTGAATTGCCGAAAGTAAGTTTTTTCATGAAATTGTGACCCCGGGGTTTAGGGATTTTTTCAGAAAAATATTTTTCTGCCGGCTAATTTTTCAAGGGCTGATTTCTTTTCCTGTGATAAAAAGCCTTCTGTTTCGACCGCCAAACCTTTCAGGGGAGCATTTGCAACAGTTTGACACCATTTTTGAGTGTATGGACGAAAGTCAGATTTTTGATGAAATTGTGACCCCGGGGCTTAGGGATTTTTTCAGAAAAATATTTTTTTGCCGGATAATTTTTCATGGGCTGATTTCTTTTCCTGTGATAAAAAGCCTTCTGTTTCGACCGCCAAATCTCTCAGGGGAGCATTTGCAACCATTTGGCACCATTTTTGAGTGAATGGCCGAAAGTCAGATTTTTGCTGAAATTGTGACCCCGGGGCTTAGGTATTTTTTCAGAAAAATCTTTTTCTGCCCGTTAAGTTGTCGAGGGCTGATTTCTTTTCCTGTGATAAAACGCCTTCTGTTTCGACCGCAGAAACTTTCAGGGAGCATTTGCAACCGTTTGGCACCATTTTAGAGTGAAAGGCCGAAAGTCAGATTTTTGCTGAAATTGTGACCCCGGGGCTTAGGTATTTTTTCAGAAAAATATTTTTCTGCCGGCTAATTTTTCAAGGGCTGATTTCTTTTCCTGTGATAAAAAGCCTTCTGTTTCGACCGCCAAACCTTTCAGGGGAGCATTTGCAACCGTTTGGCACCATTTTTGAGTAAATGGCCGAAAGTCAGATTTTTGCTAAAATTGTGACCCCGGGGCTTAGGGATTTTTTCAAAAAAATCTTTTTCTTCCCACTAAGTTGTTGAGGGCTGATTTCTTTTCCTATGATAAAAAGCCTTTTGTTTCGACCGCCAAACCTCTCAGGGGAGCATTTGCAACCGTTTGGCACCATTTTTGAGTGAATGGCCGAAAGTCAGATTTTTGATGAAATTGTGACCCCGGGGCTTAGGGATTTTTTCAGAAAAATATTTTTCTGCCGGCTAATTTTTCATGGGCTGATTTCTTTTCCTGTAATAAAAAGCCTTCTGTTTCGACCGCCAAACCTTTCAGGGGAGCATTTGCAACCGTTTGACACCATTTTTGAGTGTATGGCCGAAAGTCAGATTTTTGCTGAAATTGTGACCCCGGGGCTTAGGGATTTTTTCAAAATATTTTTCTGCCGGCTAATTTTTCAAGGGCTGATTTCTTTTCCTGTGGTAGAAAACCTTCTGTTTCGACCGCCAAACCTTTCAGGGGAGCATTTGGAACCATTTGACACCATTTTTGAGTGAATGGCCGAAAGTCAGATTTTTGATGAAATTGTGACCCCGGGGCTTAGGGAATTTTTCAGAAAAATATTTTTCTGCCGGCTAATTTTTCAAGGGCTGATTTCTTTTCCTGTGATAAAAAGCCTTCTGTTTCGACCGCCAAACCTCTCAGGGGAGCATTTGCAACCGTTTGGCACCGTTTTTGAGTGAATTGCCGAAAGTCAGATTTTTGCTAAAATTGTGACCCCGGGGCTTAGGGATTTTTTCAAAAAAATCTTTTTCTGCCCGTTAAGTTGTCGAGCGCTGATTTCTTTTCCTGTGATAAAAAAGCCTTCTGTTTCGACCGCCAAACCTCTCAGGGGAGCATTTGCAACCGTTTGGCACCATTTTTGAGTGTATGGCCGAAAGTCAGATTTTTGCTGAAATTGTGACCCCGGGGCTGAGGGATTTTTTCAAAAAAATCTTTTTCTGCCGGTTGAGTTGCCGAGGGCTGATTTCTTCTCCTGTGATAAAAAGCCTTCTGTTTCGACCGCCACACCTCTCAGGGGAGCATTTGAAACCGTTTGGCACCGGTTTTGAGTGACTTGCCGAAAGTCAGATTTTTTATGAAATTGTGAACCCGGGGCTTAGGGATTCTTTCAAAAAAATCTTTTTCTGCCAGTTAAGTTGTCGAGGACTGATTTCTTTTCCTGTGATAAAAAGCCTTCTGTTTCGACCGCCAAACCTCTCGTGGGAGCATTTGCAGCCTTTTGGCACCATATTTGAGTGAATTGCCGAAAGTCAGATTTTTGCTGAAATTGTGACCTCGGGGCTTAGGGATTTTTGAAAAAAAATCTTTTTCTACCCGTTAAGTTGTCGAGGGCTGATTTCTTTTCCTGTAGTTAAAAGACTTCTGTTTCGACCACCAAACCCCTCAGGGGAGCATTTACAACGCTTTGGCACCATTTTTGAGTGAATTGCCGAAAGTCAGATTTTTGCTAAAATTGTGACCCCGGGGCTTAGGGATTTTTTCAAAAAAATCTTTTTCTGCCCGTTAAGTTGTCTTGGGCTGATTTCTTTTCCTATGATAAAAAGCCTTCTGTTTCGAACACCAAACCTTTCAGGGGAGCATTTGCAACCTTTTGGCACCATTTTTGAGTGTATGGCCGAAAGTCAGATTTTTGATGAAATTGTGACCCCGGGGCTTAGGGATTTTTTCAGAAAAATATTTTTCTGCCGGCTAATTTTTCAAGGGCTGATTTCTTTTCCTGTGATAAAAAGCCTTCTGTTTCGACCGCCAAACCTTTCAGGGGAGCATTTGCAAACGTTTGACACCATTTTTGAGTGAATTGCCGAAAGTCAGATTTTTGATGAAATTGTGACCCCGGGGCTTAGGGATTTTTTCAAAAAAATCTTTTTCTGCACGTTAAGTTGTCGAGCGCTGATTTCTTTTCCTGTGATAAAAAGCCTTCTGTTTCGACCGCCAAACCTCTCAGGGGAGCATTTGCAACCGTTTGGCACCATTTTTGAGTGTATGGCCGAAAGTCAGATTTTTGCTGAAATTGTGACCCCGGGGCTGAGGGATTTTTTCAAAAAAATCTTTTTCTGCCGGTTGAGTTGCCGAGGGCTGATTTCTTCTCCTGTGATAAAAAGCCTTCTGTTTCGACCGCCACACCTCTCAGGGGAGCATTTGAAACCGTTTGGCACCGGTTTTGAGTGACTTGCCGAAAGTCAGATTTTTTATGAAATTGTGAACCCGGGGCTTAGGGATTCTTTCAAAAAAATCTTTTTCTGCCAGTTAAGTTGTCGAGGACTGATTTCTTTTCCTGTGATAAAAAGCCTTCTGTTTCGACCGCCAAACCTCTCGTGGGAGCATTTGCAGCCTTTTGGCACCATATTTGAGTGAATTGCCGAAAGTCAGATTTTTGCTGAAATTGTGACCTCGGGGCTTAGGGATTTTTGAAAAAAAATCTTTTTCTACCCGTTAAGTTGTCGAGGGCAGATTTCTTTTCCTGTAATCAAAAGACTTCTGTTTCGACCACCAAACCCCTCAGGGGAGCATTTACAACGTTTTGGCACCATTTTTGAGTGAATTGCCGAAAGTCAGATTTTTGCTAAAATTGTGACCCCGGGGCTTAGGGATTTTTTCAAAAAAATCTTTTTCTGCCCGTTAAGTTGTCTTGGGCTGATTTCTTTTCCTATGATAAAAAGCCTTCTGTTTCGAACACCAAACCTTTCAGGGGAGCATTTGCAACCTTTTGGCACCATTTTTGAGTGAATTGCCGAAAGTCAGATTTTTGATGAAATTATGACCCCGGGGCTTAGGGATTTTTTCAGAAAAATATTTTTCTGCCGGCTAATTTTTCAAGGGCTGATTTCTTTTCCTGTGATAAAAAGGCTTCTGTTTCGACCGCCAAACCTCTCAGAGGAGCATTTGCAGCCGTTTAGCACCATTTTTGAGTGAATGGCCGAAAGTCAGATTTTTGCTGAAATTGTGACCCCGGGGCTTAGGGATTTTTTCAGAAAAATATTTTTCTGCCGGCTAATTTTTCATGGGCTGATTTCTTTTCCTGTGATAAAAAGCCTTCTGTTTCGACCACCAAACCTTTCAGGGGAGCATTTGCTACCGTTTGACACCATTTTTGAGTGTATGGCCGAAAGTCAGATTTTTGATGAAATTGTGACCCCGGGGCTTAGGGATTTTTGCAGAAAAATATTTTTTTGCCGGCTAATTTTTCATGGGCTGATTTCTTTTCCTGTGATAAAAAGCCTTCTGTTTCGACCGCCAAACCTCTCAGGGGAGCATTTGCAACCGTTTCGCACCATTTTTGAATGAATGGCCGAAAGTCAGATGTTTGCTGAAATTCTGACCCCGGGGCTTAGGGATTTTTTCAAAATATTTTTCAGCCGGCTAATTTTTCAAGGGCTGATTTCTTTTCCTGTGATACAAAGCCTTCTGTTTCGACCGCCGAACCCTTCAGGGGAGCATTTGCAACCGTTTGGCACCGTTTTTGAGTGAATTGCCGAAAGTCAGATTTTTGCTGAAATTGTGACCCCGGGGCTTAGGGATTTTTTCAAAAAAATCTTTTTCTGCCCGTTAAGTTGTCGAGGGCTGATTTCTTTTCCTGTGATAAAAAGCCTTCTGTTTGGACCGCCAAACCTTTCAGGGGAGCATTTGCAACCGTTTTGCACCATTCTTGAGTGAATTGCCGAAAGTCAGATTTTTGCTGAAATTGTGACTCCGGGGCTTAGGGATTTTTTCAGAAAAATATTTTTCTGCCGACTAATTTTTAAGGGCTGATTTCTTTTCCTGTGATAAAAAGCCTTCTGTTTCGACCACCAAACCTTTCCGGGGAGCATTTGCAACCGTTTGGCACCGTTTTTGAGTGAATTGCCGAAAGTCAGATTTTTGATGAAATTGTGACCCCGGGGCTTAGGGATTTTTTCAGAAAAATATTTTTCTGCCGGCTAATTTTTCAAGGGCTGATTTCTTTTCCTGTGATAAAAAGCCTTCTGTTTCGACCGCCAAACCTTTCAGGGGAGCATTTGCAACCGTTTGACACCATTTTTGAGTGTATGGCCGAAAGTCAGATTTTTTATGAAATTGTGACCCCGGGCCTTAGGGATTTTTTCAGAAAAATATTTTTCTGCCGGCTAATTTTTCAAGGGCTGATTTCTTTTCCTGTGATAAAAAGCCTTCTGTTTCGACCGCCAAACCTCTCAGGGGAGCATTTGCAACCGTTTGGCACCATTTTTAAGTGAATGGCCAAAAGTCAGATTTTTGCTGAAATTGTGACCCCGGGGCTTAGGGATTTTTTCAAAAAAATCTATTTCTACCCGTTAAGTTGTCGAGGGCTGATTTCTTTTCCTGTGATAAAAAGCCTTCTGTTTCGACCGCCAAACCTTTCAGGGGAGCATTTGCAACCGTTTTGCACCATTCTTGAGTGAATTGCCGAAAGTCAGATTTTTGCTGAAATTGTGACCCCGGGGCTTAGGGATTTTTTCAGAAAAATATTTTTCTACCGGCTAATTTTTCAACGGCTGATTTCTTTTCCTGTGATAAAAAGCCTTCTGTTTCGACCACCAAACCTTTCAGGGGAGCATTTGCAACTGTTTGGCACCGTTTTTGAGTGAATTGCCGAAAGTAAGTTTTTTCATGAAATTGTGACCCCGGGGTTTAGGGATTTTTTCAGAAAAATATTTTTCTGCCGGCTAATTTTTCAAGGGCTGATTTCTTTTCCTGTGATAAAAAGCCTTCTGTTTCGACCGCCAAACCTTTCAGGGGAGCATTTGCAACAGTTTGACACCATTTTTGAGTGTATGGACGAAAGTCAGATTTTTGATGAAATTGTGACCCCGGGGCTTAGGGATTTTTTCAGAAAAATATTTTTTTGCCGGATAATTTTTCATGGGCTGATTTCTTTTCCTGTGATAAAAAGCCTTCTGTTTCGACCGCCAAATCTCTCAGGGGAGCATTTGCAACCATTTGGCACCATTTTTGAGTGAATGGCCGAAAGTCAGATTTTTGCTGAAATTGTGACCCCGGGGCTTAGGTATTTTTTCAGAAAAATCTTTTTCTGCCCGTTAAGTTGTCGAGGGCTGATTTCTTTTCCTGTGATAAAACGCCTTCTGTTTCGACCGCAGAAACTTTCAGGGAGCATTTGCAACCGTTTGGCACCATTTTAGAGTGAAAGGCCGAAAGTCAGATTTTTGCTGAAATTGTGACCCCGGGGCTTAGGTATTTTTTCAGAAAAATATTTTTCTGCCGGCTAATTTTTCAAGGGCTGATTTCTTTTCCTGTGATAAAAAGCCTTCTGTTTCGACCGCCAAACCTTTCAGGGGAGCATTTGCAACCGTTTGGCACCATTTTTGAGTAAATGGCCGAAAGTCAGATTTTTGCTAAAATTGTGACCCCGGGGCTTAGGGATTTTTTCAAAAAAATCTTTTTCTTCCCACTAAGTTGTTGAGGGCTGATTTCTTTTCCTATGATAAAAAGCCTTTTGTTTCGACCGCCAAACCTCTCAGGGGAGCATTTGCAACCGTTTGGCACCATTTTTGAGTGAATGGCCGAAAGTCAGATTTTTGATGAAATTGTGACCCCGGGGCTTAGGGATTTTTTCAGAAAAATATTTTTCTGCCGGCTAATTTTTCATGGGCTGATTTCTTTTCCTGTAATAAAAAGCCTTCTGTTTCGACCGCCAAACCTTTCAGGGGAGCATTTGCAACCGTTTGACACCATTTTTGAGTGTATGGCCGAAAGTCAGATTTTTGCTGAAATTGTGACCCCGGGGCTTAGGGATTTTTTCAAAATATTTTTCTGCCGGCTAATTTTTCAAGGGCTGATTTCTTTTCCTGTGGTAGAAAGCCTTCTGTTTCGACCGCCAAACCTTTCAGGGGAGCATTTGGAACCATTTGACACCATTTTTGAGTGAATGGCCGAAAGTCAGATTTTTGATGAAATTGTGACCCCGGGGCTTAGGGAATTTTTCAGAAAAATATTTTTCTGCCGGCTAATTTTTCAAGGGCTGATTTCTTTTCCTGTGATAAAAAGCCTTCTGTTTCGACCGCCAAACCTCTCAGGGGAGCATTTGCAACCGTTTGGCACCGTTTTTGAGTGAATTGCCGAAAGTCAGATTTTTTATGAAATTGTGAACCCGGGGCTTAGGGATTCTTTCAAAAAAACCTTTTTATGCCGGTTAAGTTGTCGAGGGCTGATTTCTTTTCCTGTGACAAAAAGCCTTCTGTTTCGACCGCCAAAGCTTTCAGGGGAGCATTTGCAACCGTTTGGCACCATTTTTAAGTGAATGGCCAAAAGTCAGATTTTTGATGAAATTGTGACCCCGGGGCATAGGGATTTTTTCAAAAAAATCTTTTTCTGCCCGTTAAGTTGTCGAGGGCTGATTTCTTTTCCTGTGATAAAAAGCCTTCTGTTTCGACCGCCAAACCTTTCAGGGGAGCATTTGCAACCGTTTTGCACCATTCTTGAGTGAATTGCCGAAAGTCAGATTTTTGCTGAAATTGTGACCCCGGGGCTTAGGGATTTTTTCAGAAAAATATTTTTCTGCCGGCTAATTTTTCAAGGGCTGATTTCTTTTCCTGTGATAAAAAGCCTTCTGTTTCGACCGCCAAACCTTTCAGGGGAGCATTTGCAACCGTTTGGCACCGTTTTTGAGTGAATGGCCGAAAGTCAGATTTTTGCTGAAATTGTGAACCCGGGGTTTAGGGATTCTTTCAAAAAAACCTTTTTATGCCGGTTAAGTTGTCGAGGGCTGATTTCGTTTCCTGTCACAAAAAGCCTTGCCAAAGCTTTCAGGGGAGCATTTGCAACCGTTTGGCACCATTTTTGAGTGAATGGCCGAAAGTCAGATTTTTGCTGAAATTGTGACCCCGGGGCTTAGGGATTTTTTCAAAAAAATCTTTTTCTGCCCGTTAAGTTGTCGAGCGCTGATTTCTTTTCCTGTGATAAAAAGCCTTCTGTTTCGACCGCCAAACCTCTCAGGGGAGCATTTGCAACCGTTTGGCACCATTTTTGAGTGTATGGCCGAAAGTCAGATTTTTGCTGAAATTGTGACCCCGGGGCTGAGGGATTTTTTCAAAAAAATCTTTTTCTGCCGGTTGAGTTGCCGAGGGCTGATTTCTTCTCCTGTGATAAAAAGCCTTCTGTTTCGACCGCCACACCTCTCAGGGGAGCATTTGAAACCGTTTGGCACCGGTTTTGAGTGACTTGCCGAAAGTCAGATTTTTTATGAAATTGTGAACCCGGGGCTTAGGGATTCTTTCAAAAAAATCTTTTTCTGCCAGTTAAGTTGTCGAGGACTGATTTCTTTTCCTGTGATAAAAAGCCTTCTGTTTCGACCGCCAAACCTCTCGTGGGAGCATTTGCAGCCTTTTGGCACCATATTTGAGTGAATTGCCGAAAGTCAGATTTTTGCTGAAATTGTGACCTCGGGGCTTAGGGATTTTTGAAAAAAAATCTTTTTCTACCCGTTAAGTTGTCGAGGGCAGATTTCTTTTCCTGTAATCAAAAGACTTCTGTTTCGACCACCAAACCCCTCAGGGGAGCATTTACAACGTTTTGGCACCATTTTTGAGTGAATTGCCGAAAGTCAGATTTTTGCTAAAATTGTGACCCCGGGGCTTAGGGATTTTTTCAAAAAAATCTTTTTCTGCCCGTTAAGTTGTCTTGGGCTGATTTCTTTTCCTATGATAAAAAGCCTTCTGTTTCGAACACCAAACCTTTCAGGGGAGCATTTGCAACCTTTTGGCACCATTTTTGAGTGAATTGCCGAAAGTCAGATTTTTGATGAAATTATGACCCCGGGGCTTAGGGATTTTTTCAGAAAAATATTTTTCTGCCGGCTAATTTTTCAAGGGCTGATTTCTTTTCCTGTGATAAAAAGGCTTCTGTTTCGACCGCCAAACCTCTCAGAGGAGCATTTGCAGCCGTTTAGCACCATTTTTGAGTGAATGGCCGAAAGTCAGATTTTTGCTGAAATTGTGACCCCGGGGCTTAGGGATTTTTTCAGAAAAATATTTTTCTGCCGGCTAATTTTTCATGGGCTGATTTCTTCTGTTTCGACCACCAAACCTTTCAGGGGAGCATTTGCTACCGTTTGACACCATTTTTGAGTGTATGGCCGAAAGTCAGATTTTTGATGAAATTGTGACCCCGGGGCTTAGGGATTTTTGCAGAAAAATATTTTTTTGCCGGCTAATTTTTCATGGGCTGATTTCTTTTCCTGTGATAAAAAGCCTTCTGTTTCGACCGCCAAACCTCTCAGGGGAGCATTTGCAACCGTTTCGCACCATTTTTGAATGAATGGCCGAAAGTCAGATGTTTGCTGAAATTCTGACCCCGGGGCTTAGGGATTTTTTCAAAATATTTTTCAGCCGGCTAATTTTTCAAGGGCTGATTTCTTTTCCTGTGATACAAAGCCTTCTGTTTCGACCGCCGAACCCTTCAGGGGAGCATTTGCAACCGTTTGGCACCGTTTTTGAGTGAATTGCCGAAAGTCAGATTTTTGCTGAAATTGTGACCCCGGGGCTTAGGGATTTTTTCAAAAAAATCTTTTTCTGCCCGTTAAGTTGTCGAGGGCTGATTTCTTTTCCTGTGATAAAAAGCCTTCTGTTTGGACCGCCAAACCTTTCAGGGGAGCATTTGCAACCGTTTTGCACCATTCTTGAGTGAATTGCCGAAAGTCAGATTTTTGCTGAAATTGTGACTCCGGGGCTTAGGGATTTTTTCAGAAAAATATTTTTCTGCCGACTAATTTTTAAGGGCTGATTTCTTTTCCTGTGATAAAAAGCCTTCTGTTTCGACCACCAAACCTTTCCGGGGAGCATTTGCAACCGTTTGGCACCGTTTTTGAGTG
The DNA here is from genome assembly GCF_964188315.1 of Podarcis muralis. Lineage (NCBI taxonomy): Eukaryota > Metazoa > Chordata > Lepidosauria > Squamata > Lacertidae > Podarcis > Podarcis muralis. Next base: position 20,915,662 of record NC_135664.1, on the reverse strand, counting down.
AATTGCCGAAAGTCAGATTTTTGATGAAATTGTGACCCCGGGGCTTAGGGATTTTTTCAGAAAAATATTTTTCTGCCGGCTAATTTTTCAAGGGCTGATTTCTTTTCCTGTGATAAAAAGCCTTCTGTTTCGACCGCCAAACCTTTCAGGGGAGCATTTGCAACCGTTTGACACCATTTTTGAGTGTATGGCCGAAAGTCAGATTTTTTATGAAATTGTGACCCCGGGCCTTAGGGATTTTTTCAGAAAAATATTTTTCTGCCGGCTAATTTTTCAAGGGCTGATTTCTTTTCCTGTGATAAAAAGCCTTCTGTTTCGACCGCCAAACCTCTCAGGGGAGCATTTGCAACCGTTTGGCACCGTTTTTGAGTGAATTGCCGAAAGTCAGATTTTTTATGAAATTGTGAACCCGGGGCTTAGGGATTCTTTCAAAAAAAACCTTTTTATGCCGGTTAAGTTGTCGAGGGCTGATTTCTTTTCCTGTGACAAAAAGCCTTCTGTTTCGACCGCCAAAGCTTTCAGGGGAGCATTTGCAACCGTTTGGCACCATTTTTAAGTGAATGGCCAAAAGTCAGATTTTTGCTGAAATTGTGACCCCGGGGCTTAGGGATTTTTTCAAAAAAATCTATTTCTACCCGTTAAGTTGTCGAGGGCTGATTTCTTTTCCTGTGATAAAAAGCCTTCTGTTTCGACCGCCAAACCTTTCAGGGGAGCATTTGCAACCGTTTTGCACCATTCTTGAGTGAATTGCCGAAAGTCAGATTTTTGCTGAAATTGTGACCCCGGGGCTTAGGGATTTTTTCAGAAAAATATTTTTCTACCGGCTAATTTTTCAACGGCTGATTTCTTTTCCTGTGATAAAAAGCCTTCTGTTTCGACCACCAAACCTTTCAGGGGAGCATTTGCAACTGTTTGGCACCGTTTTTGAGTGAATTGCCGAAAGTAAGTTTTTTCATGAAATTGTGACCCCGGGGTTTAGGGATTTTTTCAGAAAAATATTTTTCTGCCGGCTAATTTTTCAAGGGCTGATTTCTTTTCCTGTGATAAAAAGCCTTCTGTTTCGACCGCCAAACCTTTCAGGGGAGCATTTGCAACAGTTTGACACCATTTTTGAGTGTATGGACGAAAGTCAGATTTTTGATGAAATTGTGACCCCGGGGCTTAGGGATTTTTTCAGAAAAATATTTTTTTGCCGGATAATTTTTCATGGGCTGATTTCTTTTCCTGTGATAAAAAGCCTTCTGTTTCGACCGCCAAATCTCTCAGGGGAGCATTTGCAACCATTTGGCACCATTTTTGAGTGAATGGCCGAAAGTCAGATTTTTGCTGAAATTGTGACCCCGGGGCTTAGGTATTTTTTCAGAAAAATCTTTTTCTGCCCGTTAAGTTGTCGAGGGCTGATTTCTTTTCCTGTGATAAAACGCCTTCTGTTTCGACCGCAGAAACTTTCAGGGAGCATTTGCAACCGTTTGGCACCATTTTAGAGTGAAAGGCCGAAAGTCAGATTTTTGCTGAAATTGTGACCCCGGGGCTTAGGTATTTTTTCAGAAAAATATTTTTCTGCCGGCTAATTTTTCAAGGGCTGATTTCTTTTCCTGTGATAAAAAGCCTTCTGTTTCGACCGCCAAACCTTTCAGGGGAGCATTTGCAACCGTTTGGCACCATTTTTGAGTAAATGGCCGAAAGTCAGATTTTTGCTAAAATTGTGACCCCGGGGCTTAGGGATTTTTTCAAAAAAATCTTTTTCTTCCCACTAAGTTGTTGAGGGCTGATTTCTTTTCCTATGATAAAAAGCCTTTTGTTTCGACCGCCAAACCTCTCAGGGGAGCATTTGCAACCGTTTGGCACCATTTTTGAGTGAATGGCCGAAAGTCAGATTTTTGATGAAATTGTGACCCCGGGGCTTAGGGATTTTTTCAGAAAAATATTTTTCTGCCGGCTAATTTTTCATGGGCTGATTTCTTTTCCTGTAATAAAAAGCCTTCTGTTTTGACCGCCAAACCTTTCAGGGGAGTATTTGCAACCGTTTGACACCATTTTTGAGTGTATGGCCGAAAGTCAGATTTTTGCTGAAATTGTGACCCCGGGGCTTAGGGATTTTTTCAAAATATTTTTCTGCCGGCTAATTTTTCAAGGGCTGATTTCTTTTCCTGTGGTAGAAAGCCTTCTGTTTCGACCGCCAAACCTTTCAGGGGAGCATTTGCAACCATTTGACACCATTTTTGAGTGAATGGCCGAAAGTCAGATTTTTGATGAAATTGTGACCCCGGGGCTTAGGGATTTTTTCAAAATATTTTTCTGCCGGCTAATTTTTCAAGGGCTGATTTCTTTTCCTGTGATAAAAAGCCTTCTGTTTCGACCGCCAAACCTCTCAGGGGAGCATTTGCAACCGTTTGGCACCGTTTTTGAGTGAATTGCCGAAAGTCAGATTTTTTATGAAATTGTGAACCCGGGGCTTAGGGATTCTTTCAAAAAAACCTTTTTATGCCGGTTAAGTTGTCGAGGGCTGATTTCTTTTCCTGTGACAAAAAGCCTTCTGTTTCGACCGCCAAAGCTTTCAGGGGAGCATTTGCAACCGTTTGGCACCATTTTTAAGTGAATGGCCAAAAGTCAGATTTTTGATGAAATTGTGACCCCGGGGCATAGGGATTTTTTCAAAAAAATCTTTTTCTGCCCGTTAAGTTGTCGAGGGCTGATTTCTTTTCCTGTGATAAAAAGCCTTCTGTTTCGACCGCCAAACCTTTCAGGGGAGCATTTGCAACCGTTTTGCACCATTCTTGAGTGAATTGCCGAAAGTCAGATTTTTGCTGAAATTGTGACCCCGGGGCTTAGGGATTTTTTCAGAAAAATATTTTTCTGCCGGCTAATTTTTCAAGGGCTGATTTCTTTTCCTGTGATAAAAAGCCTTCTGTTTCGACCGCCAAACCTTTCAGGGGAGCATTTGCAACCGTTTGGCACCGTTTTTGAGTGAATGGCCGAAAGTCAGATTTTTGCTGAAATTGTGAACCCGGGGTTTAGGGATTCTTTCAAAAAAACCTTTTTATGCCGGTTAAGTTGTCGAGGGCTGATTTCGTTTCCTGTGACAAAAAGCCTTGCCAAAGCTTTCAGGGGAGCATTTGCAACCGTTTGGCACCATTTTTGAGTGAATGGCCGAAAGTCAATTTTTGCTGAAATTGTGACCCCGGGGCTTAGGGATTTTTTCAAAAAAATCTTTTTCTGCCCGTTAAATTGTCGAGGGCTGATTTCTTTTCCTGTGACAAAAAGCCTTCTGTTTCGACCGCCAAAGCTTTCAGGGGAGCATTTGCAACCGTTTGGCACCATTTTTAAGTGAATGGCCAAAAGTCAGATTTTTGCTGAAATTGTGACCCCGGGGTTAGGGATTTTTTCAAAAAAATCTATTTCTACCCGTTAAGTTGTCGAGGGCTGATTTCTTTTCCTGTGATAAAAAGCCTTCTGTTTCGACCGCCAAACCTTTCAGGGGAGCATTTGCAACCGTTTTGCACCATTCTTGAGTGAATTGCCGAAAGTCAGATTTTTGCTGAAATTGTGACCCCGGGGCTTAGGGATTTTTTCAGAAAAATATTTTTCTACCGGCTAATTTTTCAAGGGCTGATTTCTTTTCCTGTGATAAAAAGCCTTCTGTTTCGACCGCCAAACCTCTCAGGGGAGCATTTGCAACCGTTTGGCACCGTTTTTGAGTGAATTGCCGAAAGTCAGATTTTTTATGAAATTGTGAACCCGGGGCTTAGGGATTCTTTCAAAAAAAACCTTTTTATGCCGGTTAAGTTGTCGAGGGCTGATTTCTTTTCCTGTGACAAAAAGCCTTCTGTTTCGACCGCCAAAGCTTTCAGGGGAGCATTTGCAACCGTTTGGCACCATTTTTAAGTGAATGGCCAAAAGTCAGATTTTTGCTGAAATTGTGACCCCGGGGCTTAGGGATTTTTTCAAAAAAATCTATTTCTACCCGTTAAGTTGTCGAGGGCTGATTTCTTTTCCTGTGATAAAAAGCCTTCTGTTTCGACCGCCAAACCTTTCAGGGGAGCATTTGCAACCGTTTTGCACCATTCTTGAGTGAATTGCCGAAAGTCAGATTTTTGCTGAAATTGTGACCCCGGGGCTTAGGGATTTTTTCAGAAAAATATTTTTCTACCGGCTAATTTTTCAACGGCTGATTTCTTTTCCTGTGATAAAAAGCCTTCTGTTTCGACCACCAAACCTTTCAGGGGAGCATTTGCAACTGTTTGGCACCGTTTTTGAGTGAATTGCCGAAAGTAAGTTTTTTCATGAAATTGTGACCCCGGGGTTTAGGGATTTTTTCAGAAAAATATTTTTCTGCCGGCTAATTTTTCAAGGGCTGATTTCTTTTCCTGTGATAAAAAGCCTTCTGTTTCGACCGCCAAACCTTTCAGGGGAGCATTTGCAACAGTTTGACACCATTTTTGAGTGTATGGACGAAAGTCAGATTTTTGATGAAATTGTGACCCCGGGGCTTAGGGATTTTTTCAGAAAAATATTTTTTTGCCGGATAATTTTTCATGGGCTGATTTCTTTTCCTGTGATAAAAAGCCTTCTGTTTCGACCGCCAAATCTCTCAGGGGAGCATTTGCAACCATTTGGCACCATTTTTGAGTGAATGGCCGAAAGTCAGATTTTTGCTGAAATTGTGACCCCGGGGCTTAGGTATTTTTTCAGAAAAATCTTTTTCTGCCCGTTAAGTTGTCGAGGGCTGATTTCTTTTCCTGTGATAAAACGCCTTCTGTTTCGACCGCAGAAACTTTCAGGGAGCATTTGCAACCGTTTGGCACCATTTTAGAGTGAAAGGCCGAAAGTCAGATTTTTGCTGAAATTGTGACCCCGGGGCTTAGGTATTTTTTCAGAAAAATATTTTTCTGCCGGCTAATTTTTCAAGGGCTGATTTCTTTTCCTGTGATAAAAAGCCTTCTGTTTCGACCGCCAAACCTTTCAGGGGAGCATTTGCAACCGTTTGGCACCATTTTTGAGTAAATGGCCGAAAGTCAGATTTTTGCTAAAATTGTGACCCCGGGGCTTAGGGATTTTTTCAAAAAAATCTTTTTCTTCCCACTAAGTTGTTGAGGGCTGATTTCTTTTCCTATGATAAAAAGCCTTTTGTTTCGACCGCCAAACCTCTCAGGGGAGCATTTGCAACCGTTTGGCACCATTTTTGAGTGAATGGCCGAAAGTCAGATTTTTGATGAAATTGTGACCCCGGGGCTTAGGGATTTTTTCAGAAAAATATTTTTCTGCCGGCTAATTTTTCATGGGCTGATTTCTTTTCCTGTAATAAAAAGCCTTCTGTTTCGACCGCCAAACCTTTCAGGGGAGTATTTGCAACCGTTTGACACCATTTTTGAGTGTATGGCCGAAAGTCAGATTTTTGCTGAAATTGTGACCCCGGGGCTTAGGGATTTTTTCAAAATATTTTTCTGCCGGCTAATTTTTCAAGGGCTGATTTCTTTTCCTGTGGTAGAAAGCCTTCTGTTTCGACCGCCAAACCTTTCAGGGGAGCATTTGCAACCATTTGACACCATTTTTGAGTGAATGGCCGAAAGTCAGATTTTTGATGAAATTGTGACCCCGGGGCTTAGGGATTTTTTCAAAATATTTTTCTGCCGGCTAATTTTTCAAGGGCTGATTTCTTTTCCTGTGATAAAAAGCCTTCTGTTTCGACCGCCAAACCTCTCAGGGGAGCATTTGCAACCGTTTGGCACCGTTTTTGAGTGAATTGCCGAAAGTCAGATTTTTTATGAAATTGTGAACCCGGGGCTTAGGGATTCTTTCAAAAAAACCTTTTTATGCCGGTTAAGTTGTCGAGGGCTGATTTCTTTTCCTGTGACAAAAAGCCTTCTGTTTCGACCGCCAAAGCTTTCAGGGGAGCATTTGCAACCGTTTGGCACCATTTTTAAGTGAATGGCCAAAAGTCAGATTTTTGATGAAATTGTGACCCCGGGGCATAGGGATTTTTTCAAAAAAATCTTTTTCTGCCCGTTAAGTTGTCGAGGGCTGATTTCTTTTCCTGTGATAAAAAGCCTTCTGTTTCGACCGCCAAACCTTTCAGGGGAGCATTTGCAACCGTTTTGCACCATTCTTGAGTGAATTGCCGAAAGTCAGATTTTTGCTGAAATTGTGACCCCGGGGCTTAGGGATTTTTTCAGAAAAATATTTTTCTGCCGGCTAATTTTTCAAGGGCTGATTTCTTTTCCTGTGATAAAAAGCCTTCTGTTTCGACCGCCAAACCTTTCAGGGGAGCATTTGCAACCGTTTGGCACCGTTTTTGAGTGAATGGCCGAAAGTCAGATTTTTGCTGAAATTGTGAACCCGGGGTTTAGGGATTCTTTCAAAAAAACCTTTTTATGCCGGTTAAGTTGTCGAGGGCTGATTTCGTTTCCTGTGACAAAAAGCCTTGCCAAAGCTTTCAGGGGAGCATTTGCAACCGTTTGGCACCATTTTTGAGTGAATGGCCGAAAGTCAATTTTTGCTGAAATTGTGACCCCGGGGCTTAGGGATTTTTTCAAAAAAATCTTTTTCTGCCCGTTAAATTGTCGAGGGCTGATTTCTTTTCCTGTGACAAAAAGCCTTCTGTTTCGACCGCCAAAGCTTTCAGGGGAGCATTTGCAACCGTTTGGCACCATTTTTAAGTGAATGGCCAAAAGTCAGATTTTTGCTGAAATTGTGACCCCGGGGTTAGGGATTTTTTCAAAAAAATCTATTTCTACCCGTTAAGTTGTCGAGGGCTGATTTCTTTTCCTGTGATAAAAAGCCTTCTGTTTCGACCGCCAAACCTTTCAGGGGAGCATTTGCAACCGTTTTGCACCATTCTTGAGTGAATTGCCGAAAGTCAGATTTTTGCTGAAATTGTGACCCCGGGGCTTAGGGATTTTTTCAGAAAAATATTTTTCTACCGGCTAATTTTTCAACGGCTGATTTCTTTTCCTGTGATAAAAAGCCTTCTGTTTCGACCACCAAACCTTTCAGGGGAGCATTTGCAACTGTTTGGCACCGTTTTTGAGTGAATTGCCGAAAGTAAGTTTTTTCATGAAATTGTGACCCCAAGGTTTAGGGATTTTTTCAGAAAAATATTTTTCTGCCGGCTAATTTTTCAAGGGCTGATTTCTTTTCCTGTGATAAAAAGCCTTCTGTTTCGACCGCCAAACCTTTCAGGGGAGCATTTGCAACAGTTTGACACCATTTTTGAGTGTATGGACGAAAGTCAGATTTTTGATGAAATTGTGACCCCGGGGCTTAGGGATTTTTTCAGAAAAATATTTTTTTGCCGGATAATTTTTCATGGGCTGATTTCTTTTCCTGTGATAAAAAGCCTTCTGTTTCGACCGCCAAATCTCTCAGGGGAGCATTTGCAACCATTTGGCACCATTTTTGAGTGAATGGCCGAAAGTCAGATTTTTGCTGAAATTGTGACCCCGGGGCTTAGGTATTTTTTCAGAAAAATCTTTTTCTGCCCGTTAAGTTGTCGAGGGCTGATTTCTTTTCCTGTGATAAAACGCCTTCTGTTTCGACCGCAGAAACTTTCAGGGAGCATTTGCAACCGTTTGGCACCATTTTAGAGTGAAAGGCCGAAAGTCAGATTTTTGCTGAAATTGTGACCCCGGGGCTTAGGTATTTTTTCAGAAAAATATTTTTCTGCCGGCTAATTTTTCAAGGGCTGATTTCTTTTCCTGTGATAAAAAGCCTTCTGTTTCGACCGCCAAACCTTTCAGGGGAGCATTTGCAACCGTTTGGCACCATTTTTGAGTAAATGGCCGAAAGTCAGATTTTTGCTAAAATTGTGACCCCGGGGCTTAGGGATTTTTTCAAAAAAATCTTTTTCTTCCCACTAAGTTGTTGAGGGCTGATTTCTTTTCCTATGATAAAAAGCCTTTTGTTTCGACCGCCAAACCTCTCAGGGGAGCATTTGCAACCGTTTGGCACCGTTTTTGAGTGAATGGCCGAAAGTCAGATTTTTGCTGAAATTGTGAACCCGGGGTTTAGGGATTCTTTCAAAAAAACCTTTTTATGCCGGTTAAGTTGTCGAGGGCTGATTTCGTTTCCTGTGACAAAAAGCCTTGCCAAAGCTTTCAGGGGAGCATTTGCAACCGTTTGGCACCATTTTTGAGTGAATGGCCGAAAGTCAGATTTTTGCTGAAATTGTGACCCCGGGGCTTAGGGATTTTTTCAAAAAAATCTTTTTCTGCCCGTTAAATTGTCGAGGGCTGATTTCCTTTCCTGTGATAAAAAGCCTTCTGTTTCGACCACCAAACCTTTCAGGGGAGCATTTGCAACCGTTTGGCACCATTTTTGAGTGAATGGCCGAAAGTCAGATTTTTGATGAAATTGTGACCCCGGGGCTTAGGGATTTTTTCAAAAAAATCTTTTTCTGCCCGTTAAGTTGTTGAGGGCTGATTTCTTTTCCTATGATAAAAAGCCTTCTGTTTCGACCGCCAAACCTCTCAGGGGAGCATTTGCAACCGTTTGGCACCATTTTTGAGTGAATTGGATAACGTCAGATTTTTGATGAAATTGTGACTTAGGGATTTTTTCAGAAAAATCTTTTTCTGCCGCCTAAGTTTTCAAGGGCTGATTTCTTTTCCTGTGATATAGAGCCTTCTGTTTCGACCGACAAACCTTTCAGGGGAGCATTTGCAACCGTTTGGCACCATTTTTGAGTGAAAGGCCGAAAGTCAGATTTTTGCTGAAATTGTGACCCCGGGGCTTAGGGACTTTTTCAGAAAAATCTTTTTCTGCCCGTTAAGTTGTCGAGGGCTGATTTCTTTTCCTGTGATAAAACGCCTTCTGTTTCGACCGCCGAAACTTTCAGGGGAGCATTTGCAACCGTTTGGCACCATTTTTGAGTGAATTGCCGAAAGTTAGATATTTGCTAAAATTTTGAACCCGGGCTTAGGGATTTTTTCAGAAAAATGTTTTTCTGCCGGCTAATTTTTCAGGGGCTGATTTCTTTTCCTGTGATAAAAAGCCTTCTGTTTCGACCGCCAAACCTTTCAGGGGAGCATTTGCAACCGTTTGGCACCATTTTTGAGTAAATGGCTGAAAGTCAGATTTTTGCTAAAATTGTGACCCCGGGCCTTAGGGATTTTTTCAAAAAAATCTTTTTCTGCCCGCTAAGTTGTTGAGGGCTGATTTCTTTTCCTATGATAAAAAGCCTTTTGTTTCGACCGCCAAACCTCTCAGGGGAGCATTTGCAACCGTTTGGCACCATTTTTGAGTGAATGGCCGAAAGTCAGATTTTTGATGAAATTGTGACCCCGGGGCTTAGGGACTTTTTCAGAAAAATCTTTTTCTGCCCGTTAAGTTGTCGAGGGCTGATTTCTTTTCCTGTGATAAAACGCCTTCTGTTTCGACCGCCGAAACTTTCAGGGGAGCATTTGCAACCGTTTGGCACCATTTTTGAGTGAATTGCCGAAAGTTAGATTTTTGCTAAAATTTTGAACCCGGGCTTAGGGATTTTTTCAGAAAAATGTTTTTCTGCCGGCTAATTTTTCAAGGGCTGATTTCTTTTCCTGTGATAAAAAGCCTTCTGTTTCGACCGCCAAACCTTTCAGGGGAGCATTTGCAACCATTTGACACCATTTTTGAGTGAATGGCCGAAAGTCAGATTTTTGATGAAATTGTGACCCCGGGGCTTAGGGATTTTTTCAAAAAAATCTTTTTCTGCCCGTTAAGTTGTCGAGGGCTGATTTCTTTTCCTGTGATAAAAAGCCTTCTGTTTCGACCGCCAAACCTTTCAGGGGAGCATTTGCAACCTTTTGGCACCATTTTTGAGTGAATTGGATAACGTCAGATTTTTGATGAAATTGTGACCCCGGGGCTTAGGGATTTTTTCAAAAAAATCTTTTTCTGCCCGTTAAGTTGTCGAGCGCTGATTTCTTTTCCTGTGATAAAAAGCCTTCTGTTTCGACCGCCAAACCTCTCAGGGGAGCAATTGCAACCGTTTAGCACCATTTTTGAGTGAATGGCCGAAAGTCAGATTTTTGCTGAAATTGTGACCTCGGGGCTTAGGAATTTTTTTAGAAAAATCTTTTTCTGCCCGTTAAGTTGTCGAGGGCTGATTTCTTTTCCTGTGATAAAACGCCTTCTGTTTCGAGCGCAGAAACTTTCAGGGAGCATTTGCACCCGTTTGGCACCATTTTAGAGTGAAAGGCCGAAAGTCAGATTTTTGCTGAAATTGTGACCCCGGGGCTTAGGTATTTTTTCAGAAAAATATTTTTCTGCCGGCTAATTTTTCAAGGGCTGATTTCTTTTCCTGTGATAAAAAGCCTTCTGTTTCGACCGCCAAACCTTTCAGGGGAGCATTTGCAACCGTTTGGCACCATTTTTGAGTAAATGGCCGAAAGTCAGATTTTTGCTAAAATTGTGACCCCGGGCCTTAGGGATTTTTTCAAAAAAATCTTTTTCTGCCCGCTAAGTTGTTGAGGGCTGATTTCTTTTCCTATGATAAAAAGCCTTTTGTTTCGACCGCCAAACCTCTCAGGGGAGCATTTGCAACCGTTTGGCACCATTTTTGAGTGAATGGCCGAAAGTCAGATTTTTGATGAAATTGTGACCCCGGGGCTTAGGGATTTTTTCAAAAAAATCTTTTTCTGCCCGTTAAGTTGTTGAGGGCTGATTTCTTTTCCTATGATAAAAAGCCTTCTGTTTCGACCGCCAAACCTCTCAGGGGAGCATTTGCAACCGTTTGGCACCATTTTTGAGTGAATTGGATAACGTCAGATTTTTGATGAAATTGTGACTTAGGGATTTTTTCAGAAAAATCTTTTTCTGCCGCCTAAGTTTTCAAGGGCTGATTTCTTTTCCTGTGATAAAGAGCCTTCTGTTTCGACCGACAAACCTCTCAGGGGAGCATTTGCAACCGTTTCGCACCATTTTTCAGTGAATTGCCGAAAGTCAGATTTTTGCTAAAATTTTGAACCCGGGCTTAGGGATTTTTTCAGAAAAATATTTTTCTGCCGGCTAATTTTTCAAGGGCTGATTTCTTTTCCTGTGATAAAAAGCCTTCTGTTTCGACCGACAAACCTTTCAGGGGAGCATTTGCAACCGTTTGGCACCATTTTTGAGTGTATGGCCGAAAGTCAGATTTTTGATGAAATTGTGACCCCGGGGCTTAGGGACTTTTTCAGAAAAATCTTTTTCTGCCCGTTAAGTTGTCGAGGGCTGATTTCTTTTCCTGTGATAAAACGCCTTCTGTTTCGACCGCCGAAACTTTCAGGGGAGCATTTGCAACCATTTGGCACCATTTTTGAGTGTATTGCCGAAAGTCAGATTTTTGCTAAAATTTTGAACCCGGGCTTAGGGATTTTTTCAGAAGAATCTTTTTCGGCCGCCTAAGTTTTCAAGAGCTGATTTCTTTTCCTGTGATAAAAAGTCTTCTGTTTCGACCGCCAACCCTCTCAGGGGAGCATTTGCAACCGTTTGGCACCATTTTTGAGTGAAAGGCCGAAAGTCAGATTTTTGCTGAAATTGTGACCCCGGGGCTTAGGGATTTTTTCAGAAAAATATTTTTCTGCCGGCTAATTTTTCAAGGGCTGATTTCTTTTCCTATGATAAAAAGCCTTCTGTTTCGACCGCCAAACCTTTCAGGGGAGCATTTGCAACCGTTTGGCACCATTTTTGAGTAAATGGCCGAAAGTCAGATTTTTGTTAAAATTGTGACCCCGGGGCTTACGGATTTTTTCAAAAAAATCTTTTTCTGCCCGTTAAGTTGTTGAGGGCTGATTTCTTTTCCTATGATAAAAAGACTTCTGTTTCGACCGCCAAACCTCTCAGGGGAGCATTTGCAACCGTTTGGCACCATTTTTGAGTGAATTGGATAACGTCAGATTTTTGATGAAATTGTGACCCCGGGGCTTAGGGATTTTTTCATAAAAATCTTTTTCTGCCCGTTAAGTGGTCGAGTGCTGATTTCTTTTCCTGTGATAAAAAGCCTTCTGTTTCGACCGCCAAACCTCTCAGGGGAGCATTTGCAACCGTTTGGCACCATTTTTCAGTGAATGGCCGAAAGTCAGATTTTTGCTGAAATTGTGACCCCGGGGCTTAGGGATTTTTTCAAAAAAATCTTTTTCGCCCCGTTAAGTGGTCGAGCGCTGATTTCTTTTCCTGTGATAAAAAGCCTTCTGTTTCGACCGCCAAACCTCTCAGGGGAGCATTTGCAACCGTTTGGCACCCTTTTTGAGTGAATTGCCGAAAGTCAGATTTTTGCTGAAATTGTGACCCCGGGGCTTAGGGATTTTTTCAAAAAAATCTTTTTCTGCCGGTTAGGTTGTCGAGGGCTGCTTTTCTTTTCCTGTGATAAAAAGCCTTCTGTTTCGACCGCCACAACTCTCACGGGAGCATTTGCAACCGTTTGGCACCATTATGACTGAATTGCCGAAAGTCAGATTTTTGCTGAAATTGTGACCCCGGGGCTTAGGGATTTTTGCAAAAAAATCTTTTTCTGCCGGGTAAGTTGTCAAGGGCTGATTTCTTTTCCTATGATAAAAAGCCTTCTATTTTGAGCGCCAAACCTATCAGGGGAGCATTTGCAACCGTTTGGCACCATTTTTGAGTGAATTGCCGAAAGTCAGATTTTTGTTAAAATTGTGACCCCGGGGCTTACGGATTTTTTCAAAAAAATCTTTTTCTGCCCGTTAAGTTGTTGAGGGCTGATTTCTTTTCCTATGATAAAAAGACTTCTGTTTCGACCGCCAAACCTCTCAGGGGAGCATTTGCAACCGTTTGGCACCATTTTTGAGTGAATTGGATAACGTCAGATTTTTGATGAAATTGTGACCCCGGGGCTTAGGGATTTTTTCATAAAAATCTTTTTCTGCCCGTTAAGTGGTCGAGTGCTGATTTCTTTTCCTGTGATAAAAAGCCTTCTGTTTCGACCGCCAAACCTCTCAGGGGAGCATTTGCAACCGTTTGGCACCATTTTTCAGTGAATGGCCGAAAGTCAGATTTTTGCTGAAATTGTGACCCCGGGGCTTAGGGATTTTTTCAAAAAAATCTTTTTCGCCCCGTTAAGTGGTCGAGCGCTGATTTCTTTTCCTGTGATAAAAAGCCTTCTGTTTCGACCGCCAAACCTCTCAGGGGAGCATTTGCAACCGTTTGGCACCCTTTTTGAGTGAATTGCCGAAAGTCAGATTTTTGCTGAAATTGTGACCCCGGGGCTTAGGGATTTTTTCAAAAAAATCTTTTTCTGCCGGTTAGGTTGTCGAGGGCTGCTTTTCTTTTCCTGTGATAAAAAGCCTTCTGTTTCGACCGCCACAACTCTCACGGGAGCATTTGCAACCGTTTGGCACCATTATGACTGAATTGCCGAAAGTCAGATTTTTGCTGAAATTGTGACCCCGGGGCTTAGGGATTTTTGCAAAAACATCTTTTTCTGCCGGCTAAGTTGTCAAGGGCTGATTTCTTTTCCTATGATAAAAAGCCTTCTATTTTGAGCGCCAAACCTCTCAGGGGAGCATTTGCAACCGTTTGGCACCATTTTTGAGTGAATTGCCGAAAGTCAGATTTTTGATGAAATTGTGACCCCGGGGCTTAGGGATTTTTTCAAAATATTTTTCTGCCGGCTAATTTTTCAAGGGCTGATTTCTTTTCCTGTGATAGAAAGCCTTCTGTTTCGACCGCCAAACCTTTCAGGGGAGCATTTGCAACCTTTTGGCACCATTTTTGAGTGAATTGCCGAAAGTCAGATTTTTGATGAAATTGTGACCCCGGCGCTTAGGGATTTTTTCAAAAAAATCTTTTTCTGCCGGTTAAGTTGTCGAGGGCTGATTTCGTTTCCTGTGATAAAAAGCCTTCTGTTTCGACCGCCACAACTCTCACGGGAGCACTTGCAACCGTTTGGCACCATTTCAAGTGAATTGCCGAAAGTTAGATTTTTGATGAAATTGTGACCCCGGGGCTTAGGGATTTTTTCAAAAAAATCTTTTTCTGCCCGTTAAGTTGTCGAGGGCTGATTTCTTTTCCTGTGATAAAAAGCCTTCTGTTTCGACCGCCAAACCTTTCAGGGGAGCATTTGCAACGTTTTGGCACCATTTTTGAGTGAATTGCCGAAAGTCAGATTTTTGCTGAAATTGTGACCCCGGCGCTTAGGGATTTTTGCAAAAAAATCTTTTTCTGCCGGCTAAGTTGTCAAGGGCTGATTTCTTTTCCTATGATAAAAAGCCTTCTATTTTGAGCGCCAAACCTCTCAGGGTAGCATTTGCAACCGTCTGGCACCATTTTTGAGTGAATTGCCAAAAGTCAGATTTTTGATGAAATTCTGACCCCGGGGCTAAGGGATTTTTTCAAAAAAATCTTTTTCTGCCGGCTAAGTTGTCGAGGGTTGATTTCTTTTCCTGTGATAAAAAGCCTTCTGTTTTGACCGCCAAACCTTTCAGGGGAGCATTTGCAACCGTTTGGCACCATTTTTGAGTGAATTGCCGAAAGTCAGATTTTTGCTGAAATTGTGACCCCGGGGCTTAGGGATTTTTTCAGAAAAATATTTTTCTGCCGGCTAATTTTTCAAGGGCTGATTTCTTTTCCTATGATAAAAAGCCTTCTGTTTCGACCGCCAAACCTTTCAGGGGAGCATTTGCAACCGTTTGGCACCATTTTTGAGTAAATGGCCGAAAGTCAGATTTTTGTTAAAATTGTGACCCCGGGGCTTACGGATTTTTTCAAAAAAATCTTTTTCTGCCCGTTAAGTTGTTGAGGGCTGATTTCTTTTCCTATGATAAAAAGACTTCTGTTTCGACCGCCAAACCTCTCAGGGGAGCATTTGCAACCGTTTGGCACCATTTTTGAGTGAATTGGATAACGTCAGATTTTTGATGAAATTGTGACCCCGGGGCTTAGGGATTTTTTCATAAAAATCTTTTTCTGCCCGTTAAGTGGTCGAGTGCTGATTTCTTTTCCTGTGATAAAAAGCCTTCTGTTTCGACCGCCAAACCTCTCAGGGGAGCATTTGCAACCGTTTGGCACCATTTTTCAGTGAATGGCCGAAAGTCAGATTTTTGCTGAAATTGTGACCCCGGGGCTTAGGGATTTTTTCAAAAAAATCTTTTTCGCCCCGTTAAGTGGTCGAGCGCTGATTTCTTTTCTTGTGATAAAAAGCCTTCTGTTTCGACCGCCAAACCTCTCAGGGGAGCATTTGCAACCGTTTGGCACCCTTTTTGAGTGAATTGCCGAAAGTCAGATTTTTGCTGAAATTGTGACCCCGGGGCTTAGGGATTTTTTCAAAAAAATCTTTTTCTGCCGGTTAGGTTGTCGAGGGCTGCTTTTCTTTTCCTGTGATAAAAAGCCTTCTGTTTCGACCGCCACAACTCTCACGGGAGCATTTGCAACCGTTTGGCACCATTATGACTGAATTGCCGAAAGTCAGATTTTTGCTGAAATTGTGACCCCGGGGCTTAGGGATTTTTGCAAAAAAATCTTTTTCTGCCGGGTAAGTTGTCAAGGGCTGATTTCTTTTCCTATGATAAAAAGCCTTCTATTTTGAGCGCCAAACCTATCAGGGGAGCATTTGCAACCGTTTGGCACCATTTTTGAGTGAATTGCCGAAAGTCAGATTTTTGTTAAAATTGTGACCCCGGGGCTTACGGATTTTTTCAAAAAAATCTTTTTCTGCCCGTTAAGTTGTTGAGGGCTGATTTCTTTTCCTATGATAAAAAGACTTCTGTTTCGACCGCCAAACCTCTCAGGGGAGCATTTGCAACCGTTTGGCACCATTTTTGAGTGAATTGGATAACGTCAGATTTTTGATGAAATTGTGACCCCGGGGCTTAGGGATTTTTTCATAAAAATCTTTTTCTGCCCGTTAAGTGGTCGAGTGCTGATTTCTTTTCCTGTGATAAAAAGCCTTCTGTTTCGACCGCCAAACCTCTCAGGGGAGCATTTGCAACCGTTTGGCACCATTTTTCAGTGAATGGCCGAAAGTCAGATTTTTGCTGAAATTGTGACCCCGGGGCTTAGGGATTTTTTCAAAAAAATCTTTTTCGCCCCGTTAAGTGGTCGAGCGCTGATTTCTTTTCCTGTGATAAAAAGCCTTCTGTTTCGACCGCCAAACCTCTCAGGGGAGCATTTGCAACCGTTTGGCACCCTTTTTGAGTGAATTGCCGAAAGTCAGATTTTTGCTGAAATTGTGACCCCGGGGCTTAGGGATTTTTTCAAAAAAATCTTTTTCTGCCGGTTAGGTTGTCGAGGGCTGCTTTTCTTTTCCTGTGATAAAAAGCCTTCTGTTTCGACCGCCACAACTCTCACGGGAGCATTTGCAACCGTTTGGCACCATTATGACTGAATTGCCGAAAGTCAGATTTTTGCTGAAATTGTGACCCCGGGGCTTAGGGATTTTTGCAAAAAAATCTTTTTCTGCCGGCTAAGTTGTCAAGGGCTGATTTCTTTTCCTATGATAAAAAGCCTTCTATTTTGAGCGCCAAACCTCTCAGGGGAGCATTTGCAACCGTTTGGCACCATTTTTGAGTGAATTGCCGAAAGTCAGATTTTTGATGAAATTGTGACCCCGGGGCTTAGGGATTTTTTCAAAATATTTTTCTGCCGGCTAATTTTTCAAGGGCTGATTTCTTTTCCTGTGATAGAAAGCCTTCTGTTTCGACCGCCAAACCTTTCAGGGGAGCATTTGCAACCTTTTGGCACCATTTTTGAGTGAATTGCCGAAAGTCAGATTTTTGATGAAATTGTGACCCCGGCGCTTAGGGATTTTTTCAAAAAAATCTTTTTCTGCCGGTTAAGTTGTCGAGGGCTGATTTCGTTTCCTGTGATAAAAAGCCTTCTGTTTCGACCGCCACAACTCTCACGGGAGCACTTGCAACCGTTTGGCACCATTTCAAGTGAATTGCCGAAAGTTAGATTTTTGATGAAATTGTGACCCCGGGGCTTAGGGATTTTTTCAAAAAAATCTTTTTCTGCCCGTTAAGTTGTCGAGGGCTGATTTCTTTTCCTGTGATAAAAAGCCTTCTGTTTCGACCGCCAAACCTTTCAGGGGAGCATTTGCAACGTTTTGGCACCATTTTTGAGTGAATTGCCGAAAGTCAGATTTTTGCTGAAATTGTGACCCCGGCGCTTAGGGATTTTTGCAAAAAAATCTTTTTCTGCCGGCTAAGTTGTCAAGGGCTGATTTCTTTTCCTATGATAAAAAGCCATCTATTTTGAGCGCCAAACCTCTCAGGGTAGCATTTGCAACCGTCTGGCACCATTTTTGAGTGAATTGCCAAAAGTCAGATTTTTGATGAAATTCTGACCCCGGGGCTAAGGGATTTTTTCAAAAAAATCTTTTTCTGCCGGCTAAGTTGTCGAGGGTTGATTTCTTTTCCTGTGATAAAAAGCCTTCTGTTTTGACCGCCAAACCTTTCAGGGGAGCATTTGCAACCGTTTGGCACCATTTTTGAGTGAATTGCCGAAAGTCAGATTTTTGCTGAAATTGTGACCCTGGGGCTTAGGGATTTTTTCAAAAAAATCTTTTTCTGCCCGTTAAGTTGTCGAGGGCTGATTTAGTTTCCTGTGATAAAAAGCCTTCTGCTTCGACCGCCACAACTCTCACGGGAGCATTTGCAACCGTTTGGCACCATTTCGAGTGAATTGCCGAAAGTTAGGTTTTTGATGAAATTGTGACCCCAGGGCTTAGGGATTTTTTCAAAAAAATCTTTTTCTGCCGGTTAAGCTGCCGAGGGCTGATTACTTTTCCTGTGATAAAAAGGCTTCTGCTTCGACCACCACACCTCTCAGGGGAGCATTTGCAATCGTTTGGCACCATTTTTGAGTGAATTGCCGAAAGTCAGATTTTTGATGCAATTGTGACCCCGGGGCTTAGGGATTTTTTCAAAAAAATCTTTTTCTGCCGGTTAGGTTGTCGAGGGCTGATTTCTTTTCCTGTGATAAAAAGCCTTCTGTTTCGACCGCCACAACTCTCACGGGAGCATTTGCAACCGTTTGGCACCATTTTGAGTGAATTGCCGAAAGTCAGATTTTTGATGAAATTGTGACCCCGGGGCTTAGGGATTTTTTCAAAAAAATCTTTTTCTGCCGGTTAAGTTGTCGAGGGCTGAATACTTTTCCTTTGATAAAAAGCCTTCTGTTTCGACCACCACACCTCTCAGGGGAGCATTTGCAATCGTTTGGCACCATTTTTGAGTGAATTGGAGAACGTCAGATTTTTGATGAAATTGTGACCCCGGGGCTTAGGGATTTTTTTCAAAAAATCTTTTTCTGCCGGTTAAGCTGTCGAGGGCTGATTTCTTTTCCTGTGATAAAAAGCCTTCTGTTTCGACCGCCAAACCTCTCAGGGGAGCATTTGCAACCGTTTGGCACCATTTTTGAGTGAATTGCCGAAAGTCAGATTTTTGATGAAATTGTGACCCCGGGGCTTAGGGATTTTTTCAAAAAAATCTTTTTCTGCCGGTTGAGTTGTCGAGGGCTGATTTCTTTTCCTGTGATAAAAAGCTTTCTGTTTCGACCGCCACAGCTCTCAGGGGAGCATTTGCAACCGTTTGGCACCATTTTTGAGTGAATTGCCGAAAGTCAGATTTTTTATGAAATTGTGAGGTTTAGGGATTTTTTCAAAAAATCTTTTTCTGCCGGTTAAGCTGTCGAGGGCTGATTTCTTTTCCTGTGATAAAAAGCCTTCTGTTTCGACCGAAAAACCTCTTGCGGGAGCATTTGCAACCTTTTGGCACCATTTTTAAGTGAATTGCCGAAAGTCAGATTTTTGATGAAATTGTGACCCCGGGGCTTAGGGATTTTTTCAAAAAAATCTTTTTCTGCCAGTTAAGTTGTCAAGGGCTGATTTCTTTTCCTGTGATAAAAAGCCTTCTGTTTCGACCGCAAAACCTCTCGTGGGAGCATTTGCAACCTTTTGGCACCATTTTTAAGTGAATTGCCGAAAGTCAGATTTTTGAGGAAATTGTGACCCCGGGGCTTAGGGATTTTTTCAAAAAAATCTTTTTCTGCCGGTTAAGTTGTCGAGGGCTGATTTCTTTTCCTGTGATAAAAATCCTTCTGTTTCGAACGCCAAACCCCTCAGGGGAGCATTTGCAACCGTCTGGCAACATTCTTGAGTGAATTGGAGAACGTCAGATTTTTGATGAAATTGTGACCCCGGGGCTTAGGGATTTTTTCAAAAAAATCTTTTTCTGCCGTTTAAGTTGTTGAGGGCTGATTTCTTTTCCTGTTATCAAAAGCCTTTTGTTTCGACCACCAAACCTCTCAGGGGAGCATATGCAACCTTTTGGCACCATTTTTGAGTGAATTGTCGAAAGTCAGATTTTTGATTAAATTGTGACTTAGGGATTTTTTCAAAAAAATCTTTTTCTGCCAGTTAAGTTGTCGAGGGATGATTTCTTTTCCTATGATAAAAATCCTTCTGTTTCGACCACCAAACCTCTCAGGGGAGCATTTGCAACCGTTTGGCACCATTTTTGAGTGAATTGCCGAAAGTCAGATTTTTGATGAAATCGTGACCCCGGGGCTTATGGATTTTTGCAAAAGAATCTTTTTCTGCCGGTTAAGTTGTCGAGGGCTGATTTCTTTTCCTGTGATAAAAATCCTTCTGTTTCGACCGCCACACCTCTCAGGGGAGCATTTGCAACCGTCTGGCACCATTCTTGAGTGAATTGGAGAACGTCAGATTTTTGCTGAAATTGTGACCCCGGGGCTTAGGGATTTTTTTTTAAAAAAATATTTTTCTGCCGGTTAAGTTGTCTACGGCTGATTTCTTTTCCTGTGATAAAAAGCCTTCTGTTTCGACCGCCACACCACTCAGGGGAGAACTTGCAACCGTTTGGCACCATTTTTGAGTGAATTGCCGAAAGTCAGATTTTTGATGAAATTGTGACCCCGGGGCTTAGGGATTTTTTCAAAAAAATCTTTTTCTGCCGGCTAAGTTGTCGAGGGCTGATTTCTTTTCCTATGATAAAAAGCCTTCTGTTTCGACCGCCAAACCTCTCAGGGGAGCATTTGCAACCGTTTGGCACCATTTTTCAGTGAATGGCCGAAAGTCAGATTTTTGCTGAAATTGTGACCCCGGGGCCTAGGGATTTTTTCAAAAAAATCTTTTTCTGCCGCTTAGGTTGTCGAGGGCTGATTTCTTTTCCTGTGATAAAAAGCCTTCTGTTTCGACCGCCACAAGTCTCACGGGAGCATTTGCAACCGTTTGGCACCATTTTGAGTGAATTGCCGAAAGTCAGATTTTTGCTGAAATTGTGACCCCGGGGCTTAGGGATTTTTGCAAAAAAATCTTTTTCTTCCGGTTAAGTTGTCGAGGGCTGATTTCGTTTCCTGTGATGAAAAGCCTTCTGTTTCGACCGCCACAACTCTCACGGGAGCATTTGCAACCGTTTGGCACCATTTCAAGTGAATTGCCGAAAGTTAGATTTTTGATGAAATTGTGACCCCGGGGCTTAGGGATTTTTTCAAAAAAATCTTTTTCTGCCCGTTAAGTTGTCGAGGGCTGATTTCTTTTCCTGTGATAAAAAGCCTTCTGTTTCGACCGCCAAACCTTTCAGGGGAGCATTTGCAACCTTTTGGCACCATTTTTGAGTGAATTGCCGAAAGTCAGATTTTTGCTGAAATTGTGACCCCGGCGCTTAGGGATTTTTGCAAAAAAATCTTTTTCTGCCGGCTAAGTTGTCAAGGGCTGATTTCTTTTCCTATGATAAAAAGCCTTCTATTTTGAGCGCCAAACCTCTCAGGGTAGCATTTGCAACCGTTTGGCACCATTTTTGAGTGAATTGCCGAAAGTCAGATTTTTGATGAAATTGTGACCCCGGGGCTTAGGGATTTTTTCAAAAAAATCTTTTTCTGCCGGCTAAGTTGTCGAGGGCTGATTTGTTTTCCTATGATAAAAAGCCTTCTGTTTCGACCGCCACAACTCTCACGGGAGCATTTGCAACCGTTTGGCACCATTTTGAGTGAATTGCCGAAAGTCAGATTTTTGATGAAATTGTGACCCCGGGGCTTAGGGATTTTTTCAAAAAAATCTTTTTCTGCCGGTTGAGTTGTCGAGGGCTGATTTCTTTTCCTGTGATAAAAAGCTTTCTGTTTCGACCGCCACAGCTCTCAGGGGAGCATTTGCAACCGTTTGGCACCATTTTTGAGTGAATTGCCGAAAGTCAGATTTTTGATGAAATTGTGAGGTTTAGGGATTTTTTCAAAAAATCTTTTTCTGCCGGTTAAGCTGTCGAGGGCTGATTTCTTTTCCTGTGATAAAAAGCCTTCTGTTTCGACCGAAAAACCTCTTGCGGGAGCATTTGCAACCTTTTGGCACCATTTTTAAGTGAATTGCCGAAAGTCAGATTGTTGATGAAATTGTGACCCCGGCGCTTAGGGATTTTTTCAAAAAAATCTTTTTCTGCCAGTTAAGTTGTCGAGGGCTGATTTCTTTTCCTGTGATAAAAAGCCTTCTGTTTCGACCGCCAAACCTCTCGTGGGAGCATTTGCAACCTTTTGGCACCATTTTTAAGTGAATTGCCGAAAGTCAGATTTTTGATGAAATTGTGACCCCGGGGCTTAGGGATTTTTTCAAAAAAATCTTTTTCTGCCGTTTAAGTTGTCGAGGGCTGATTTCTTTTCCTATGATAAAAATCCTTCTGTTTCGACCACCAAACCTCTCAGGGGAGCATTTGCAACCGTTTGGCACCATTTTTGAGTGAATTGCCGAAAGTCAGATTTTTGATGAAATCGTGACCCCGGGGCTTATGGATTTTTGCAAAAGAATCTTTTTCTGCCGGTTAAGTTGTCGAGGGCTGATTTCTTTTCCTGTGATAAAAATCCTTCTGTTTCGACCGCCACACCTCTCAGGGGAGCATTTGCAACCGTCTGGCACCATTCTTGAGTGAATTGGAGAACGTCAGATTTTTGCTGAAATTGTGACCCCGGGGCTTAGGGATTTTTTTTAAAAAAAATATTTTTCTGCCGGTTAAGTTGTCTACGGCTGATTTCTTTTCCTGTGATAAAAAGCCTTCTGTTTCGACCGCCACACCACTCAGGGGAGAACTTGCAACCGTTTGGCACCATTTTTGAGTGAATTGCCGAAAGTCAGATTTTTGATGAAATTGTGACCCCGGGGCTTAGGGATTTTTTCAAAAAAATCTTTTTCTGCCGTCTAAGTTGTCGAGGGCTGATTTCTTTTCCTGTGATAAAAAGCCTTCTGTTTCGACCGCCACAACTCTCACGGGAGCATTTGCAACCGTTTGGCACCATTTTGAATGAATTGCCGAAAGTCAGATTTTTGCTGAAATTGTGACCCCGGGGCTTAGGGATTTTTGCAAAAAAATCTTTTTCTTCCGGTTAAGTTGTCGAGGGCTGATTTCGTTTCCTGTGATGAAAAGCCTTCTGTTTCGACCGCCACAACTCTCACGGGAGCATTTGCAACCGTTTGGCACCATTTCAAGTGAATTGCTGAAAGTTAGATTTTTGATGAAATTGTGACCCCGGGGCTTTGGGATTTTTTCAAAAAAATCTTTTTCTGCCCGTTAAGTTGTCGAGGGCTGATTTCTTTTCCTGTGATAAAAAGCCTTCTGTTTCGACCGCCAAACCTTTCAGGGGAGCATTTGCAACCTTTTGGCACCATTTTTGAGTGAATTGCCGAAAGTCAGATTTTTGCTGAAATTGTGACCCCGGCGCTTAGGGATTTTTGCAAAAAAATCTTTTTCTGCCGGCTAAGTTGTCAAGGGCTGATTTCTTTTCCTATGATAAAAAGCCTTCTATTTTGAGCGCCAAACCTCTCAGGGTAGCATTTGCAACCGTTTGGCACCATTTTTGAGTGAATTGCCGAAAGTCAGATTTTTGATGAAATTGTGACCCCGGGGCTTAGGGATTTTTTCAAAAAAATCTTTTTCTGCCGGCTAAGTTGTCGAGGGCTGATTTGTTTTCCTATGATAAAAAGCCTTCTGTTTCGACCGCCACAACTCTCACGGGAGCATTTGCAACCGTTTGGCACCATTTTGAGTGAATTGCCGAAAGTCAGATTTTTGATGAAATTGTGACCCCGGGGCTTAGGGATTTTTTCAAAAAAATCTTTTTCTGCCGGTTAAGTTCTCGAGGGCTGATTACTTTTCCTTTGATAAAAATGCTTCTGTTTCGACCACCACACCTCTCAGGGGAGCATTTGCAATCGTTTGGCACCATTTTTGAGTGAATTGGAGAACGTCAGATTTTTGATGAAATTGTGACCCCGGGGCTTAGGGATTTTTTTCAAAAAATCTTTTTCTGCCAGTTAAGCTGTCGAGGGCTGATTTCTTTTCCTGTGATAAAAAGCCTTCTGTTTCGACCGCCAAACCTCTCAGGGGAGCATTTGCAACCGTTTGGCACCATTTTTGAGTGAATTGCCGAAAGTCAGATTTTTGATGAAATTGTGACCCCGGGGCTTAGGGATTTTTTCAAAAAAATCTTTTTCTGCCGGTTGAGTTGTCGAGGGCTGATTTCTTTTCCTGTGATAAAAAGCTTTCTGTTTCGACCGCCACAGCTCTCAGGGGAGCATTTGCAACCGTTTGGCACCATTTCAAGTGAATTGCCGAAAGTTAGATTTTTGATGAAATTGTGACCCCGGGGCTTAGGGATTTTTTCAAAAAAATCTTTTTCTGCCCGTTAAGTTGTCGAGGGCTGATTTCTTTTCCTGTGATAAAAAGCCTTCTGTTTCGACCGCCAAACCTTTCAGGGGAGCATTTGCAACCTTTTGGCACCATTTTTGAGTGAATTGCCGAAAGTCAGATTTTTGCTGAAATTGTGACCCCGGCGCTTAGGGATTTTTGCAAAAAAATCTTTTTCTGCCGGCTAAGTTGTCAAGGGCTGATTTCTTTTCCTATGATAAAAAGCCTTCTATTTTGAGCGCCAAACCTCTCAGGGTAGCATTTGCAACCGTTTGGCACCATTTTTGAGTGAATTGCCGAAAGTCAGATTTTTGATGAAATTGTGACCCCGGGGCTTAGGGATTTTTTTAAAAAAATCTTTTTCTGCCGGCTAAGTTGTCGAGGGCTGATTTGTTTTCCTATGATAAAAAGCCTTCTGTTTCGACCGCCACAACTCTCACGGGAGCATTTGCAACCGTTTGGCACCATTTTGAGTGAATTGCCGAAAGTCAGATTTTTGATGAAATTGTGACCCCGGGGCTTAGGGATTTTTTCAAAAAAATCTTTTTCTGCCGGTTGAGTTGTCGAGGGCTGATTTCTTTTCCTGTGATAAAAAGCTTTCTGTTTCGACCGCCACAGCTCTCAGGGGAGCATTTGCAACCGTTTGGCACCATTTTTGAGTGAATTGCCGAAAGTCAGATTTTTGATGAAATTGTGAGGTTTAGGGATTTTTTCAAAAAATATTTTTCTGCCGGTTAAGCTGTCGAGGGCTGATTTCTTTTCCTGTGATAAAAAGCCTTCTGTTTCGACCGAAAAACCTCTTGCGGGAGCATTTGCAACCTTTTGGCACCATTTTTAAGTGAATTGCCGAAAGTCAGATTTTTGATGAAATTGTGACCCCGGGGCTTAGGGATTTTTTCAAAAAAATCTTTTTCTGCCGGTTAAGTTGTCGAGGGCTGATTTCTTTTCCTGTGATAAAAATCCTTCTGTTTCGAACGCCAAACCCCTCAGGGGAGCATTTGCAACCGTCTGGCAACATTCTTGAGTGAATTGGAGAACGTCAGATTTTTGATGAAATTGTGACCCCGGGGCTTAGGGATTTTTTCAAAAAAATCTTTTTCTGCCGGTTGAGTTGTCGAGGGCTGATTTCTTTTCCTGTGATAAAAAGCTTTCTGTTTCGACCGCCACAGCTCTCAGGGGAGCATTTGCAACCGTTTGGCACCATTTTTGAGTGAATTGCCGAAAGTCAGATTTTTGATGAAATTGTGAGGTTTAGGGATTTTTTCAAAAAATATTTTTCTGCCGGTTAAGCTGTCGAGGGCTGATTTCTTTTCCTGTGATAAAAAGCCTTCTGTTTCGACCGAAAAACCTCTTGCGGGAGCATTTGCAACCTTTTGGCACCATTTTTAAGTGAATTGCCGAAAGTCAGATTTTTGATGAAATTGTGACCCCGGGGCTTAGGGATTTTTTCAAAAAAATCTTTTTCTGCCGGTTAAGTTGTCGAGGGCTGATTTCTTTTCCTGTGATAAAAATCCTTCTGTTTCGAACGCCAAACCCCTCAGGGGAGCATTTGCAACCGTCTGGCAACATTCTTGAGTGAATTGGAGAACGTCAGATTTTTGATGAAATTGTGACCCCGGGGCTTAGGGATTTTTTCAAAAAAATCTTTTTCTGCCGTTTAAGTTGTCGAGGGCTGATTTCTTTTCCTATGATAAAAATCCTTCTGTTTCGACCACCAAACCTCTCAGGGGAGCATTTGCAACCGTTTGGCACCATTTTTGAGTGAATTGCCGAAAGTCAGATTTTTGATGAAATCGTGACCCCGGGGCTTATGGATTTTTGCAAAAGAATCTTTTTCTGCCGGTTAAGTTGTCGAGGGCTGATTTCTTTTCCTGTGATAAAAAGCCTTCTGTTTCGACCGCCACACCACTCAGGGGAGAACTTGCAACCGTTTGGCACCATTTTTGAGTGAATTGCCGAAAGTCAGATTTTTGATGAAATTGTGACCCCGGGGCTTAGGGATTTTTTCAAAAAAATCTTTTTCTGCCGGCTAAGTTGTCGAGGGCTGATTTCTTTTCCTATGATAAAAAGCCTTCTGTTTCGACCGCCAAACCTCTCAGGGGAGCATTTGCAACCGTTTGGCACCATTTTTCATTGAATGGCCGAAAGTCAGATTTTTGCTGAAATTGTGACCCCGGGGCCTAGGGATTTTTTCAAAAAAATCTTTTTCTGCCGGTTAGGTTGTCGAGGGCTGATTTCTTTTCCTGTGATAAAAAGCCTTCTGTTTCGACCGCCACAACTCTCACGGGAGCATTTGCAACCGTTTGGCACCATTTTGAATGAATTGCCGAAAGTCAGATTTTTGCTGAAATTGTGACCCCGGGGCTTAGGGATTTTTGCAAAAAAATCTTTTTCTTCCGGTTAAGTTGTCGAGGGCTGATTTCGTTTCCTGTGATGAAAAGCCTTCTGTTTCGACCGCCACAACTCTCACGGGAGCATTTGCAACCGTTTGGCACCATTTCAAGTGAATTGCCGAAAGTTAGATTTTTGATGAAATTGTGACCCCGGGGCTTAGGGATTTTTTCAAAAAAATCTTTTTCTGCCCGTTAAGTTGTCGAGGGCTGATTTCTTTTCCTGTGATAAAAAGCCTTCTGTTTCGACCGCCAAACCTTTCAGGGGAGCATTTGCAACCTTTTGGCACCATTTTTGAGTGAATTGCCGAAAGTCAGATTTTTGCTGAAATTGTGACCCCGGCGCTTAGGGATTTTTGCAAAAAAATCTTTTTCTGCCGGCTAAGTTGTCAAGGGCTGATTTCTTTTCCTATGATAAAAAGCCTTCTATTTTGAGCGCCAAACCTCTCAGGGTAGCATTTGCAACCGTTTGGCACCATTTTTGAGTGAATTGCCGAAAGTCAGATTTTTGATGAAATTGTGACCCCGGGGCTTAGGGATTTTTTCAAAAAAATCTTTTTCTGCCGGCTAAGTTGTCGAGGGCTGATTTGTTTTCCTATGATAAAAAGCCTTCTGTTTCGACCGCCACAACTCTCACGGGAGCATTTGCAACCGTTTGGCACCATTTTGAGTGAATTGCCGAAAGTCAGATTTTTGATGAAATTGTGACCCCGGGGCTTAGGGATTTTTTCAAAAAAATCTTTTTCTGCCGGTTAAGTTCTCGAGGGCTGATTACTTTTCCTTTGATAAAAATGCTTCTGTTTCGACCACCACACCTCTCAGGGGAGCATTTGCAATCGTTTGGCACCATTTTTGAGTGAATTGGAGAACGTCAGATTTTTGATGAAATTGTGACCCCGGGGCTTAGGGATTTTTTTCAAAAAATCTTTTTCTGCCGGTTAAGCTGTCGAGGGCTGATTTCTTTTCCTGTGATAAAAAGCCTTCTGTTTCGACCGCCAAACCTCTCAGGGGAGCATTTGCAACCGTTTGGCACCATTTTTGAGTGAATTGCCGAAAGTCAGATTTTTGATGAAATTGTGACCCCGGGGCTTAGGGATTTTTTCAAAAAAATCTTTTTCTGCCGGTTGAGTTGTCGAGGGCTGATTTCTTTTCCTGTGATAAAAAGCTTTCTGTTTCGACCGCCACAGCTCTCAGGGGAGCATTTGCAACCGTTTGGCACCATTTCAAGTGAATTGCCGAAAGTTAGATTTTTGATGAAATTGTGACCCCGGGGCTTAGGGATTTTTTCAAAAAAATCTTTTTCTGCCCGTTAAGTTGTCGAGGGCTGATTTCTTTTCCTGTGATAAAAAGCCTTCTGTTTCGACCGCCAAACCTTTCAGGGGAGCATTTGCAACCTTTTGGCACCATTTTTGAGTGAATTGCCGAAAGTCAGATTTTTGCTGAAATTGTGACCCCGGGGCTTAGGGATTTTTTAAAAAAAATCTTTTTCTGCCGGCTAAGTTGTCGAGGGCTGATTTGTTTTCCTATGATAAAAAGCCTTCTGTTTCGACCGCCACAACTCTCACGGGAGCATTTGCAACCGTTTGGCACCATTTTGAGTGAATTGCCGAAAGTCAGATTTTTGATGAAATTGTGACCCCGGGGCTTAGGGATTTTTTCAAAAAAATCTTTTTCTGCCGGTTGAGTTGTCGAGGGCTGA
Source organism: Podarcis muralis (assembly GCF_964188315.1). Classification (NCBI taxonomy): domain Eukaryota; kingdom Metazoa; phylum Chordata; class Lepidosauria; order Squamata; family Lacertidae; genus Podarcis; species Podarcis muralis. Next base: position 20,887,976 of record NC_135664.1, on the reverse strand, counting down.
TTTCTTTTCCTGTGATAAAAAGCTTTCTGTTTCGACCGCCACAGCTCTCAGGGGAGCATTTGCAACCGTTTGGCACCATTTTTGAGTGAATTGCCGAAAGTCAGATTTTTGATGAAATTGTGAGGTTTAGGGATTTTTTCAAAAAATATTTTTCTGCCGGTTAAGCTGTCGAGGGCTGATTTCTTTTCCTGTGATAAAAAGCCTTCTGTTTCGACCGAAAAACCTCTTGCGGGAGCATTTGCAACCTTTTGGCACCATTTTTAAGTGAATTGCCGAAAGTCAGATTTTTGATGAAATTGTGACCCCGGGGCTTAGGGATTTTTTCAAAAAAATCTTTTTCTGCCGGTTAAGTTGTCGAGGGCTGATTTCTTTTCCTGTGATAAAAATCCTTCTGTTTCGAACGCCAAACCCCTCAGGGGAGCATTTGCAACCGTCTGGCAACATTCTTGAGTGAATTGGAGAACGTCAGATTTTTGATGAAATTGTGACCCCGGGGCTTAGGGATTTTTTCAAAAAAATCTTTTTCTGCCGTTTAAGTTGTCGAGGGCTGATTTCTTTTCCTATGATAAAAATCCTTCTGTTTCGACCACCAAACCTCTCAGGGGAGCATTTGCAACCGTTTGGCACCATTTTTGAGTGAATTGCCGAAAGTTAGATTTTTGATGAAATTGTGACCCCGGGGCTTAGGGATTTTTTCAAAAAAATCTTTTTCTGCCCGTTAAGTTGTCGAGGGCTGATTTCTTTTCCTGTGATAAAAAGCCTTCTGTTTCGACCGCCAAACCTTTCAGGGGAGCATTTGCAACCTTTTGGCACCATTTTTGAGTGAATTGCCGAAAGTCAGATTTTTGCTGAAATTGTGACCCCGGGGCTTAGGGATTTTTTTAAAAAAATCTTTTTCTGCCGGTTAGGTTGTCGAGGGCTGATTTCTTTTCCTGTGATAAAAAGCCTTCTGTTTCGACCGCCACAACTCTCACGGGAGCATTTGCAACCGTTTGGCACCATTTTGAATGAATTGCCGAAAGTCAGATTTTTGCTGAAATTGTGACCCCGGGGCTTAGGGATTTTTGCAAAAAAATCTTTTTCTTCCGGTTAAGTTGTCGAGGGCTGATTTCGTTTCCTGTGATGAAAAGCCTTCTGTTTCGACCGCCACAACTCTCACGGGAGCATTTGCAACCGTTTGGCACCATTTCAAGTGAATTGCCGAAAGTTAGATTTTTGATGAAATTGTGACCCCGGGGCTTAGGGATTTTTTCAAAAAAATCTTTTTCTGCCCGTTAAGTTGTCGAGGGCTGATTTCTTTTCCTGTGATAAAAAGCCTTCTGTTTCGACCGCCAAACCTTTCAGGGGAGCATTTGCAACCTTTTGGCACCATTTTTGAGTGAATTGCCGAAAGTCAGATTTTTGCTGAAATTGTGACCCCGGCGCTTAGGGATTTTTGCAAAAAAATCTTTTTCTGCCGGCTAAGTTGTCAAGGGCTGATTTCTTTTCCTATGATAAAAAGCCTTCTATTTTGAGCGCCAAACCTCTCAGGGTAGCATTTGCAACCGTTTGGCACCATTTTTGAGTGAATTGCCGAAAGTCAGATTTTTGATGAAATTGTGACCCCGGGGCTTAGGGATTTTTTCAAAAAAATCTTTTTCTGCCGGCTAAGTTGTCGAGGGCTGATTTGTTTTCCTATGATAAAAAGCCTTCTGTTTCGACCGCCACAACTCTCACGGGAGCATTTGCAACCGTTTGGCACCATTTTGAGTGAATTGCCGAAAGTCAGATTTTTGATGAAATTGTGACCCCGGGGCTTAGGGATTTTTTCAAAAAAATCTTTTTCTGCCGGTTAAGTTCTCGAGGGCTGATTACTTTTCCTTTGATAAAAATGCTTCTGTTTCGACCACCACACCTCTCAGGGGAGCATTTGCAATCGTTTGGCACCATTTTTGAGTGAATTGGAGAACGTCAGATTTTTGATGAAATTGTGACCCCGGGGCTTAGGGATTTTTTTCAAAAAATCTTTTTCTGCCGGTTAAGCTGTCGAGGGCTGATTTCTTTTCCTGTGATAAAAAGCCTTCTGTTTCGACCGCCAAACCTCTCAGGGGAGCATTTGCAACCGTTTGGCACCATTTTTGAGTGAATTGCCGAAAGTCAGATTTTTGATGAAATTGTGACCCCGGGGCTTAGGGATTTTTTCAAAAAAATCTTTTTCTGCCGGTTGAGTTGTCGAGGGCTGATTTCTTTTCCTGTGATAAAAAGCTTTCTGTTTCGACCGCCACAGCTCTCAGGGGAGCATTTGCAACCGTTTGGCACCATTTCAAGTGAATTGCCGAAAGTTAGATTTTTGATGAAATTGTGACCCCGGGGCTTAGGGATTTTTTCAAAAAAATCTTTTTCTGCCCGTTGTCGAGGGCTGATTTCTTTTCCTGTGATAAAAAGCCTTCTGTTTCGACCGCCAAACCTTTCAGGGGAGCATTTGCAACCTTTTGGCACCATTTTTGAGTGAATTGCCGAAAGTCAGATTTTTGTTGAAATTGTGACCCCGGGGCTTAGGGATTTTTTTAAAAAAATCTTTTTCTGCCGGCTAAGTTGTCGAGGGCTGATTTGTTTTCCTATGATAAAAAGCCTTCTGTTTCGACCGCCACAACTCTCACGGGAGCATTTGCAACCGTTTGGCACCATTTTGAGTGAATTGCCGAAAGTCAGATTTTTGATGAAATTGTGACCCCGGGGCTTAGGGATTTTTTCAAAAAAATCTTTTTCTGCCGGTTGAGTTGTCGAGGGCTGATTTCTTTTCCTGTGATAAAAAGCTTTCTGTTTCGACCGCCACAGCTCTCAGGGGAGCATTTGCAACCGTTTGGCACCATTTTTGAGTGAATTGCCGAAAGTCAGATTTTTGATGAAATTGTGAGGTTTAGGGATTTTTTCAAAAAATATTTTTCTGCCGGTTAAGCTGTCGAGGGCTGATTTCTTTTCCTGTGATAAAAAGCCTTCTGTTTCGACCGAAAAACCTCTTGCGGGAGCATTTGCAACCTTTTGGCACCATTTTTAAGTGAATTGCCGAAAGTCAGATTTTTGATGAAATTGTGACCCCGGGGCTTAGGGATTTTTTCAAAAAAATCTTTTTCTGCCCGTTAAGTTGTCGAGGGCTGATTTCTTTTCCTGTGATAAAAAGCCTTCTGTTTCGACCGCCAAAGCTTTCAGGGGAGCATTTGCAACCGTTTGGCACCATTTTTGAGTGAATGGCCGAAAGTCAGATTTTTGCTGAAATTGTGACCCCGGCTGCCGGGTAATTTTTCAAGGGCTGATTTCTTTTCCTGTGATAAAAAGCCTTCTGTTTCGACCGCCAAACCTTTCAGGGGAGCATTTGCAACCGTTTGGCACCGTTTTTGAGTGAATTGCCGAAAGTCAGATTTTTGATGAAATTGTGACCCCGGGGCTTAGAGATTTTTTCAGAAAAATATTTTTCTGCCGGCTAAGTTTTCAAGGGCTGATTTCTTTTCCTGTGATAAAAAGCCTTCTGTTTAGACCGCCAAACCTCTCAGGGGAGCATTTGCAACCTTTTGGCTCCATTTTTGAGTGTATGGCCGAAAGTCAGATTTTTCATGAAATAGTGACCCCGGGGCTTAGGGATTTTTTCAAAAGAATCTTTTTCTGCCCGTTAAGTTGTCGAGGGCTGATTTCTTTTCCTGTGATAAAAATCCTTCTGTTTCGAACGCCAAACCCCTCAGGGGAGCATTTGCAACCGTCTGGCAACATTCTTGAGTGAATTGGAGAACGTCAGATTTTTGATGAAATTGTGACCCCGGGGCTTAGGGATTTTTTCAAAAAAATCTTTTTCTGCCGTTTAAGTTGTCGAGGGCTGATTTCTTTTCCTATGATAAAAATCCTTCTGTTTCGACCACCAAACCTCTCAGGGGAGCATTTGCAACCGTTTGGCACCATTTTTGAGTGAATTGCCGAAAGTCAGATTTTTGATGAAATCGTGACCCCGGGGCTTATGGATTTTTGCAAAAGAATCTTTTTCTGCCGGTTAAGTTGTCGAGGGCTGATTTCTTTTCCTGTGATAAAAATCCTTCTGTTTCGACCGCCACACCTCTCAGGGGAGCATTTGCAACCGTCTGGCACCGTTCTTGAGTGAATTGGAGAACGTCAGATTTTTGCTGAAATTGTGACCCCGGGGCTTAGGGATTTTTTTTTAAAAAAATATTTTTCTGCCGGTTAAGTTGTCTACGGCTGATTTCTTTTCCTGTGATAAAAAGCCTTCTGTTTCGACCGCCACACCACTCAGGGGAGAACTTGCAACCGTTTGGCACCATTTTTGAGTGAATTGCCGAAAGTCAGATTTTTGATGAAATTGTGACCCCGGGGCTTAGGGATTTTTTCAAAAAAATCTTTTTCTGCCGGCTAAGTTGTCGAGGGCTGATTTCTTTTCCTATGATAAAAAGCCTTCTGTTTCGACCGCCAAACCTCTCAGGGGAGCATTTGCAACCGTTTGGCACCATTTTTCAGTGAATGGCCGAAAGTCAGATTTTTGATGAAATTGTGACCCCGGGGCCTAGGGATTTTTTCAAAAAAATCTTTTTCTACCGGTTAAGTTGTCGAGGGCTGATTTCGTTTCCTGTGATGAAAAGCCTTCTGTTTCGACCGCCACAACTCTCACGGGAGCATTTGCAACCGTTTGGCACCATTTCAAGTGAATTGCCGAAAGTTAGATTTTTGATGAAATTGTGACCCCGGGGCTTAGGGATTTTTTCAAAAAAATCTTTTTCTGCCCGTTAAGTTGTCGAGGGCTGATTTCTTTTCCTGTGATAAAAAGCCTTCTGTTTCGACCGCCAAACCTTTCAGGGGAGCATTTGCAACCTTTTGGCACCATTTTTGAGTGAATTGCCGAAAGTCAGATTTTTGCTGAAATTGTGACCCCGGCGCTTAGGGATTTTTGCAAAAAAATCTTTTTCTGCCGGCTAAGTTGTCAAGGGCTGATTTCTTTTAATATGATAAAAAGCCTTCTATTTTGAGCGCCAAACCTCTCAGGGTAGCATTTGCAACCGTTTGGCACCATTTTTGAGTGAATTGCCGAAAGTCAGATTTTTGATGAAATTGTGACCCCGGGGCTTAGGGATTTTTTCAAAAAAATCTTTTTCTGCCGGCTAAGTTGTCGAGGGCTGATTTGTTTTCCTATGATAAAAAGCCTTCTGTTTCGACCGCCACAACTCTCACGGGAGCATTTGCAACCGTTTGGCACCATTTTGAGTGAATTGCCGAAAGTCAGATTTTTGATGAAATTGTGACCCCGGGGCTTAGGGATTTTTTCAAAAAAATCTTTTTCTGCCGGTTAAGTTCTCGAGGGCTGATTACTTTTCCTTTGATAAAAATGCTTCTGTTTCGACCACCACACCTCTCAGGGGAGCATTTGCAATCGTTTGGCACCATTTTTGAGTGAATTGGAGAACGTCAGATTTTTGATGAAATTGTGACCCCGGGGCTTAGGGATTTTTTTCAAAAAATCTTTTTCTGCCGGTTAAGCTGTCGAGGGCTGATTTCTTTTCCTGTGATAAAAAGTCTTCTGTTTCGACCGCCAAACCTCTCAGGGGAGCATTTGCAACCGTTTGGCACCATTTTTGAGTGAATTGCCGAAAGTCAGATTTTTGATGAAATTGTGACCCCGGGGCTTAGGGATTTTTTCAAAAAAATCTTTTTCTGCCGGTTGAGTTGTCGAGGGCTGATTTCTTTTCCTGTGATAATAAGCTTTCTGTTTCGACCGCCACAGCTCTCAGGGGAGCATTTGCAACCGTTTGGCACCATTTTTGAGTGAATTGCCGAAAGTCAGATTTTTGATGAAATTGTGAGGTTTAGGGATTTTTTCAAAAAATCTTTTTCTGCCGGTTAAGCTGTCGAGGGCTGATTTCGTTTCCTGTGATAAAAAGCCTTCTGTTTCGACCGAAAAACCTCTTGCGGGAGCATTTGCAACCTTTTGGCACCATTTTTAAGTGAATTGCCGAAAGTCAGATTTTTGAGGAAATTGTGACCCCGGGGCTTAGGGATTTTTTCAAAAAAATCTTTTTCTGCCAGTTAAGTTGTTGAGGGCTGATTTCTTTTCCTGTGATAAAAAGCCTTCTGTTTCGACCGCCAAACCTCTCGTGGGAGCATTTGCAACCTTTTGGCACCATTTTTAAGTGAATTGCCGAAAGTCAGATTTTTGAGGAAATTGTGACCCCGGGGCTTAGGGATTTTTTCAAAAAAATCTTTTTCTGCCGGTTAAGTTGTCGAGGGCTGATTTCTTTTCCTGTGATAAAAATCCTTCTGTTACGAACGCCAAACCCCTCAGGGGAGCATTTGCAACCGTCTGGCAACATTCTTGAGTGAATTGGAGAACGTCAGATTTTTGATGAAATTGTGACCCCGGGGCTTAGGGATTTTTTCAAAAAAATCTTTTTCTGCCGTTTAAGTTGTCGAGGGCTGATTTCTTTTCTTGTTATCAAAAGCCTTTTGTTTCGACCACCAAACCTCTCAGGGGAGCATATGCAACCTTTTGGCACCATTTTTGAGTGAATTGTCGAAAGTCAGATTTTTGATTAAATTGTGACTTAGGGATTTTTTCAAAAAAATCTTTTTCTGCCAGTTAAGTTGTCGAGAGCTGATTTCTTTTCCTATGATAAAAATCCTTTTGTTTTGACCACCAAACCTCTCAGGGGAGCATTTGCAATCGTTTGGCACCATTTTTGAGTGAATTGCCGAAAGTCAGATTTTTGATGAAATCGTGACCCCGGGGCTTATGGATTTTTGCAAAAGAATCTTTTTCTGCCGGTTAAGTTGTCGAGGGCTGATTTCTTTTCCTGTGATAAAAATCCTTCTGTTTCGACCACCACACCTCTCAGGGGAGCATTTGCAACCGTCTGGCACCATTCTTGAGTGAATTGGAGAACGTCAGATTTTTGCTGAAATTGTGACCCCGGGGCTTAGGGATTTTTTTTAAAAAAAATATTTTTCTGCCGGTTAAGTTGTCTACGGCTGATTTCTTTTCCTGTGATAAAAAGCCTTCTGTTTCGACCGCCACACCACTCAGGGGAGAACTTGCTACCGTTTGGCACCATTTTTGAGTGAATTGCCGAAAGTCAGATTTTTGATGAAATTGTGACCCCGGGGCTTAGGGATTTTTTCAAAAAAATCTTTTTCTGCCGGCTAAGTTGTCGAGGGCTGATTTCTTTTCCTATGATAAAAAGCCTTCTGTTTCGACCGCCAAACCTCTCAGGGGAGCATTTGCAACCGTTTGGCACCATTTTTCAGTGAATGGCCGAAAGTCAGATTTTTGCTGAAATTGTGACCCCGGGGCTTAGGGATTTTTTCAAAAAAATCTTTTTCTGCCGGTTAGGTTGTCGAGGGCTGATTTCTTTTCCTGTGATAAAAAGCCTTCTGTTTCGACCGCCACAACTCTCACGGGAGCATTTGCAACCGTTTGGCACCATTTTGAGTGAATTGCCGAAAGTCAGATTTTTGCTGAAATTGTGACCCCGGGGCTTAGGGATTTTTGCAAAAAAATCTTTTTCTTCCGGTTAAGTTGTCGAGGGCTGATTTCGTTTCCTGTGATGAAAAGCCTTCTGTTTCGACCGCCACAACTCTCACGGGAGCATTTGCAACCGTTTGGCACCATTTCAAGTGAATTGCCGAAAGTTAGATTTTTGATGAAATTGTGACCCCGGGGCTTAGGGATTTTTTCAAAAAAATCTTTTTCTGCCGGTTAGGTTGTCGAGGGCTGATTTCTTTTCCTGTGATAAAAAGCCTTCTGTTTCGACCGCCACAACTCTCACGGGAGCATTTGCAACCGTTTGGCACCATTTTTCAGTGAATGGCCGAAAGTCAGATTTTTGCTGAAATTGTGACCCCGGGGCTTAGGGATTTTTTCAAAAAAATCTTTTTCTGCCGGTTAGGTTGTCGAGGGCTGATTTCTTTTCCTGTGATAAAAAGCCTTCTGTTTCGACCGCCACAACTCTCACGGGAGCATTTGCAACCGTTTGGCACCATTTTGAGTGAATTGCCGAAAGTCAGATTTTTGCTGAAATTGTGACCCCGGGGCTTAGGGATTTTTGCAAAAAAATCTTTTTCTTCCGGTTAAGTTGTCGAGGGCTGATTTCGTTTCCTGTGATGAAAAGCCTTCTGTTTCGACCGCCACAACTCTCACGGGAGCATTTGCAACCGTTTGGCACCATTTCAAGTGAATTGCCGAAAGTTAGATTTTTGATGAAATTGTGACCCCGGGGCTTAGGGATTTTTTCAAAAAAATCTTTTTCTGCCGGTTAAGTTGTCGAGGGCTGATTTCTTTTCCTGTGATAAAAATCCTTCTGTTTCGAACGCCAAACCCCTCAGGGGAGCATTTGCAACCGTCTGGCAACATTCTTGAGTGAATTGGAGAACGTCAGATTTTTGATGAAATTGTGACCCCGGGGCTTAGGGATTTTTTCAAAAAAATCTTTTTCTGCCGTTTAAGTTGTCGAGGGCTGATTTCTTTTCCTGTTATCAAAAGCCTTTTGTTTCGACCACCAAACCTCTCAGGGGAGCATATGCAACCTTTTGGCACCATTTTTGAGTGAATTGTCGAAAGTCAGATTTTTGATTAAATTGTGACTTAGGGATTTTTTCAAAAAAATCTTTTTCTGCCAGTTAAGTTGTCGAGGGCTGATTTCTTTTCCTATGATAAAAATCCTTTTGTTTTGACCACCAAACCTCTCAGGGGAGCATTTGCAATCGTTTGGCACCATTTTTGAGTGAATTGCCGAAAGTCAGATTTTTTATGAAATCGTGACCCCGGGGCTTATGGATTTTTGCAAAAGAATCTTTTTCTGCCGGTTAAGTTGTCGAGGGCTGATTTCTTTTCCTGTGATAAAAATCCTTCTGTTTCGACCACCACACCTCTCAGGGGAGCATTTGCAACCGTCTGGCACCATTCTTGAGTGAATTGGAGAACGTCAGATTTTTGCTGAAATTGTGACCCCGGGGCTTAGGGATTTTTTTTAAAAAAAATATTTTTCTGCCGGTTAAGTTGTCTACGGCTGATTTCTTTTCCTGTGATAAAAAGCCTTCTGTTTCGACCGCCACACCACTCAGGGGAGAACTTGCAACCTTTTGGCACCATTTTTGAGTGAATTGCCGAAAGTCAGATTTTTGATGAAATTGTGACCCCGGGGCTTAGGGATTTTTTCAAAAAAATCTTTTTCTGCCGGCTAAGTTGTCGAGGGCTGATTTCTTTTCCTATGATAAAAAGCCTTCTGTTTCGACCGCCAAACCTCTCAGGGGAGCATTTGCAACCGTTTGGCACCATTTTTCAGTGAATGGCCGAAAGTCAGATTTTTGCTGAAATTGTGACCCCGGGGCTTAGGGATTTTTTCAAAAAAATCTTTTTCTGCCGGTTAGGTTGTCGAGGGCTGATTTCTTTTCCTGTGATAAAAAGCCTTCTGTTTCGACCGCCACAACTCTCACGGGAGCATTTGCAACCGTTTGGCACCATTTTGAGTGAATTGCCGAAAGTCAGATTTTTGCTGAAATTGTGACCCCGGGGCTTAGGGATTTTTGCAAAAAAATCTTTTTCTTCCGGTTAAGTTGTCGAGGGCTGATTTCGTTTCCTGTGATGAAAAGCCTTCTGTTTCGACCGCCACAACTCTCACGGGAGCATTTGCAACCGTTTGGCACCATTTCAAGTGAATTGCCGAAAGTTAGATTTTTGATGAAATTGTGACCCCGGGGCTTAGGGATTTTTTCAAAAAAATCTTTTTCTGCCGGTTAAGTTGTCGAGGGCTGATTTCTTTTCCTGTGATAAAAATCCTTCAGTTTCGAACGCCAAACCCCTCAGGGGAGCATTTGCAACCGTCTGGCAACATTCTTGAGTGAATTGGAGAACGTCAGATTTTTGATGAAATTGTGACCCCGGGGCTTAGGGATTTTTTCAAAAAAATCTTTTTCTGCCGTTTAAGTTGTCGAGGGCTGATTTCTTTTCCTGTTATCAAAAGCCTTTTGTTTCGACCACCAAACCTCTCAGGGGAGCATATGCAACCTTTTGGCACCATTTTTGAGTGAATTGTCGAAAGTCAGATTTTTGATTAAATTGTGACTTAGGGATTTTTTCAAAAAAATCTTTTTCTGCCAGTTAAGTTGTCGAGGGCTGATTTCTTTTCCTATGATAAAAATCCTTTTGTTTTGACCACCAAACCTCTCAGGGGAGCATTTGCAATCGTTTGGCACCATTTTTGAGTGAATTGCCGAAAGTCAGATTTTTGATGAAATCGTGACCCCGGGGCTTATGGATTTTTGCAAAAGAATCTTTTTCTGCCGGTTAAGTTGTCGAGGGCTGATTTCTTTTCCTGTGATAAAAATCCTTCTGTTTCGACCACCACACCTCTCAGGGGAGCATTTGCAACCGTCTGGCACCATTCTTGAGTGAATTGGAGAACGTCAGATTTTTGCTGAAATTGTGACCCCGGGGCTTAGGGATTTTTTTTAAAAAAAATATTTTTCTGCCGGTTAAGTTGTCTACGGCTGATTTCTTTTCCTGTGATAAAAAGCCTTCTGTTTCGACCGCCACACCACTCAGGGGAGAACTTGCAACCGTTTGGCACCATTTTTGAGTGAATTGCCGAAAGTCAGATTTTTGATGAAATTGTGACCCCGGGGCTTAGGGATTTTTTCAAAAAAATCTTTTTCTGCCGGCTAAGTTGTCGAGGGCTGATTTCTTTTCCTATGATAAAAAGCCTTCTGTTTCGACCGCCAAACCTCTCAGGGGAGCATTTGCAACCGTTTGGCACCATTTTTCAGTGAATGGCCGAAAGTCAGATTTTTGCTGAAATTGTGACCCCGGGGCTTAGGGATTTTTTCAAAAAAATCTTTTTCTGCCGTTTAAGTTGTCGAGGGCTGATTTCTTTTCCTGTTATCAAAAGCCTTTTGTTTCGACCACCAAACCTCTCAGGGGAGCATATGCAACCTTTTGGCACCATTTTTGAGTGAATTGTCGAAAGTCAGATTTTTGATTAAATTGTGACTTAGGGATTTTTTCAAAAAAATCTTTTTCTGCCAGTTAAGTTGTCGAGGGCTGATTTCTTTTCCTATGATAAAAATCCTTTTGTTTTGACCACCAAACCTCTCAGGGGAGCATTTGCAATCGTTTGGCACCATTTTTGAGTGAATTGCCGAAAGTCAGATTTTTGATGAAATCGTGACCCCGGGGCTTATGGATTTTTGCAAAAGAATCTTTTTCTGCCGGTTAAGTTGTCGAGGGCTGATTTCTTTTCCTGTGATAAAAATCCTTCTGTTTCGACCACCACACCTCTCAGGGGAGCATTTGCAACCGTCTGGCACCATTCTTGAGTGAATTGGAGAACGTCAGATTTTTGCTGAAATTGTGACCCCGGGGCTTAGGGATTTTTTTAAAAAAAAATATTTTTCTGCCGGTTAAGTTGTCTACGGCTGATTTCTTTTCCTGTGATAAAAAGCCTTCTGTTTCGACTGCCACACCACTCAGGGGAGAACTTGCAACCGTTTGGCACCATTTTTGAGTGAATTGCCGAAAGTCAGATTTTTGATGAAATTGTGACCCCGGGGCTTAGGGATTTTTTCAAAAAAATCTTTTTCTGCCGGCTAAGTTGTCGAGGGCTGATTTCTTTTCCTATGATAAAAAGCCTTCTGTTTCGACCGCCAAACCTCTCAGGGGAGCATTTGCAACCGTTTGGCACCATTTTTCAGTGAATGGCCGAAAGTCAGATTTTTGCTGAAATTGTGACCCCGGGGCTTAGGGATTTTTTCAAAAAAATCTTTTTCTGCCGGTTAGGTTGTCAAGGGCTGATTTCTTTTCCTGTGATAAAAAGCCTTCTGTTTCGACCGCCACAACTCTCACGGGAGCATTTGCAACCGTTTGGCACCATTTTGAGTGAATTGCCGAAAGTCAGATTTTTGCTGAAATTGTGACCCCGGGGCTTAGGGATTTTTGCAAAAAAATCTTTTTCTTCCGGTTAAGTTGTCGAGGGCTGATTTCGTTTCCTGTGATGAAAAGCCTTCTGTTTCGACCGCCACAACTCTCACGGGAGCATTTGCAACCGTTTGGCACCATTTCAAGTGAATGGCCGAAAGTCAGATTTTTGCTGAAATTGTGACCCCGGGGCTTAGGGATTTTTTCAAAAAAATCTTTTTCTGCCGGTTAGGTTGTCGAGGGCTGATTTCTTTTCCTGTGATAAAAAGCCTTCTGTTTCGACCGCCACAACTCTCACGGGAGCATTTGCAACCGTTTGGCACCATTTTGAGTGAATTGCCGAAAGTCAGATTTTTGCTGAAATTGTGACCCCGGGGCTTAGGGATTTTTGCAAAAAAATCTTTTTCTTCCGGTTAAGTTGTCGAGGGCTGATTTCGTTTCCTGTGATGAAAAGCCTTCTGTTTCGACCGCCACAACTCTCACGGGAGCATTTGCAACCGTTTGGCACCATTTCAAGTGAATTGCCGAAAGTTAGATTTTTGATGAAATTGTGACCCCGGGGCTTAGGGATTTTTTCAAAAAAATCTTTTTCTGCCGGTTAAGTTGTCGAGGGCTGATTTCTTTTCCTGTGATAAAAATCCTTCAGTTTCGAACGCCAAACCCCTCAGGGGAGCATTTGCAACCGTCTGGCAACATTCTTGAGTGAATTGGAGAACGTCAGATTTTTGATGAAATTGTGACCCCGGGGCTTAGGGATTTTTTCAAAAAAATCTTTTTCTGCCGTTTAAGTTGTCGAGGGCTGATTTCTTTTCCTGTTATCAAAAGCCTTTTGTTTCGACCACCAAACCTCTCAGGGGAGCATATGCAACCTTTTGGCACCATTTTTGAGTGAATTGTCGAAAGTCAGATTTTTGATTAAATTGTGACTTAGGGATTTTTTCAAAAAAATCTTTTTCTGCCAGTTAAGTTGTCGAGGGCTGATTTCTTTTCCTATGATAAAAATCCTTTTGTTTTGACCACCAAACCTCTCAGGGGAGCATTTGCAATCGTTTGGCACCATTTTTGAGTGAATTGCCGAAAGTCAGATTTTTGATGAAATCGTGACCCCGGGGCTTATGGATTTTTGCAAAAGAATCTTTTTCTGCCGGTTAAGTTGTCGAGGGCTGATTTCTTTTCCTGTGATAAAAATCCTTCTGTTTCGACCACCACACCTCTCAGGGGAGCATTTGCAACCGTCTGGCACCATTCTTGAGTGAATTGGAGAACGTCAGATTTTTGCTGAAATTGTGACCCCGGGGCTTAGGGATTTTTTTTAAAAAAAATATTTTTCTGCCGGTTAAGTTGTCTACGGCTGATTTCTTTTCCTGTGATAAAAAGCCTTCTGTTTCGACCGCCACACCACTCAGGGGAGAACTTGCAACCGTTTGGCACCATTTTTGAGTGAATTGCCGAAAGTCAGATTTTTGATGAAATTGTGACCCCGGGGCTTAGGGATTTTTTCAAAAAAATCTTTTTCTGCCGGCTAAGTTGTCGAGGGCTGATTTCTTTTCCTATGATAAAAAGCCTTCTGTTTCGACCGCCAAACCTCTCAGGGGAGCATTTGCAACCGTTTGGCACCATTTTTCAGTGAATGGCCGAAAGTCAGATTTTTGCTGAAATTGTGACCCCGGGGCTTAGGGATTTTTTCAAAAAAATCTTTTTCTGCCGTTTAAGTTGTCGAGGGCTGATTTCTTTTCCTGTTATCAAAAGCCTTTTGTTTCGACCACCAAACCTCTCAGGGGAGCATATGCAACCTTTTGGCACCATTTTTGAGTGAATTGTCGAAAGTCAGATTTTTGATTAAATTGTGACTTAGGGATTTTTTCAAAAAAATCTTTTTCTGCCAGTTAAGTTGTCGAGGGCTGATTTCTTTTCCTATGATAAAAATCCTTTTGTTTTGACCACCAAACCTCTCAGGGGAGCATTTGCAATCGTTTGGCACCATTTTTGAGTGAATTGCCGAAAGTCAGATTTTTGATGAAATCGTGACCCCGGGGCTTATGGATTTTTGCAAAAGAATCTTTTTCTGCCGGTTAAGTTGTCGAGGGCTGATTTCTTTTCCTGTGATAAAAATCCTTCTGTTTCGACCACCACACCTCTCAGGGGAGCATTTGCAACCGTCTGGCACCATTCTTGAGTGAATTGGAGAACGTCAGATTTTTGCTGAAATTGTGACCCCGGGGCTTAGGGATTTTTTTTAAAAAAAATATTTTTCTGCCGGTTAAGTTGTCTACGGCTGATTTCTTTTCCTGTGATAAAAAGCCTTCTGTTTCGACTGCCACACCACTCAGGGGAGAACTTGCAACCGTTTGGCACCATTTTTGAGTGAATTGCCGAAAGTCAGATTTTTGATGAAATTGTGACCCCGGGGCTTAGGGATTTTTTCAAAAAAATCTTTTTCTGCCGGCTAAGTTGTCGAGGGCTGATTTCTTTTCCTATGATAAAAAGCCTTCTGTTTCGACCGCCAAACCTCTCAGGGGAGCATTTGCAACCGTTTGGCACCATTTTTCAGTGAATGGCCGAAAGTCAGATTTTTGCTGAAATTGTGACCCCGGGGCTTAGGGATTTTTTCAAAAAAATCTTTTTCTGCCGGTTAGGTTGTCAAGGGCTGATTTCTTTTCCTGTGATAAAAAGCCTTCTGTTTCGACCGCCACAACTCTCACGGGAGCATTTGCAACCGTTTGGCACCATTTTGAGTGAATTGCCGAAAGTCAGATTTTTGCTGAAATTGTGACCCCGGGGCTTAGGGATTTTTGCAAAAAAATCTTTTTCTTCCGGTTAAGTTGTCGAGGGCTGATTTCGTTTCCTGTGATGAAAAGCCTTCTGTTTCGACCGCCACAACTCTCACGGGAGCATTTGCAACCGTTTGGCACCATTTCAAGTGAATTGCCGAAAGTTAGATTTTTGATGAAATTGTGACCCCGGGGCTTAGGGATTTTTTCAAAAAAATCTTTTTCTGCCCGTTAAGTTGTCGAGGGCTGATTTCTTTTCCTGTGATAAAAATCCTTCTGTTTCGACCGCCACACCACTCAGGGGAGAACTTGCAACCGTTTGGCACAATTTTTGAGTGAATTGCTGAAAGTCAGATTTTTGATGAAATTGTGACCCCGGGGCTTAGGGATTTTTTCAGAAAAATCTTTTTCTGCCCGTTAACTTGTCGAGGGCTGATTTCTTTTCCTGTGATAAAAAGCCTTTGTTTCGTCCGCCAACCTCTCAGGGGAGCATTTGCAACCGTCTGGCACCATTCTTGAGTGAATTGGAGAACGTCAGATTTTTGCTGAAATTGTGACCCCGGGGCTTAGGGATTTTTTTTAAAAAAAATATTTTTCTGCCGGTTAAGTTGTCTACGGCTGATTTCTTTTCCTGTGATAAAAAGCCTTCTGTTTCGACCGCCACACCACTCAGGGGAGAACTTGCAACCGTTTGGCACCATTTTTGAGTGAATTGCCGAAAGTCAGATTTTTGATGAAATTGTGACCCCGGGGCTTAGGGATTTTTTCAAAAAAATCTTTTTCTGCCGGCTAAGTTGTCGAGGGCTGATTTCTTTTCCTATGATAAAAAGCCTTCTGTTTCGACCGCCAAACCTCTCAGGGGAGCATTTGCAACCGTTTGGCACCATTTTTCAGTGAATGGCCGAAAGTCAGATTTTTGCTGAAATTGTGACCCCGGGGCTTAGGGATTTTTTCAAAAAAATCTTTTTCTGCCGTTTAAGTTGTCGAGGGCTGATTTCTTTTCCTGTTATCAAAAGCCTTTTGTTTCGACCACCAAACCTCTCAGGGGAGCATATGCAACCTTTTGGCACCATTTTTGAGTGAATTGTCGAAAGTCAGATTTTTGATTAAATTGTGACTTAGGGATTTTTTCAAAAAAATCTTTTTCTGCCAGTTAAGTTGTCGAGGGCTGATTTCTTTTCCTATGATAAAAATCCTTTTGTTTTGACCACCAAACCTCTCAGGGGAGCATTTGCAATCGTTTGGCACCATTTTTGAGTGAATTGCCGAAAGTCAGATTTTTGATGAAATCGTGACCCCGGGGCTTATGGATTTTTGCAAAAGAATCTTTTTCTGCCGGTTAAGTTGTCGAGGGCTGATTTCTTTTCCTGTGATAAAAATCCTTCTGTTTCGACCACCACACCTCTCAGGGGAGCATTTGCAACCGTCTGGCACCATTCTTGAGTGAATTGGAGAACGTCAGATTTTTGCTGAAATTGTGACCCCGGGGCTTAGGGATTTTTTTAAAAAAAAATATTTTTCTGCCGGTTAAGTTGTCTACGGCTGATTTCTTTTCCTGTGATAAAAAGCCTTCTGTTTCGACTGCCACACCACTCAGGGGAGAACTTGCAACCGTTTGGCACCATTTTTGAGTGAATTGCCGAAAGTCAGATTTTTGATGAAATTGTGACCCCGGGGCTTAGGGATTTTTTCAAAAAAATCTTTTTCTGCCGGCTAAGTTGTCGAGGGCTGATTTCTTTTCCTATGATAAAAAGCCTTCTGTTTCGACCGCCAAACCTCTCAGGGGAGCATTTGCAACCGTTTGGCACCATTTTTCAGTGAATGGCCGAAAGTCAGATTTTTGCTGAAATTGTGACCCCGGGGCTTAGGGATTTTTTCAAAAAAATCTTTTTCTGCCGGTTAGGTTGTCAAGGGCTGATTTCTTTTCCTGTGATAAAAAGCCTTCTGTTTCGACCGCCACAACTCTCACGGGAGCATTTGCAACCGTTTGGCACCATTTTGAGTGAATTGCCGAAAGTCAGATTTTTGCTGAAATTGTGACCCCGGGGCTTAGGGATTTTTGCAAAAAAATCTTTTTCTTCCGGTTAAGTTGTCGAGGGCTGATTTCGTTTCCTGTGATGAAAAGCCTTCTGTTTCGACCGCCACAACTCTCACGGGAGCATTTGCAACCGTTTGGCACCATTTCAAGTGAATTGCCGAAAGTTAGATTTTTGATGAAATTGTGACCCCGGGGCTTAGGGATTTTTTCAAAAAAATCTTTTTCTGCCCGTTAAGTTGTCGAGGGCTGATTTCTTTTCCTGTGATAAAAATCCTTCTGTTTCGACCGCCACACCACTCAGGGGAGAACTTGCAACCGTTTGGCACAATTTTTGAGTGAATTGCTGAAAGTCAGATTTTTGATGAAATTGTGACCCCGGGGCTTAGGGATTTTTTCCCAAAAAAATCTTTTTCTGCCGGTTAAGTTGTCGAGGGCTGATTTCTTTTCCTTTGATAAAAATCCTTCTGTTTCTAACGCCAAACCTCTCAGGCGAGCATTTGCAACCGTTTGGCACCATTCTTGAGTGATTTGGAGAACGTCAGATTTTTGATGACATTGTGAGCCCGGGTCTTAGGGATTTTTTCAAAAAAATCTTTTTCTGCCGGTTAAGTTGTCGAGGGCTGATTTCTTTTCCTGTGATAAAAAGCCTTCTGTTTCGACCGCCAAACCTCTCAGGGGAGCATTTGCAACCGTTTGGCACCATTTTTGAGTGAATTGCCGAAAGTCAGATTTTTGCTGAAATTGTGAGGTTTAGGGATTTTTTCAAAAAAATCTTTTCCTGCCGGTTAACTTGTCGAGGGCTGATTTCTTTTCCTGTGATAAAAATCCTTCTGCTTTAAACGCCAAACCTCTCAGGGGAGCATTTGCAACGGTCTGGCACCATTTTTGAGTGAATTGGAGAACGTCAGATTTTTGATGAAATTGTGACCCCGGGGCTTAGGGATTTTTTTCAAAAAATCTTTTTCTGCCGGTTAAGCTGTCTAGGGCTGATTTCTTTTCCTGTGATAAAAAGCCTTCTGTTTCGACCGAAAAACCTCTTGCGGGAGCATTTGCAACCTTTTGGCACCATTTTTAAGTGAATTGCCGAAAGTCAGATTTTTGATGAAATTGTTACCCCGGGGCTTAGGGATTTTTTCAAAAAAATCTTTTTCTGCCGTTTAAGTTGTCGAGGGCTGATTTCTTTTCCTGTGATAAAAAGCCTTCTGTTTCGACCGCCACACAACTCAGGGGAGAACTTTCAACCGTTTGGCACCATTTTTGAGTGAATTGCCGAAAGTCAGATTTTTGATGAAATTGTGACCCCGGGGCTTAGGGTTTTTTTCAAAAAAATCTTTTTCTGCCAGTTAAGTTGTCGAGGGCTGATTTCTTTTCCTGTTATAAAAAGCCTTCTGTTTCGACCGGCAAACCTTTCAGGGGAGTATTTGCAACCGTTTGGCACCATTTTTGAGTGAATCGGAGAACGCCACATTTTTGCTGAAATTGTGACTCCGGGGCTTAGGGATTTTTTCCAAAAAAATCTTTTTCCGCAAGCTAAGACTTCGAGGGCTAATTCTTTTTCCGATGATAAAAACCCTTCTTTCCCCACCAAAAAACCTTTCATGGGAGCATTTGGAACCGTTTGGCACCATTTTTGAGTGAATTGCCGAAAGTCAGATTTTTGATGAAATTGTGACCCCGGGGCTTAGGGATTTTTTCCAAAAAAATCTTTTTCTGCCGGTTAAGTTGTCGAGGGCTGATTTCTTTTCCTGTGATAAAAAGCCTTCTGCTTCGACCGCCAAACCTCTCAGGGGAGCATATGCAACCTTTTGGCACCATTTTTGAGTGAGTTGTCGAAAGTCAGATTTTTGATGAAATTGTGACTTAGGGATTTTTGCAAAAAAATTTTTTTCTGCAGGTTAAGTTGTCGAGGGGTGATTTCTTTTCCTATGATAAAAATCCTTCTGTTTCGACCGCCAAACCTCTCAGGGGAGCATTTGCAACCTTTTGGCACCATTTTTGAGTGAATTGCCGAAAGTCAGATTTTTGATGACATTGTGACCCCGGGGCTTAGGGATTTTTTCAAAAAAATCTTTTTCTGCCGGTTAAGTTGCCGAGGACTGATTACTTTTCCTGTGATAAAAAGCCTTCTGTTTCGACCGCCACACCTTTCAGGGGAGCATTTGCAACCGTCTGGCACCATTTTTGAGTGAATTGGAGAACGTCAGATTTTTGATGAAATCGTGACCCCGGGGCTTATGGATTTTTGCAAAAAAATCTTTTTCTGCCGGTTAAGTTGTCGAGGGCTGATTTCTTTTCCTGTGATAAAAAGCCTTCTGTTTCGACCGCCACACCTCTCAGGGGAGCATTTGCAACCGTCTGGCACCATTCTTGAGTGAATTGGAGAACGTCAGATTTTTGCTGAAATTGTGACCCCGGGGCTTAGGGATTTTTTTAAAAAATAAATCTTTTTCTGCCGGTTAAGTTGTCGAGGGCTGATTTCTTTTCCTGTGATAAAAAGCCTTCTGTTTCGACCGCCAAACCTCTCAGGGGAGCATTTGCAACCGTTTGGCACCATTTTTGAGTGAATTGCCGAAAGTCAGATTTTTGATGAAATTGTGACCCCGGGGCTTAGGGATTTTTTCCAAAAAAATCTTTTTCTGCCGGTTAAGTTGTCGAGGGCTGATTTCTTTTCCTGTGATAAAAAGCCTTCTGCTTCGACCGCCAAACCTCTCAGGGGAGCATATGCAACCTTTTGGCACCATTTTTGAGTGAGTTGTCGAAAGTCAGATTTTTGATGAAATTGTGACTTAGGGATTTTTGCAAAAAAAATTTTTTCTGCAGGTTAAGTTGTCGAGGGCTGATTTCTTTTCCTATGATAAAAATCCTTCTGTTTCGACCGCCAAACCTCTCAGGGGAGCATTTGCAACCTTTTGGCACCATTTTTGAGTGAATTGCCGAAAGTCAGATTTTTGATGACATTGTGACCCCGGGGCTTAGGGATTTTTTCAAAAAAATCGTTTTCTGCCGGTTAAGTTGCCGAGGACTGATTACTTTTCCTGTGATAAAAAGCCTTCTGTTTCGACCGCCACACCTTTCAGGGGAGCATTTGCAACCGTCTGGCACCATTTTTGAGTGAATTGGAGAACGTCAGATTTTTGATGAAATCGTGACCCCGGGGCTTATGGATTTTTGCAAAAAAATCTTTTTCTGCCGGTTAAGTTGTCGAGGGCTGATTTCTTTTCCTGTGATAAAAAGCCTTCTGTTTCGACCGCCACACCTCTCAGGGGAGCATTTGCAACCGTCTGGCACCATTCTTGAGTGAATTGGAGAACGTCAGATTTTTGCTGAAATTGTGACCCCGGGGCTTAGGGATTTTTTTAAAAAATAAATCTTTTTCTGCCGGTTAAGTTGTCGAGGGCTGATTTCTTTTCCTGTGATAAAAAGCCTTCTGTTTCGACCGCCAAACCTCTCAGGGGAGCATTTGCAACCGTTTGGCACCATTTTTGGGTGAATTGCCGAAAGTCAGATTTTTGCTGAAATTGTGAGGTTTAGGGAATTTTTCAGAAAAATCTTTTTCTGCCGGTTAACTTGTCGAGGGCTCATTTCTTTTCCTGTGATAAAAATCCTTCTGCTTTAAACCCCAAACCTCTCAGGGGAGCATTTGCAACGGTCTGGCACCATTTTTGAGTGAATTGCCGAAAGTCAGATTTTTGAGGAAATTGTGACCCCGGGGCTTGAGTTGTCGAGGGCTGATTTCTTTTCCTGTGATAAAAAGCTTTCTGTTTCGACCGCCACAGCTCTCAGGGGAGCATTTGCAACCGTTTGGCACCATTTTTGAGTGAATTGCCGAAAGTCAGATTTTTGATGAAATTGTGAGGTTTAGGGATTTTTTCAAAAAATCTTTTTCTGCCGGTTAAGCTGTCGAGGGCTGATTTCTTTTCCTGTGATAAAAAGCCTTCTGTTTCGACCGCCAAACCTTTCAGGGGAGCATTTGCAACCTTTTGGCACCATTTTTGAGTGAATTGCCGAAAGTCAGATTTTTGCTGAAATTGTGACCCCGGCGCTTAGGGATTTTTGCAAAAAAATCTTTTTCTGCCGGCTAAGTTGTCAAGGGCTGATTTCTTTTACTATGATAAAAAGCCTTCTGTTTCGACCACCACACCTCTCAGGGGAGCATTTGCAATCGTTTGGCACCGTTTTTGAGTGAATTGGAGAACGTCAGATTTTTGATGACATTGTGACCCCGGGGCTTAAGGATTTTTTTCAAAAAATCTTTTTCTGCCGGTTAAGCTGTCGAGGGCTGATTTCTTTTCCTGTGATAAAAAGCCTTCTGTTTCGACCGCCAAACCTCTCAGGGGAGCATTTGCATCCGTTTGGCACCATTTTTGAGTGAATTGCCGAAAGTCAGATTTTTGATGAAATTGTGACCCCGGGGCTTAGGGATTTTTTCAAAAAAATCTTTTTCTGCCGGTTGAGTTGTCGAGGGCTGATTTCTTTTCCTGTGATAAAAAGCTTTCTGTTTCGACCGCCACAGCTCTCAGGGGAGCATTTGCAACCGTTTGGCACCATTTTTGAGTGAATTGCCGAAAGTCAGATTTTTGATGAAATTGTGAGGTTTAGGGATTTTTTCAAAAAATCTTTTTCTGCCGGTTAAGCTGTCGAGGGCTGATTTCTTTTCCTGTGATAAAAAGCCTTCTGTTTCGACCGAAAAACCTCTTGCGGGAGCATTTGCAACCTTTTGGCACCATTTTTAAGTGAATTGCCGAAAGTCAGATTTTTGATGAAATTGTGACCCCGGGGCTTAGGGATTTTTTCAAAAAAATCTTTTTCTGCCAGTTAAGTTGTTGAGGGCTGATTTCTTTTCCTGTGATAAAAAGCCTTCTGTTTCGACCGCCAAACCTCTCGTGGGAGCATTTGCAACCTTTTGGCACCATTTTTAAGTGAATTGCCGAAAGTCAGATTTTTGAGGAAATTGTGACCCCGGGGCTTAGGGATTTTTTCAAAAAAATCTTTTTCTGCCGGTTAAGTTGTCGAGGGCTGATTTCTTTTCCTGTGATAAAAATCCTTCTGTTTCGAACGCCAAACCCCTCAGGGGAGCATTTGCAACCGTCTGGCAACATTCTTGAGTGAATTGCAGAACGTCAGATTTTTGATGAAATTGTGACCCCGGGGCTTAGGGATTTTTTCAAAAAAATCTTTTTCTGCTGTTTAAGTTGTCGAGGGCTGATTTCTTTTCCTGTTATCAAAAGCCTTTTGTTTCGACCACCAAACCTGTCAGGGGAGCATATGCAACCTTTTGGCACCATTTTTGAGTGAATTGTCGAAAGTCAGATTTTTGATTAACTTGTGACTTAGGGATTTTTTCAAAAAAATCTTTTTCTGTCAGTTAAGTTGTCGAGGGCTGATTTCTTTTCCTATGATAAAAATCCTTCTGTTTCGACCACCAAACCTCTCAGGGGAGCATTTGCAACCGTTTGGCACCATTTTTGAGTGAATTGCCGAAAGTCAGATTTTTGATGAAATCGTGACCCCGGGGCTTATGGATTTTTGCAAAAGAACCTTTTTCTGCTGGTTAAGTTGTCGAGGGCTGATTTCTTTTCCTGTGATAAAAATCCTTCTGTTTCGACCGCCACACCTCTCAGGGGAGCATTTGCAACCGTCTGGCACCATTCTTGAGTGAATTGGAGAACGTCAGATTTTTGCTGAAATTGTGACCCCGGGGCTTAGGGATTTTTTTTTAAAAAAATATTTTTCTGCCGGTTAAGTTGTCTACGGCTGATTTCTTTTCCTGTGATAAAAAGCCTTCTGTTTCGACCGCCACACCACTCAGGGGAGAACTTGCAACCGTTTGGCACCATTTTTGAGTGAATTGCCGAAAGTCAGATTTTTGATGAAATTCTGACCCCGGGGCTTAGGGATTTTTTCAAAAAAATCTTTTTCTGCCAATTAAGTTGTTGAGGGCTGATTTCTTTTCCTGTGATAAAAAGCCTTCTGTTTCGACCGCCAAACCTCTCGTGGGAGCATTTGCAACCTTTTGGCACCATTTTTAAGTGAATTGCCGAAAGTCAGATTTTTGAGGAAATTGTGGCCCCGGGGCTTAGGGATTTTTTCAAAAAAAATCTTTTTCTGCCGGTTAAGTTGTCGAGGGCTGATTTCTTTTCCTGTGATAAAAATCCTACTGTTTCGAACGCCAAACCCCTCAGGGGAGCATTTGCAACCGTCTGGCAACATTTTTGAGTGAATTGTCGAAAGTCAGATTTTTGATTAACTTGTGACTTAGGGATTTTTTCAAAAAAATCTTTTTCTGCCAGTTAAGTTGTCGAGGGCTGATTTCTTTTCCTATGATAAAAATCCTTCTGTTTCGACCACCAAACCTCTCAGGGGAGCATTTGCAACCGTTTGGCACCATTTTTGAGTGAATTGCCGAAAGTCAGATTTTTGATGAAATCGTGACCCCGGGGCTTATGGATTTTTGCAAAAGAATCTTTTTCTGCCGGTTAAGTTGTCGAGGGCTGATTTCTTTTCCTATGATAAAAATCCTTCTGTTTCGACCACCAAACCTCTCAGGGGAGCATTTGCAACCGTCTGGCACCATTCTTGAGTGAATTGGAGAACGTCAGATTTTTGCTGAAATTGTGACCCCGGGGCTTAGGGATTTTTTTTTAAAAAAATATTTTTCTGCCGGTTAAGTTGTCTACGGCTGATTTCTTTTCCTGTGATAAAAAGCCTTCTGTTTCGACCGCCACACCACTCAGGGGAGAACTTGCAACCGTTTGGCACCATTTTAGAGTGAATTGCCGAAAGTCAGATTTTTGATGAAATTCTGACCGCGGGGCTTAGGGACTTTTGCAAAAAAATCTTTTTCTGCCGGCTAAGTTGTCGAGGGCTGATTTCTTTTCCTATGATAAAAAGCCTTCTGTTTCGACCGCCAAACCTCTCAGGGGAGCATTTGCAACCGTTTGGCACCATTTTTGAGTGAATTGCCGAAAGTCAGATTTTTGCTGAAATTGTGACCCCGGCGCTTAGGGATTTTTGCAAAAAAATCTTTTTCTGCCGGCTAAGTTGTCAAGGGCTGATTTCTTTTCCTATGATAAAAAGCCTTCTATTTTGAGCGCCAAACCTCTCAGGGTAGCATTTGCAACCGTCTGGCACCATTTTTGAGTGAATTGCCGAAAGTCAGATTTTTGATGAAATTCTGACCCCGGGGCTTAGGGATTTTTTCAAAAAAATCTTTTTCTGCCGGCTAAGTTGTCGAGGGCTGATTTCTTTTCCTATGATAAAAAGCCTTCTATTTCGAGCGGCAAACCTCTCAGGGGAGCATTTGCAACCGTTTGGCACCATTTTTCAGTGAATGGCCGAAAGTCAGATTTTTGCTGAAATTGTGACCCCGGGGCTTAGGGATTTTTTCAAAAAAATCTTTTTCTGCCGGTTAGGTTGTCGAGGGCTGATTTCTTTTCCTGTGATAAAAAGCCTTCTGTTTCGACCGCCACAACTCTCACGGGAGCATTTGCAACCGTTTGGCACCATTTTGAGTGAATTGCCGAAAGTCAGATTTTTGCTGAAATTGTGACCCCGGGGCTTAGGGATTTTTGCAAAAAAATCTTTTTCTTCCGGTTAAGTTGTCGAGGGCTGATTTCGTTTCCTGTGATGAAAAGCCTTCTGTTTCGACCGCCACAACTTTCACGGGAGCATTTGCAACCGTTTGGCACCATTTCAAGTGAATTGCCGAAAGTTAGATTTTTGATGAAATTGTGACCCCGGGGCTTAGGGATTTTTTCAAAAAAATCTTTTTCTGCCGGTTAAGTTGTCGAGGGCTGATTTCTTTTCCTGTGATAAAAAGCCTTCTGTTTCGACCGCCAAACCTT